>NC_133827.1:11222121-11525151 GCF_047830755.1 Zonotrichia albicollis
GAACACCCCCACGTCGCTGTCGAACATCATGTACTGCTTCCGGTTGTAGATGTACCTCCTCACAAACCTCACCTTCTCCGTACCATTAATGAAGTGACACTCTCTCGTTCTCATCTCCTGGAACACCCCTGTGAGTGCAGAACACAGATCCGGGGCTGTCCCCAGCACGCCCCCAGCGCTCCGAGGGCCACCCCGGATCCCCACTCCGCACCCCCTGTGCCCCACGGCCGCCATGGGACCCTCCTGCCCGCGCTACCGCTTCCTCTTTGCCGCCCTTTCCCCATTTCCTCTTTCACATCCGCTTCCCGCCCACCTTCGGCCGCTCCCAAATCACTTTTGGGGTCCCATTTCCCCATTTTCCCACAAATCCCTCAATCTCCAGCCCCCTCAGTTCAGTTTTGGGCTCCCCCCTCGCCTTTTCCCCCCTATCCCCACCCTCTCCTACCCCTCCCTCCCCTCCCCCCACCCGTCAGCCCCTCCCGCTCTCCCTTTGGGGGTCCCCTTCTCCTCCCCCTCCATTCCGGGCTCCCCCTTCGCCCCCTTTTCCCCCTTCTCCCCCCCTGTCCCAGCCCCTCCCGCCCCCTGCTCACCCGAGAGCTCCGCGCCCGCAGCCGGGGGGGCTCCCAGCACCACCAGTGCCACCAGCAGGGCCCCAGCTGCCGCCCCTCGCCCCATGGCCGGGGCCGGGCAGGGAGCAGCAGCCCCAAAGCAGCCGCGCTGCGCTGGGAGCGCCAGTCCGGAGCAGGGTGGGCTCGGCAGCGCCGCGCGCTCTCATTGGCTGCCGCCGCTTCTGGGCAGCGATCGGCCACGGGCTCTGCCCGGCAACCGATGAGGCAATCCAACGCCCCGACCTCTCATTGGCAGCATTGCCGCCTGCCTGCGCTCCCATTGGCTGAGGCCTTTCCGGGACGCTGCAGCCCCGAGTTGGGGGTTTTTTGGCGAGGGGGAACCTTGGGGCGCTGGGCAGGTGGGAGTTCAGGTGAGCCCAGCAATGCGTGCCCAGGTGTGCGGCATCTCAGGGCAGCTAGTGGCGAGCGGTAATGCTGGCCCGATGCTAGGCACCCCCAGAGCCGCTCTGTCCCTGCCCCCCGCAGCCGCACAGGGACTGAAAATGGAACCGAGGATTCCTGCGTGGGGACAAGGACCGGGAGAGGTCCCTCAGCAAATCCAGCACGGACACAACAGACCCGGCCTGGGCACACGGAGGGAATTTATTACTAACCAAATCACAGCAGCACAAGGAGAAGGGAAAGAAATCTCCCAACACCCTCCTGCCCAACACGGATCACCCAGAACAGGGGTCACCAGGGCTCTGCCCAACGGGGGTCACTGGGGATCATGCAGCGCGGATCCTCCCATGGGGGATGGAGCTGGAGCAGCGCACGAAGCTCTTCCCACAATCGGGACACTCGCAGCTTCAGACTCTGGGCTACCACCCTGCTGTCTCAGTCCTGATCAGAATTGATAACTGTGGTCAGAAGGTGCCGTCAAAGGCCCCTGAGGCTGGCAGTGTCCTGCCTGCACCAAGGAGCAGGACCTGGAAGATCTTCTGTCCCTGGAACTGGATTGCCTAAAAGAGCAACTCACCATCTGGTGACTGTCAGAAAACAGTTCTCAAGAAGATTTCTTTCAAATATTTTCCTTCAAAAAATATCCACTGGTCAGGATTATCAACCAAATGGTTTAGAAAAAGAAACCAGAGATGAACTAATAAGTGCTCTACTCTAGCACAGGTAGCAGACCCCATACATTCAGTAACAGACACAGAGCTGATGCACTCTGGGGGAAAATGCATCACCTGCCTGATGGCAGGGCCCTTGGGGAACCTGCAGGTCTGAGGCAGAAAATGGAAAAGGATGAAATGCATTCTTTTCCAGTTCTTTAGACACCCATTTCTCACCTCAGGTTTTGACCTAAAGCAATTCAGTGTGGACTATTGGGATTTGCTCCAGCCCAATTCCTTCGTGTTGGGTCTCAGTTTTCTCTTGCACACCTTGCATGACAGAGGGCTGGTGGCTGCTGTGCTGCTGTTGGAAGGGTCGATGCACCCAGGTGTTTGTGAACGCTGCAGGCAGCAGAGATCTCCTGTCTGGGCTGGCTTTCACTGCCAGGGCCTAAAGCACTGCTTCTTTCTTCTCTGCTCTTTTGTCTCCAGGGCTTTCGGAGCCGTTTCTAAAGGACTCGACAGGGCCACTGGAGGAGAGGTCAGTGCCAACACGCCCAGCACTGCCGGCAGCTCTGCAGGGCTTTCCCCTCTGCTGGGAGCTGTGGCTGCAGCTCTGGGGGCCAGCAGAGCTTTCCTGTCCAGGCTGCTCCTCTGCAGGCAGAGCAGTGTCAGCCTGCAGAGCACAGCTGGGACAGACTTGGTCCTTCTCAAGTGCCCAAGGAATGCAAGGAGGGCAGCGGTGTCTGTCAGAGCAGGACACCCTGGCTTGGTCTTCATATCTGAAAGTGTGAATGCATCAGCTGCTGGAGACTGAGGCCCCATTAATCTTCATCCCAGAACAGGATCTTCAGACAGGAACATTATTTAGCTATTTTTCCATCCTGCCTTTCATCTTCAGAGGGAACATCAAGGCCTATTTAGGGAGAGATCCTGCTTGGGCTCAGTTTGGGGTATTAGTCCAACTTCAGCTGTTCACAGAGGGAGATGGAGAGAAATGAGAAGATGGATGTCCAGAGCAAAGCTCTCTCCTAAATCCTGCAGTTGTGTTTGGGTCTGGTGTCAGTGACAGCCTGTGACAGGGATCACCTGAGCAATGAGTGTGTGTGTCTGCTTTGTTGTGCAATCCCAAACAGAGCAGTTGGATCTGAAATCATGACCAAATCCCATAGAATTGCTAAAGGGTTCCTGGCTGTTTTACTCTGTTTTCACAGAACCAGAATTACCTCCTGCTTGCAAAATGTGTTACAGTAATATTATTACTATTATTATTATTATTATTATTATTATTATTATTATTATTATTAATAATAATAATAATAATAATAATAATAATAATAATAATAATAATAGTGTTGAGGCCATTAGAGAAGACTGTAGGTGCAGAGAATGTTGTTAGACCTTTGAGGCTGACAGCTGAGGGACCATTTCTGCAGAGCTTGCAAGGCCAAATGTCTCTGGCATATGTCCTGTAAGCAGCCCCCAGCTGGCAGAGCAATGGGCTGTGGGAATGGCCCTTGCTGAGCTCTGCTGTTCCATCCCAAGGTAGTTGGGCCCAGCCCGGCTCCGACTCACTCCGTGTTTGCTGTGGCCTCCTGCCACAGACTCCTGCAGTTAAAGGGCTGCAATGTCCCTTCAGGTGGCCATCAAGAAAATGAGTCTCAGAGGGCAGAACAGGGAACGAGCTGTGAATGAGATCCTGCTCCTGAAGGACAAGAAGAACCCCAACATTGTCAACTCTTTGGACAGGTGAGTGCTTCAGCTCTTATCCCGTGCCCGGGCCCTGCGTTAACCTTTCCTGGCATCCGGAGTCTGTAGCCTGTTTGGAAAATGCCTGACCCAGCCACATCTTCCCAAAACAACAGCCTGGCAGTTCACTCCCTCCAAGTGCTTTTGTTGCTTTGCTTTGGTTTTTCCTTCAAGTTCCTCCCCATTTGCTGTGTCTTCTAACAAGTGCTGATAAACCACAGCAGAAATTATTTCCCTTGGCTTCTTCTTCCCAGCCCTTTTCCATTGCTACAGTTGCCAGGAAGATCAGGTTCTTGTGTCTAGAAATGCCTCATTTGCCCAGTTTTAACTGGCCTTGCCTGTTTCTGAAGGGACTTTCTGAAAGGTTTTCTGGCTGCTTTTGTCCCAAGTGCTGCACAGCCTCCTCCCCTGGATAACCCTGGCAGTTGTGTTGCCTTGTTCTGCAGGGAATGGTGGAACTGATGAGTTCAGGAGCTGAACCAGCTGGGGCCAAGGGTTGTGGTTCCACATTGATCTGGGCTGTTGCTAAACTGCATTTTTCACCTGCTTGCCATCTAAGGCCTCTTCTTTCTCACAGGTGTCTCCTTCTCCTTTAGACTGTGCAGATTCCAAGGGCTGTGCAGCCTGGCAGGAATGTCTCTCCATCTGATTCTGTCCTCACTGACAATTGACCTGGAAACAAAACTCCACTCCAGGCTTTTCCATGGGGGAATTGAGCTCTGCATGCTCATCTCCATGCCATTGCTTTCCTCTTCCAGCTTCCTTGTTGATGGAGATCTCTGGCTGGTGATGGAATATATGGATGGAGGAACTTTGCAGGACGTTGTCAGACAGACACGCATGGCTGAAGGAGAGATGGCAGCTGTCAGTCGGGAGGTGAGGGATCCTGCTTGTCACTCCATGGCTGGGACACGATGGTCCTTCCAAACAGGGCGTGAGAACAGGAGTGGCTCCATGCTCAGGGCTTTCTTTCTGTGTTGTTTGTGTGAGCTGGAGAAGAAAGAGCCTCTGCAGTGAACGGCCTGCCAGCATCACTGCACTTCTGCTCTGTTCTTGTTCTCTCTCCTGCTGTTGTGGTACTCTCTGTCTGTTTTGGATTTGATTTGCTGTTCTCAGCTTTGCCTTGAACCGTTTGCCTGGAGCTTGTGTGCACTGCACTCGTGGCCTGTCACAGCAAAGCCGCTGCTGGCACAATTCTGGACTGTCCTTTCTTGTGTGATATATTCCGGCCATTGGTTTTTGCCCTGGTGTTTCTTGTTCTCTCTCAGTGTCTGCAGGGCCTGGATTTCCTCCATTCAGAGCGGGTCATCCACAGGGATCTGAAGAGCTCCAACATCCTCCTGGGCATGGATGGCTCTGTCAGGGAATCAGTAAAAGCCACTGCATGAAAGCTGAGGGTTTCTTGAAGGGTCCAGTTCCATCTTTCCTTGGCTACAGCCCTGAGGGCTTTTCCAGCTGACTTCACTACTGCACTCTCAGACTGAAAGTGGGGAATCTTGGTGCTTGGTTTCCTCATTCCAGCTGCCTTTGACAGGGTTTGTTTCTGTCCTCAGCTGATTTTGCCCTCTGCGCTCAGCTCAGCCCTGAGCAGGACCAGCGCAGCTCCATGGTGGGCACTGCTCGCTGGATGGCCCCAGAAGTTGTGACCAGATCTCCTTATGGCCCCAAGGTGGACATCTGGGCCTTTGGCACTGTGACCATCGGGATGGTGGAAGGAGAACCTCCTTACTTCAGGGAAACGGCGGCCATGGTAAGAGGCAAATTCTGCAGTGGCTGCAGAGGCCTGTGAGCACAGGGGGACCCTGCACTGGGAACAGCAGCTGGAGGTTTCTGCACATGGGAAGGGAATTCCCAGAGGACTCCAGCCCCAACACAGACGAAGATTATGCAATCTCCAGCAACAATGTGCTTTGGGATTTATGTTGTTGCAGCTCATCTGGCTGTGACGATGACCTGAAAATGTGAAGCAAGTGCATCAGGTCTAATGTTACCTTGCAAGAAAACTCCACACCAACCCCACATCCCAGCCCCAAACCGAACAAGTTTTCTGCAGGAGTTTCTAAAAGAGGTTTTGTGAGATGATTTCCCTCTGATTCTTCTCACTGGAAAACTTGTTGAAAACATAAAGATGATGGTTTAACATCCCCATAGTCTAAAGTATTTCTTTCCTAGTCCAAGCTACTTTCTCTGTGTCACCAAGCCTGAGCTTTCAGCATCACAAACCTCCTGTTTCTTGCCTGGCAGTTTCTGGGATGGGGCATCAGGAATGCATTTACTTGAGTGTCAGTGGCACTGCAGAGATGCACTTGATGTAAGAATCCTCTGAAATAACACAGGCAGACCACACTGACTCTGGAAAATGGCCTGTAAAGCTGGTGTCCACATTTGGAGAAGCAAAATGTGTTATTTCTGATGGAGGTTCCTACTAACAGAGTCAGCCAATGCAACTGGCTCTCAAGGCGAGATCATTTGGATGTTGCAGTGGCTGTGGCAGCCCCAGGGTTTGGGTTCTTTGGCTGGCATAGCAAAATGAGCTGTGAGCAGCATCTGTGGCAGGGAGGAAAGTGCCCCTGGAGCTGGGGCTGAGGCCCGGGGTGGATGTGAGCCCGTGTGGGTGTGAAGGGAGCTGGCAGAGCGCTGAGTTTGCTTTCCCTGCAGGCTCGCGCTCGGATCCGGCAGAACGGGAGCCCGCAGCTGCAGCAGCCCCGGCGCCTGTCGGCTCTGCTGCGGGACTGCCTCGAGTGCAGCCTGGAGCCGGACGAGGAGCGGCGCTGGGCTGCCCAGGAGCTGCTGCAGCTGAGGGCCAGGGGCTGCAGGGGAAGCAGCAGCGCCAGGGAGGGGTTTTCTTGTGGGGCCCCCTCCGACAGTCTCCAGTCTGGCTGCGTTCCACAGGCAGAGCAAGCAGAATCCTCACCTGCTGTGGCTGGGCAGGCTCCTTTGGAGCTCATCTGGGCCTGGTGCCCCACAGCGAGCAGGGACATCTTCAAGCAGCTCAGGGGGCTCAGCCTGACCTGAGCTTGGATGTTTCCAGGGAGGAGGCACCTCCCACATCTCTGGGCACCTTCTGTCAGTGTTTCCCCACTCCGCTGGTTAAAAAATTCTTCCTTAGATCTAATCTGAGCCGGCTTCCCTCTCCTGAGTTTCAAACCATGTCCCTTTGTCCTGTTGCAACAGAGCCTGTGAGGAACTTGACTCTGGAAAGTAACAGTTCATTTCTTTCCTTTGTATCCTTTGGGCAGCACCCATTTTTATCATCAGCCAAGCCTCTCTCCAGCCTGAACCCTCTGATCACTGCAGCAAAGCAACTGAGGGAGCAGTGGAGGAGATGAAGCCCTTGAGGACAGCTTTCAGTTACAGTAGTCAGGACAACTAGTTATTTATGGCAGTTAGCACTGGTAGTCAGTTATGGTAGTTAGCAGTTGTAGTTAGTTTACAGTAGTTAGGACAGCCTGTTTGTTATGGCAGTTTTTTGAATAAAAATTCTCTTAACCCTCAACTGCCTTGCCGTGTGCCTTCCTTGTCCCGCTGTGCCTCAGCTGCCCGGAGCAATGTGAGGGGAGAGCGGGCCCAGCCTGGCCCAGAGCTGAGCCCCAGCAGAGCCCTGGCAGAGCCCAGAGCAGCCTCGGCACCTCAGAGTCAGCCTGGAAGGAGGCGCTTGGAGCCTTCTGGGCTGCACCCGGCTCTTGGTTACAAACTGGGTGTGCTGGAAAATGCCACCGGCCCTGCACGAGGGCAGAAGGGGCCCGGGGAAGGCCCAAGTGCTCCATGCAAGGGAAAACCTGCCCTGGCTTTGTTATAAATAACTGGGTAGTGTTGGCTTTTGCTATTATCTATTGACTTCTGCAAAATATTCTTAATCACACCGAGTTTGATAGAGTACAGTTTGTAATCACTTTTACCTCCTTTTCCTACAGTATAATTTGTCAGCTTTTTGTGGCCAATGCCCTGGCCCCTGTGTAGCTCATATCCTCAGAACATCATTTGTGGATGATATTTTAGTCTGTGGACAGAGTGAAAAACATACATTATAGTTTTGACTTTTGCAAAATATTACAGTGGATGCCATATGTTGTCCATTATAATGTTAACTTTTGCAGAAATAGCTGTAGTTGTGAAATAATAACTGCTTTTATTTTTGTAAATAACTGACAATAATAACTCAGAGATGGTTGTGAAGTAGATGATGTTCATTTAAAGTAGTTGTGGAAATAGCTAAAACCCTCTGCATGGTCAGATAACATTTCAGGAAGGGATGTGATGAGGACCCCTGCCACTGACCCTTCCACTGTCAATAACTGTCACCTGCTGAAACCACAGAACAGGGGCCCTTGTGAGGCAGTGACACACAACCGTCAAAACAGCAATCCACGATTCCTGCACGTGCTCTAAAATGGCGAGTTGGGGGTCAACCCAACTTAAAGAATTCCAGGAACATGTAAACGAGTTCAAAGAAATGTTTGAATATGTATAGCAATTATGAATATGTATTTGAACAACAAAATGGAAAAACTAGACAAGAAGAGTTGCTGTGGTTAACCGGTGTGCCTCTGGCCATCGCCAAGCACCCAGTGCTGTTACTGATTTGTCCCTTATTATTCCTTATTAAACTTTCAAAAATTCTAAAGAGTGAGGCTCCTTTCTCACAAAACCCAAGGTGCTCACCCATTGTTCTTCCCCCAAAGCCAGGATTTCTCAATCCTAAACTTCGGACGGAGGAGAAGGAGGCTGCAAGGAAAAGGAAAATGCACTGCTGTGGAGTCCCATGGGAGTCTTAATCTCCCACCCAAGGGGGACTGGTCCCCAACAAGAAGAGTAGATTTCAAGGTTATGGTGAGAAGCTTGCTTCTCCCATAGATCTCTGCAGGCACATGCTGATTTATGGAAAGTTATGTTACCCCAATTGCTCGTTTGCCTAATTACCCTAGTTCAACCCCTGTTACCCATTTCTGGTTAGTCCTTAGAATGGTCTCCCTCTCTGTCCCTCCATTGGCCCTAATTTACTGCATTCCTCTGCCCCTGTTTCCCCATTAGCTGACTCAACCCTTAACCCCTCCTTTGCCCCATTTCCCCCATATCCATTGGACCCTGACCCTCAGCTCCACCCTCACTACCCCATATAAAAACCCCCTGTGCCCTCAGCTTGAACCCTGTCTTTGTCCCTGGGCCCTGTTCAGCTCTGTGCCCTGTTCCTGTACCAATAAACCCAGTTTGCTGCAGATCATACCCAGACCCATCCTGCCGACTTTGTCAGCTTTATAAAGCAGCCGTGAGCTTCGGGCTCCGGAGTGCCGGACGCTCCAAGGGCCTCGGCAGCGCCAGGACGCTCCAGGCTGGGACAGCGAGGCAGGGCAGGAGGAATCACTGCCGCTTTCCCCTCTCTGCTGCTCCATCTCCCAGCCCAGCATCGCTGCAGGACAGCCTCACTGCCAACGCCATCCTGCCAGGGATGGACTGGGGGGATCTCCTTCCCCTTCCCTCTGCCATGGAGGCAAATCCCATCTTCTCCTTGTGCACCCTCCTTCCTCTCTTAATTCTGTCCTTCATCCATCCATGTTCCTTTCCCATTTCCTTCCTCCTTTGTTCCTTCTTGTTCCTTGCTCTCCTCCTGCCTTTTCCTTTGCCCTTCTCCCTGTCTCTTCCTCTCCTTGTCCTTCCTCCCCCAAGCACTGAGCTGCAGACAGAGACAAGGGAGAACAAAACCCTGCCACAGAACCTCGTGGAAGAGGCCATTTGGAACGGCTCCACAGTGCAGGAATCCAACGGGGAGGAAAAGCCCCACAGATCCCACACGAGGAGGGGTTGCAAAAGCAGCCCGGGGAGCTGTGAGGAGGTAAAACCCTCCATGTGCTGGGAAGGGTTTGGGGACTGTGAGAAGAGCTTCACGCAGGGCTCAGCCTATTCCTGGTGCCTCCAAATACGCCAGTGCCAGATGCAGAGATCCACGGGGCTGCAGCGATCCCCCTGCAGATCCATGGGGCTGCAGAGATTCCCCTGCAGATCCATGGGGTTGCAGAGATCCCCCTGCAGCCCCCGGAGCAGCCACGCTGAGCACGGCGACGCCTGAGAGGAGGCTGTGACCCCATGGCCAGAGGGCCCCGCTGAAGCAGCCTGTCCCGGCAGGACTGACCCCGGGGCACAGTGACCCACGCTGCAGCACTTGGAGGGGACTGTGCCCCGTGGGATGGACTCAGCTTGGAGAAGTTCCTGGAGAAGTCTCCGGTGGGAGAGAGCCCAGGGTGCAGCAGGGGAACGACTCCTGTCCCTGAGCAGAGGGAGAAGCCCCGGGGCATGAACTGAGCCCGGCCCCATTCCCTGTCTGCAGCACTGCCAGGGTAGGAGGTGCAGCTGGGAGGAGGGAGGCGTGGGGGAAAGGTGGATTTAAGGGTCTACACTTACTCCTAACTATCCTGCTTTGAGTTTTTGGAGTTTTCCGCCAGAAATCTCTCCCCTCCCCCACTCATCCACAGGGGTTTGGGGCGGTTTTCCCTTTTTGGGGGAAACCAAAGCGATGCCCTGATGCTCCTAATTAGGATAGGAGAAGTGAGGCTCCACGGCTTCCCGCTGAGCCGGAGCCATCGGAGCCGCAGTGCCGGGAAAGCCGTGGCGGGAGTTGCGGAGAAGTTTGTTTGTGCTTTCAGCTCAATCCCCTCGGGCCCGGGCCCGTTCCAGGGCTGTTCCTCAGCTCCGGCTCCGCCCTCACGCAGCCCAGGGGCCCAGAGAGCGCGGGGCGGGGCTGTGTCGTGCGCAGAGCCCGCCCCTGGCTGTGTTTGGGCGATGGTGCCGTTAGTCGTGGTTGTGGCGCGCTGATTGGTGGGAGCGGGGCGGAGCAGGGCCCCGGTGGCAGGCTGAGGGCGGCCGTGGCTGGGCAGTGGCGCCCTTTTCGGGGGCGTGTGTGTGGCCCCGCGAGAGGCGGCAGCGGCCGGAGCGCGCTGAGGCGGCGACAGAGCTCGGAGGCGGCCGCAGCGCAGGTGGGAGCCACGCTGGGTTGTGCGGGGGCTCGGGGCTGGCTGCGGGCCTCGGGGGCGGCAGGGGGCTCAGGCGGGTTCGTTGTGCCGTGTCCGGCCCGTGTTGCCGCTGGCATGAGGGCGCTGCGGGAGCGGCTGCCCGCGGTCTCCTTGCGGCCGCTGCCTCGGCTGGAGCCGCTGCCGGAGCAGCGCTGGCTCGGCCCGGTTGCTGTGGCTGGGACAGAGGGGGCTGCCCCGTGCCCGGGGCAGTGCAGGAAATTCCCGTGGCCGGAGGTTTCTGTGCCCAGCGGAGACAGAGGAGTCCTTTAAAAGTGACTTTATTGCTGAGCAGAGAGAGAGGCCGTGGGGCATTTGCCGTGCGCTCTCTGCCATTGTTGTAGTTCGCAGCCTCCTTTTTGTCCTCATTTTCCCGGCCTCATCTCCCTCTCCCTTTGCCCACTGGCTGAGGTGCTTGGAAGGTTCAGACCTCCCGATCTGCCAACTGCACGTCCTCGTTAATGTGCACCCCCACTTTTGTAAAACAGCCGATATTCATGGCTCTGTAAAATCCTTGTTCTTCTGGAAGTTCAGAAATTTAGCAGGACTTTCTGTGAGCAGCAATCCGTGTTAATTAGTAACATTTATTGAAGCTGGTGGTTTCGCCCGTTACTTTCTTATCTACAAGTCCCTGGCCCATCCCTCACCTGGTGAATGAGCTGCACTCTCAAGGTGTGGAGCATGGTAACTAGATGAGAGTTGCTATAGCACATCAGAGGAGAAACAGCATTCGTTTAACCCATGGTCTGCCGGGGAGCCACAAAACCGTGTCCCATTCCCATTCTTTCCGCATTTGAATCCGTACATGAGCTGCTTTCCTATTTCCTTTGTTATCTGTTTCACCTCTTTTCCTTTATCATCTATTTGCCAACAGCAGTTTGTGTCATGTAATTTTCCACAAACTCCTCCTTTTTCTGCTAACAGATGATCTGATCCCATCCCATGGTTAAGTGTACTGTTCCTCATTTCAGTGGGTTGGTCGGCAGGAAGGTCAGGAGCTGGAGCTGTCTGGTTGGTTATTATTGCGAGGACAGCTTGTAATCTAATGATGCCATTGAAATGAGAAATGGGTTCTGTGGCTCCTGATATGAATTGGTTTGGGTTCCCAGGGCCTGGTCCATGGTGTTGTAGGATTTGTTCTGGTAGCCTTTCAGGTTTTCCCCATTTTTGGCCGCTCTCTCCAGCCAGGGCTGCATCAATTGACTGCTTTTGTCTAACTAAATCATAAAATCCTTGGATTCCCAACTGATTTCCTTGAATTTTTGGTAGCAAAAAATCCCCAATGCTCTAATATACCCTGTATAACACAGACAGTGACAGCACATGTTGGAGTGCGCAGAGGGATGATTCTCCCCCCATTTATTTATAGTGAAGTTTTCCCAACATTCTCCATGTGCTGTTTCCCTTTGCAGCTTCACCCGTTTGTGTTGCAGGGTCAGATATCCTCCCCCTGGGCTCTGCCTTGAGCTGTGCAAATTCCATCAGTGCCAGCAGGCAGAGCTTGGGGTGAGGGGCAGAGGGAATCAGCCCAATTCCTGCCCCAGGCAAGAGACCCAGGTGCATTGTCCACACTTTGCCCAGCAGTGTTCATTTGCATTTCTAAAGCTCCTCTGCAGGCTGCCTGGAATGGAGCTTCTCTTCCAGGGCAGCCATCTGGTGAGTCACATGTGCCCCACCAGAATCTGCTTTTTCAAAATAAATTATTAACTGTTTACCAGTAAAAGTATAATGGTTAAAATTCTTCAATTTTGCAAAATGCGACATAAAGGCGAACATGGAAAAACCCAGACCCAAACTTGATTCTCACACTTCTGTCCCAAACCTTCCTAAAAATGTAAAGTGGGAATATTACGCAAAATTTTTCTCAAATCGTTATTTTGTCGCTGAAAGAATCTCTTTAGTGTTAGAGAGTCAAGGCATTCCTTGGTTCTGGCCTGCATGTGCAACAGAAGTAAATTCTTTCACAAATAGCTCAGCTGTGCGGAGAAAATCATTCCATGCCATGTGAGTTTTACTCGTTTTATCCTAGACTTTATGTAGTGTGAACCAATCTAAATCCACTGCCTTAATGTTCATTGCTTCCAAGCTGTGTAAGTTTTTAGTATTTGGTTTCCTGTTGGACCCGGATTTCTTCCCCTCTGATGTGAATTCGGTCTCCACACTCCTGGATTTTCTTCTCAGCCTTTTCCAGCCCAGGTGTCTCAAGCTCTGCCGGGGCAGTGTCTGGGGTAGCTGTTGGCTGCCTTTTGCTGCTGGGCAATGTTGATGTTTTGTTGCTGGTCGTTATCTCTGTGGGTATCTTTTGGGCTGTTCCCAGTCTGTTCAGATGTTAAACTCATCTCCATTGAGTGGTGTAACACCCCTTAAAAAAAACCTTTAAAATTCCTTTCCCCAAGGCAAAACCAAACCAAGCCTGAGCAGAGAAATAAGGTTTAAAAGAACGGAAATTGGTACATTTTGCAGCAGTGCAATGGCAGGCAGCCCAGAGTGTGGGTGTCAGTGAGCCCCAGAGTGGAATTGTGCCCTGGTGTTCCCCAGCAGCTGTGGCAGAGCAGGCCCAGCCAGCGCTGAAGCTGCAGCAGTGGCAGCAAGGCTTGGCCCCAGTGGCTGGAGATGGCAGAGGAGGGTGGCCAGGATTGCAGAGGATTCCAGCCGAGGATCTGTGGGCAGGCGCAGGGGCTTGGCCCGCTGTGGAGCCCTGGCTGCTGCTGCGTTGCCTTCAGGGCAGGCTCAGGGGCGGCCTCCCATCCTCCTGCTGCGGGCGGGAAGTGCAAATCTCCGGGGCTTCAGAGCCCTTGAGGCCAGGCTGAGGGGTCCCCCCCTGTTGAGCTGTGCTGGCGGCTGTTTCTGGCCTCGGGGACACTTGGCATGGGCCCCTTGGCCACCAGTGGTGCTGCTTTGCACTCCTTAGGCAGGAGCCGATGTCCTGGCTGGGTGTTGGCAGGCAGCAAAGTGCCAGGGCAGGCTGTGTGCCAGCCCAGCTTGCTGTGGGAGAATATCCCTTGATATCTGCTCCAGTGGTTGCTGAAGCAGTGAGAATTGCTTTTGCCCCCCTGTTAGGTGCCATGGTGTCAGCAGAAGATATTGAAGCCTTCCTGCTCAGGGCATTTCAGTGCCAGGCTCTCACAAGCACCCACAGCTGCGTGGGTTGAGCTGAGCATGGGGCGGTGACCTGCGCTGTGTCTGATTCCCCTTCCTTAATAACAGCCTGTCTTGTAGCTCTTTTCCCTTCTGCTGCCCTTGCAGAGCCATCCACAAACATATTTTCTCCCTCAGGCCAGGGAATGTCCCATCATCGATCTGTCCCAGCCTGGGTCTGGAGCTCTGTCCCTTGAGTGCAGTCCTGGGTTCCTTGCCAGCCCCTCTCCAGGCTGTTCAAACAGGAGGCTGGGTTAAACCCTTGCCCTGTCCTCAGTTCTGAATCCTCCTGTGCCATTGAACAAGTTTCATACTGTAATAACTGAGCCCTGCTCATCCAAGTAGAGGCTTTTGGTTGTCAGATCTTTAACTTGATGCCAGACTTGAACTGTAGGAGATCCTATATAGAGTTGAATATATTAGCACAAGAATTCCTTTGGCAAGACCCTGTTTAACATCCACCTATAATTCAAATTCTTTTTCTCTGTCTGGAAGGCCCAGGCCAGCTGCCTCAGTTAATCTTTATTTTAACACTTCAAAATTCTGAGTTTCCTCCTCCTGTCCATCCATCCAGTTTGTTGCCTGGCAGGATAGGAGTGTTGTAGGGAGACATCCTTGGCTCCAAAAGGCCTGCCTTTAACGGGGGCTCAATACCGGGCTGTGAGCCCTTCCTTCCCTCTCTTGGAACAGGGTATTGGTTTTGGAAACCACCTGTCCTGGTTGCTTTAAAGGAATTTGTAGAGGCTCCATATCTAATTTTCCCTATTTCCCTGGGACTGCCCCGCATTGGGGTTCACTTCAGCATAGGCCTTGTCAATCTTTTCACTCAGAGGTAGAAAACAACTAGCCTCTGTATCCCCTTTTACAGTATTAAAATCCAGCTCACAAATTCCTTCCTAGTTAATTACAACCACAGGAGGAAGAAAAAGCAATTCATTTAATTCAAACCGATCCACCACAGCATCTAATAGTGGTTGAACAAATCATACCTGCTCATCTTTCCCACTCATTCCCTTAAAAATTAAAATATTCCTTTACTAATTTCCCCCTTAGGTCTAAGATTCAGAGTGCACTGAGAGGCCCCTGTGTCCATCAGAAAATGCCTCCTCTCAATGCAGACCCACCTGAATGTTCTCAAGGGCTGCAGTGTGGAGGGTCCCTGGTGTGATGGGAGCTGTGACAGCCCTGCCAATCCATGTCCATCAAGGGGTGGACTTGCTGGTGCTGAGGGTGCTGCTGTCGGTGCTTGCAGTGTCCTTGTGCCGTGCAGCTGGAGCCCTGGTTCCTTGCCAGGGGCTGTTTGGGTGGGTTCTCCCCTGCCGAGGAGGGCAATGCCTGTGCCAGGTGCTTGTGGCCGAGCCGTGCCCTGGGTGCTGGGGCCCCCTTGGGCCCTGGGGTTGATCCCTCAGGGGCTGTAGGAACTGTGCCCTGGCCTTTGCCTTCAGCTTGGCCTTTTGCTGCTCCCTTCTTGCACTCACCTGCTGTGCCTTTGTGCCCAAGTGCTGCAGGGCCTTCTTGTGCCCCTCCTGCAGGCCCCTCAGTGCCTGTGGGTGCTTGTCTTGCTTTACAAGAGAGGTGTCTGCTCGGGAAGGCAGAAAAAGCCTCTCTTGGAATGGAGAATGCAAATCCCCTCCCTCTTAGTTTTTAGATTAGTGAAACCAAAGGGGTCTCAGGCAAAGATATGGGAATAGGAATATCAGTTCTTTACTAGTGTGTATAATAAAGCAAACAAACAGCAACAGCTGCGGCACTGACAGCAAACAGAGCCCGGAGCCAGTCCCGGCCTTTGGGCTGCGGCGCTTTCCCCTTGGGTGCAGTTCCGGGCACGGCCGGCAGGGGCGCTGGTGGCTCCTGCGGGGCGGGGCAGCGCATCCCTCCCATGGGAACCTCTCTGAACGGAAATAGAGCAATCCCTTCATCTGACTCTTTCACTTTTTTACCTTCTATAGCCTTTCTCCCGTGTTTTGAGAAAGAATTTGGAGAGGGCTGCCTTTAAACTGAGCTCCTAGTGTTTGGATAAGGTGCTTCCTCTAGAGAGAGAGAGAGTTTCCCTGAACAGCCGGAGCTGTGGTTACCACGGGGATGTAACTCAGAGCAGGACGTGGTCAGGGGAGGATATCCCGCCGAGGCTCGGTGGGAGTGTGGGCAGGGTCTGCAGCCGGAATCGGCAGAGGGGGATCTTCCCGTGGAGCCCGAGGCGGAGCGTGGGCAGCCCCCCCATGGCTGATGGCGGCTGATCCGGCAGCTCCCGGCAGAGCAAAGGCAGGTGGGAGAGCCCGGCAGCAGCGGCGGTGCCCAGCGCAGGTGGCACGGGCAGGGCAGCCGGGGATGGGATGGCTGGGACCCCCCCTGGGTGCGTTGGACGCGGTGACCTCGGAGCAGGCGGCAGGACAGAGCAACCCCCATCTTCCCCAGCATGGGCGGCAGAGCGGTCGCGGGCCAGGCAGTGGGAGCAGGGCACACAAATTGAGCGAGAGCGCCGGGGCGGGTGGAGCTGCCCTGGGCAGTGAGGCCGCAGCTGGGATGGAAAGCGGGGCAGGCGGAGCTGAGGCGGGCAGCGAGCCGGGACCGGGACAGGCGCCTCGGCCGCGAACGGAGGGGGCATGACCTGCAGAGGATTCCACTCCCTTTCTGATTTTTCCTCTTATTCCCTTCCCTTTCATTTCCCTTTTTATTTTCTTGTTTTTTCTCGGTTCTTTGTGATACTTCAAAGATTTTTATTCTTCTAAAATCCTCTGTCTAATATATGGCATATTCTCTTTCTTCTACATTAAATGGGTTTTTTTAACAAATAAATCCAGAGCCTAGCAAATCCAAACTTCTGCTTTGATACTTTGAAATGGTCGATGAGCTAACTCAGGACCTCCTAATGTTGTTTTTCGCATCACCTTTTTATTTATCGTATTGCAAATTACGGATACATCCTAAATCCAAAAATGCCAGTGCACCCATAGTTCCTTAAAAAATGATCACACAATGCTTGAGTACCCCAGTGGGTTTTCTGATGCCTGTCTTCTAATACTTGCCTAGAAGCACATTTTATTAAGTAATTGTCTTCCATCAAGAAGTTTCCATTTCCCTGATTTATCTTGTTCATTTCCTGTCTTGTTTAATTCTTTTTTTTCAGCTTCCCTGAACTTTGGAATTTCCATGTTTTCCTCGTTTACTGTTAATATTAACATAACTCATTCAGCTCCATTTTCTGCTGCATCCTTAGCTTTGTGATTTGCCAAATTATTTCTTCCTCTTTCTGGGGTCTTTCCCTTTTGGAGTTCCATAATATGTACTATAGCTATCTCTTTTAGGTGATTGTAATGCCTCTAAAATAAGTTCCTCATGTACTAGTCCTTTTCTTCTTGAATTAAGTAATCTTTCTCCTTTCCAAATTTTTTATAGGTATGTACTACTCTAAAGGCATACCTTGAATCAGTATATATAGTTCCTTTATTTTGTGTTAAATATTCTAGTGTTCTTTTTAAAGTATATAATTCACAAGTTTGAGCTTACTAGTTTAAGGTTAATTTCCCTTTTTCCATAGTTTGCATCTTTTTCCCGTCCATTACTACATACCCTGTATTTTCTCCTTTTGTCAGGAGGTGTATCTCTGTTAGCTAACATAACTCCCAAAGGACTAATTTTTTTTCTTTTTTGTCCCCTGTATCCACCTTACTGGTTTTCTGTCTCATTTTTCAAGATCTTCTCTATTCATCTTTTGCCTCTGTTTCTGTTTCTCTGTTTCTGTCTTTCCCACCCTCAGGACACAGAGTGGATCCCTGTTGACAGAGAATCGCGGGTTCCTGTGGCTCCCCCTCGCCTTGGGGTGGCCTCTGGGTCTCAGTATCTCCGGGCCTCCTGGGAGGGCCCTGACTCTGCTGCCTCCGGTGCCGTTCCCCTGTGAGGCTGATTTGTGTGTCACTCACACTCTTTAGCCACGGCCCCCTCACACGCCCTGGGGACAATGGCCCGTTTGCAGGTCACCTGTACCTTATGCCACAGCCCCCACACGCCCAGGAGAACAATGGCTTATTTGTGGGTCACACACTCCTCTTTCCACAGCCCCCCTTCCCACCCGCCCGGGAAGCTGAGGCTGATTTTGTGTGTGACTCACTCTCACACACAACAAGACAACAATAAGGTACCTTTTGTTATAAATTATCAAATCGAGAGCCAAACTTATAAGAAAATTTAGCAAAGATTTATTAATTTGTCTGCAAGACTGAAGTTCGGTCATCTACACTACCACAGCCAAGGGTCAGCGTCGAGCCCGGGTTCGGTGCTGGGTGAACACGGATCTGACCTGCGAATGTCAGAGTCTCGCCCTGTTCACAAATGCTGCCTGACACGGCAGCGAGTTCTTTTACAGTTTATTCTGCTCGAGGCAGAGATGACCGAATGTTCTTTGTGTCTCTTCCCATGCATAACCTTGGCTTTACCTGTGCAGAGGTGGACAAAGACTCAGTCCCGGTGTCTGATGTTGTCAGTAGACTCGGGGGAAGTCAGCATTCACATGCATCAGGGTGGGGCTGTGCATCATTGTGGTAGCTGTAATCGACGAGGCGTTAATCACTCTTGGCTGGTGACCCGGGGAAGCCAGCGATTATCGCCCTGGAAGCTTCTGTTCTTTCATTAAAAACCCCGATGTTTATCTCAACCAACTCCAGGAACTGGATGTATATGAATAAGACACTGCTCCTGGCCAGGATGGTCAAAAGACATAATGTGGATTTTACAATATTTTATACATTAGTAGCATGAATTATCTCTACCATATGCTGCACTTTCACATTACCTATTACAAGTTTAGGTGTTTCTGGCCAGTCCTGGTGCTCTTGGATATCCCTCAAGCCAGCTGTGCTGTCCAATCCCAGATGTTCTTGAGCATATCCTCAATCCGGCAGAATTTTGCACAACCGTGGATGCTCTTGGAATGTTAATTTCTCAACCCAGCAGGTTTTAATTCTGGATGCTCTTGGACTCTCTTATCCCTGAAACCAACAGAATTTTTAGGGTTCCCTTTTGTCGCGTTTCCTAGTGGATTGGGCTCGGAAACTCCTCTGCTCCCTTGCTCCGAGGGGTCCAGCCCCTCTCTGAGACCCAGTCCCAGTTACCCCGGGGGATTCTCTCACTCCTCTTCTCACTCGCTGTGTCTCTTTACTGGCTGCTTCCCTCGAGGAAAGTTGGAAACGCAGCATGGGAGACTCCAGCACTCACTTGGCAGTCTGGGACAACCAGCCCTTGTCTCATTCACAGCCCAAAGCAGAGAATGAGGGGAGAAGGGAGCCCGGGAGCCCAAAGAGCCCCGGCATCCCAAAATGGGGAGAGCGAAGCATGGGGAGCTTTTGGCATTGCTGGGACTGCCAGCAGCCTGGGCAAGGTGGGCACCGAGGAGAAGGGGACCCCCAATCCAAGCGTGACCCCCAGCAGCTGGGACAGGGGGGAACCGCCTGAACACCAGAGAGGAGGGACCGGGGACAGGGAACCTTTGGGAGGCATTTTCAGGGCTGAATCTGGGTGTTTGGGAGGTTTTTCTGGAGCCCAGATGGCCAATGACTTGTAGAGATGGACTTGGGCAGAGGGACCTTCAAACTGAATGTGTTTTTGGGAAGATGAAACAGGAAAGCCTTGCAAATACGATTGTCTGGCAAAAGATTTTGTGAACATAAAATGTGTAAGGAAGATTGAAATGAAAGCATGCTCTGAGATTCCTCAGTTAGTGAACAACTGGAAAACAATGGTGTGGCCCAACTGAAGGTAATCCCCTTTTGATGAAACAATTCCCTCTGCTTGCAGACAGATCCAAGGGTCAGAGCAGAGCCCACTAGCTCAATAGAAGGGACCCAAAGAGGAGTTTTTAGAGTTTAAAATGTAACATAGTATGGTGATGTAATGATTTTTACAGGCTGTATGTAAATGCTCTAGTATTTGTATCTTGTACTAGATTGGTTAGTGAGAAATAGAACATTCAACACAGAAGAAGATTTAGTGTATTGTAACAGGAACCTTACACTCTTACGCTCTTCTCCTCTTACTCTCTTACCCTCTCATCCTCTCTACCCCTCTCTTCTCTCGGACCTGCTCCGAGCTGTGCCTGGCAGCTCCAAGCAGGGCCCTGCACCCAGGCTCTTTGCAATAACCCGCAAGTTCCACGCCCTGGCTGCAGAGCTCTCTCGTCTCCGTCCGTCCCGACCGTCCTACCCCCCGACACTCCTACAAACGCTCTCATCCCTTGTTTTCCCCAAACCAGGATTGCCCATTGCCAACCCCAGGGAGGCTGCGAGGAAGAGGAAGATGCCCCGGGACACTGAGGCAGGTGAGGAGGAAGTCAGTGCCCCTTTCCCCTCTGTGCTGCTCCATCTCCCAGCCCAGCATGGCCCCGGCTGCAGCTCAGCCCTGGGGGATCTCCTTGCCCTTGCCTGTGGCATGGAGGCAAATCCCATCCTGTCCTTGTCCTTCCTCCCCCAGAGCAGGAGCTGAGCATGGAGAGCAGGGAGGACAAATGCCCGCGGCAGAACCTGGTGGAAGAGGCCGTTTTGAGCGGCTCCACGGCGCAGGAAGCCAACGGGGAGGAAAAGCCCCGGAGATGCCGCACGAGGAGGGGCTGCAAACGCAGCCGGCGGGGATCTGAGGGGGAAAGAGCCAGCCTGGGCCAGGAAGGCGGCCGGAGACGGAGCCAGAGCTCGGAGCTGGTGCTCCATGAGCAGCTCCATGATGGGGAGAAGCCCCACACGTGCGAGGAGTGTGGGAGGAGCTTCAGGTGGAACTCCAACCTGATCAGACACCAGAGGATCCACACTGGGGAGAAGCCCTACGAGTGTGGGGAGTGTGGGAAGAGCTTCAGCCAGAGCTCCCACCTGATCAGGCATCAGAGGACCCACACTGGGGAGAGGCCATACAGGTGCTCCAAGTGTGGGATGTGCTTCAGTCAGAGCTCCAGCCTGATCACGCACCAGAGGAGCCACACTGGGGAGAGGCCCTACGAGTGTTCCAAGTGTGGGAAGGGGTTTAAAACCAGGTCCATTCTTCTCCGGCACTATCAGAGTCACAGAGAGGAGAGGCCCTTCCAATGCCCCGACTGTGGGAAAGTATTCCTGTGCAACTCCCACCTCATCACCCACTGGCGCATCCACACCGGGGAGAGGCCGTACGAGTGTGATAAATGCAGGAAGAGGTTTCAGACCAGCTCCCATCTCCTCCTGCATTATCGGATTCACAGAGAGGAGAGGCCCTTCCGCTGCCCTGACTGCGGGAAGGGATTCAAGCGCAACTCCGACCTCGTCACCCACCGGCGCATCCACACTGGGGAGAGGCCCTACGAGTGTCCCCAGTGTGGGAAGAGCTTCTCACAGAGCTCTAACTTGACCCGACACCAATGGAGGCAGCACTAAGGGAAGCCCTGCGAGTGCCCCGAGTGCGGGCAGAGCTTCGTGCGCTGCTCCAGCTCCATCCCCCACTGGAGGAGGCACTTTGGGCACAGCCCTGGTCACTCACATTCCCTGTGATCCATGTTGGGAACACACCTGGCTGCTTCGCCTTTTGGTTTGGCCTCTGCTTCACCTTCATCCTTTAAAAACACCCAAAACTGGGTTAAATGAAGGAAATTGATCAAATAGATAGATCTGAAGTTCCATAATTGCTGAGTTGTTTTAGAGGGAATTTAGGATTTGGGGACACGTTCTGTGTGGAGTGCTGCTGTTGCTAAGAGGCAGGAATTTGATCTCACCCTTCTTGTGTTGCTAAGAACTCCTCCCCTGACCCCAACCCCAACTCCACCCTTGGGATACCCTATAAAAACTCCACGGCTCTGCCTTTGCCCTGTCTTTGGGGGATAAGAAATGGATTCCCAAAGGATCAGCCCTTTTTCCACTGGATTACAAAGGATCAGCCTCATTCTCTACTGGATTCCTAGAGGATCAAGCTTTTCCCACTGGATTCACAGAGGATCAGCGCTTTTCCACTGAATTCCGAAAGGATCAGCTCTTTTTCTACTGGGTTCTCCGGGGATCAGCCCGTTTCACACTGGATTCCAAGAGGATCAGCCTTTTTCACTGGATTCCCGGAGAATTCTCACACTGTCATTGTTGTTTTTTTGTTTTTACTACTGCATTTGTATTTTTAATTTTTCCTAATAAAGAACTGTTCTCTCTACGCCAATATCTTTTCCTGAGAGCCCCTTAATTTCAAATTCTTCTTCTTCTTCTTCTTCTTCTTCTTCTTCTTCTTCTTCTTATTATTATTATTATTATTATTATTATTATTATTATTATTATTATTATTATTATTATTTTATTATTATTATTTATCAGTGGGAGGGGGTATATATTTTCCATTCCAGTGGAGGCTCCTGAAATGGGGAGACACCCCCAAGGTCGGGCCATGTAAAATAGTTCCGGAAATATGTAGATTAGTTTTTGGATATGCATGAGGGTCTATGAATATGCAACAGACTGATGTAATTAAAACCAGATTAATTAAGGGATGTCCCCGAAAATAACTGGGGGGTCTTGGTGGCCATAACAACCTTTGCTCGAAGGTCCTCTCTCCCCTTACATCAGCTTGTTGCCTCTTCATCGACTTTTTGTGTATCCATAAACTACTTCACATATTCCAGGAACAAAATTCGCTTCATCTGGTTTGGGGGTCCCATCCCCCTCCCAGGTAAATTTGGAGTGTCCCCTCCCCCTCCCAGCTCAGTTTTGGGATCCCATACCCCTCCAAGCTTTATTTGGGGGTCCCATTCCCCTCCCACCTCAATTTCGAGGTCCCATTCCGCTCCCAGCTCAGTTTTGGGGTCCCACCCCCCCTCTTTTCCCTGCTCTCTCCTTTCCGATCGTTCCCCCAATCCCCTCCCCCGTGTTTGGTTTTGGGGGCTCCAGGCCCCTCCTGCTCCGTTTTAGGGTCCCGATCCCATTTTGGATTAATTTGGGGTCCCCAGCCCATCCCCAGGGTCACCTTCCCCCCCTCCCCAAATTCCGCTCCTGGCAACTGATGAGTCATCAGCGAGACACGCTCTGATTGGCTGGAAATTACCCCGCGCGGTCTGTGATTATTTACCGCAGTGAGAGGCCTTGGTCTGTGGCTGGCAAGTGATGAGTCAGAGTCGGGCAGGGCGCTGATTGGCTGAAAATCGCTTTGCGGGGCCAGTGCTCTGAGACTGTGCCCAGCAAATGGATCGTCATCAGTGCCGCGTGTTCTGATTGGTCGCGATCTGTTTTAGGGTGGGGACCGAAAGAACTGGTGTTTCTTGGGGTTTCTTTGGGTTTGCTTAGGGTTTGTTTGTGGTTATTTATGGACTCTTTAGGGTTTTTCTTGGGTTTCACTTGGTTTATTTCTGTTTATTTGGGGTTATTTGGAATTATTTGTGTTTATTTGGAAGTTTTTGGGTTTATTTGGGCTTATTTGGAATTATTTGGGGTTCTTGGGAGTTATGTTGGTGTATATAGGATTTTTCTCGGTGTACTTGAAATCATTCGGGGGTTTTTGGGTTTAATTTGGTTTTCTTTGTTCGTTTTTTGGGGGTTATTTGGATTTGCTTGGGGTTATTTGGGGCATTTTCAGGTATTTGGGAATTTTGGGGGGTTCTTTGGGGTTTATTTCGAGTATTTGGGGGTTATTTACGTTATTTGGGGTCATGTGGGGTCAAAAAATCCGGGAATATTTCTCCTGCAAAAATCGGAAATTTTTCCTTAAAAATCTTAAGTTTTTCTCCAAAGAACCAGGAATGTCCCTTAAAAGTCCCGGACTTTTCCCAGCCAATAGCAGCGCGCCCCGCCCCAAACCAACCAATCACCGTGGGTCTCCCCTCAGGAACACCGGCCTCCCCGTGCGCCTGATCCAGCCAGTCACCGCACGGCTCTCACGCGGCGAACCAACCAATCACTGCACGCAGCCCACAGCTACTCCCGCCTCTCTTGAGCTGAACCAACCAATCACCGCGCGTCTCCCCTCGGCAACTCCTGCCTTCTTTGCCCCATGCAGCCAAACACCATGCACCGCCCCGCCCCCCCATGTCAGTCACCGTGCCCTCCACGAAACCAACCAATCACCGGGCGTCTCCCCCGCTGCAACTCCCGCACTCCCTGCGCCGCTCCAGCCAATCAGAGCCGAGCCTGAAGCAGCGCCTCCTGACCCCGGGGCCGGGCATGGAGCGGGCGCCCCCTCCCCCCCGCCCCTCGGGACCCCCTCAGGGACCCCCGGGAGCTGCCCCGGGCTCGGGCGGGTCCTGCGGGAGGCGCTGGAGAGAGCGGGGGATGCGCTGGGAAAGGACGGGGGGTCCTGGAGGGGTCGTGAGGGGAATTTGGGGAGGGGTTTTGAGCAGGTTTGGGGGGGATATGGGGAGGATCAGGGGGGAACTTCAGGGGTTTTAGCGCGGTCTGGGGGTGCTGGGGGGCTATGGGGGGGAATTTGGGGAGGGGTCCTCGGGGGCTGTGACGATCCGTCGTCATGGGTTTCGTGATGGTTCGTGGATTTGATCTCAGGGTGCACAAAGAACCGACATGGTACAAGGGGGTTTGCAATGATAATCAAAACAAATGCACCTTTATTGAATGAGCACAGCAAAATGCGATAGAGGGATTAAGGGAGAGAAAAAGATGGGGGAAGAGAGAGAGACAAAAGAGAGAGAGAGAGAGAAAGAGAGAGGGGATAGAGCTACCAAACGCAGAGACGAAGTCCTTTGGTCCAGTCCAATCTGGGATCCGCCTGTTGCGTCGGGGAGATCTCGAAGTCTCTCGCTAACTCAGAGGTTTTTATTATGATAACTCTATTGGAAATTGTGAGGGGGGGATACAGATACAATAAGGAACAGTTGTAACAGGTAGTCCATGCTCTCAGCAGTAAGCGAGAGCCATTGTCTTCTTGGTCCAGCGGTCACAACCTGCAGGCAAACATCTCGCTTTGGTCAGCTTGCCTCCCCCACACACCTGCCCTGGGCTGGGGGTTTTGGTCCCAGTCCTTGGAAGGAGCAGAGGGGCCTTTTCACATGGGGGTTCCATGTCTCAGTCCTTGGTGGAGAGGCTCCTTCCATCTCAGTCTGTCTGTCCCGGTGGTTGTAAAACAGGTGAGGGTCTTCTGTGGGGGGACCACCTGAAACTCAGGAGAAGTCCAGCCAGGCCGAGAGGTGGGACAGCTCCCAAGGCTGTTGTTGCACAAAGGGCACGGTGCCCTTTCTTCTCATCGGGCTCAGTGTAGCACACAGCAAACAACACCTGTGAGAACAAAGGCTTAGCACTGTGCTCTCAGGTCTCAGGCACATGACTTTCTCCCTTGGAGCCAGAGATTTCAGACAGGGGGGTCTTCTCTTCAGTGGTCCCCCAATGACGATCATGAGGCAGATGAGGAAAAATCCGGACAGGCTCTCACAAGCAGAAAGTGGCAGGATGTGTCTGCTTCCAGTGCTTGTCTTGGCTGTTCCTTCACAGTGCTGGCAGCACCATCAGAGACACACCACATGTTCTCTCATGCCAGGGTCATCCCAATCTTCTGCCCAGGTGCCTCCCAGGTTCACCAGGGAAAATGTCTGCTCGTGCCAGTCCATCCCCTTGCCCAGAAGGCACCCGCTTGTGTTTGGGCACGAGCTGCTGGCCACAGCAGACGGGCAGCACCCGCAGCATTGGCCATCAGACGCTGGGCTGATGTTTTTATCCAGAGAGCAAGAAAAGCAGCCAGAAGCACACAAGGCAACTTGACAGTATCTCTGTAAGAATGTCATTGTCCTGTGAAAGTCAATAGTGGATGGTGGTTTTGTAAGGCAGAAAATCACTTCCGAGCAAAAATCATTCCAGGAAGGGACAACAGCTTCTGCCTTCTGATGGATAAGTCAATTTGCCACTGCTGTCCAGGCCCATGGCCCCTCCGAGTCTGACCAAGTTTTGGTCTGGGGGTATTTTTGGGGTTAGTCTGGAGGCAAAGATCACACTGTCACTTGAATAATAGTGGCATATAAATTCCTGGCAACGATTCTTTCAATCAAGTAGGTGTGCAGGGCATCTATTCCCCAGTGTGTTTTCTGGTGCTCCTCCCTTACTAGTGACTACAAGATATGGGAAGGGATTACCAGCTTCCCTTCAATGGTAGCCCACCCTTCTTGGTTGTATGTCCCTTTTTGATCTTTGATTAGTTTTCTAGCTTTCTTATTGTATTCTGGCTTACCTTCAAGGGAAATTTGTCCACCTGGAATCAGAGCTCCTTCAATAGTTACCTCACCTTTTGCTGCTTTCTTTGCCTCTCTATCCGCCAGCTCATTTCCTTCTTCCAATTCCGAGCTCACTCTCTGGTGTGCCTTAATATGCATAATTGCTGCCTTTTCAGGCAGCTGAACTGCTTCCAGCAGCCCGACTATCCCGATCATCTCTTGTGCATGTTTGATGTTCTTTCCTTGTGAAGTCAGCAGTCCCCCCTCTCTCCAGGTGCTCCATGTGCATGCACAACTCCAAATGCATACCATGGGTCTGTATAGATTTTATTCTCTTTCCTCCTGCCATTTCTAAGGCAAAAGGAAAAAGAATCAGTGCAATTATTTTGGTCTTCTGTGCAGAGGTGCCTGTTGGTAAGGGTCCAGATTCTGTTGCCTCTCTGCAGGTAGTGACTGCATATCCAGCATGTCGCTTTCCACTGGCAACGTGGCTACTCCCAGCAGTGAACCAGGTCTCTGCACCATCCAAAGGAGTGTCCTTCAAGTCCGGGCATCTGGAGTAAGTAGCTTCAATGGTCTACAGGCAATCGTGGCGTGCTGCTTCTCCTTGATCCCACTGAGAAAAGAAGCTGGGTTCACCAGGTTAGTGACTACAGAGTCCTTTGCCCAGCGCTGACCTCATACCCCAGGTAGATTATTTTCTGTTTCACCGCCTCTGCCTTTTTTTTTCTTTGATACTCTGTATCCTTGGAGCCGTAGGAAATTCAAAAGGCTCACGGTCCAGGCAACACATGCTTCCCTTGTCTGAGTGGATATCAAGAGATTATCCACGTACTGTAATAGCCTTCCTTCTTCTTGTGGAGCTTCCCGGGACTCTAGGTCTTTTGTAAGTTGTTCTCCAAACACAGCAGGGGAATTTTGAAGCCTTGAAGGCCTTGAGGCCTTCACAATCTATGTGATCTGGGTTTTGCGCCTGCTTTTAGGGTTTTCTCATTTGAGTGCAAAAATTTTCATGAATAGGGAGACAGATCTAAAACAGTAAACTAGGGTAGCTCAGATGCCAAACGTGTTAGTAGGGTGCATGTGTTTGCCACAAGGTGTGCTGCCTGACTGTAGCTTGTTGTTTTCTTTAACTTGGTTAAGGAAAGGTGCATTCTCTGCCCTCCCTGCTATGTTAGAGGGCCATACCCCAGGAAACATTGGATCTATTATTTTCTTGTTAATTTCATCCTTATTTTCAATTTCAGTTTCACTAATTGTTAAAATTAAGCTCAATATATCTCCATATTCTTGATCCTTTACCTCTAAAATAATCTCTCCATCTTTAAATGTGATCTTTGCTTCCAGCTGCTCCAACAAGTCCCTACCCAACAGGGCCTTTGGAGAGTTGGGCATATACAAAAAACTATGAATATTTTGATGGTTTGCAAAATATGATTTTTCAGATTGATCAGTTGCCCCCTTACCATAACATAATCATCTGTTACAGGCATTGAGGCTTTATTTAACACTAAGTTTGCTGCCCCCGTGTCTACTAAACATTCCATTCTCTTAACTCCCGTCTTTCTACCCCATCCCAACTCTTTGCCTTAATTCAAAGTTTTGGGGTATAAGATAGGCTGAACGCACTCAGCTTTAATGATTTCTGCTGGGTTTCTTAAATTATTTGAACCTCTCTTTTCTAATAATTAAAACATCCTTTTACTTCTTTGCTTCTCGTGACCAGTTGCTACTAAATTCCTTAGAGCTCTCTGAGTAGCCTTGGTTTCCTTAGAATAACATAAATTATAAAGTACCTGTCTTGGTCTCTTCCACCTAAACTCTGCTTTACAAAATCTCATTCTTTTCCAGTTCTCTTCCCGCATAATCTAATTCAAGCATTGTTTCTACTGACACTCACTTTGCTGCCTTGCAAAAAGCTATGCCTGTTACAGCAAAAAGTCTGGTATGCCCACAGACACAGACACGCCCTGCATCTCAAATTCACGAGAGTCAGGGCTTAGGTTGCTGTGGGACGGCAATTCCTCGAATTCCTTTAATTTGTTTTACCACACTTAAACATAAATCACCATACTGCAGTTTTTCCGCGTAAAATGCTTCACTTGTTGCAAACAAAATCCTAAAATCTCCACAAACACAAGCCTACAATACCACAATCAAATTACCACAGTGTGGGGGAGGAACCACACAAACTCACTGGGAAAGGGGTATCTCTTAAGAGTGCCCACTTTTCTCGACACAACCCAAAATACAACATTTCATCATCTACCCACATCAGCTTATCAGCCTCTTCTGGTCCTCACACACTCTGGACACAATCAAAATAACAGCACACAGTAAAATTCCAGGGACCAAGTCCAAACTGCGGGGGCAGAAGAATCCCCTGAGTTCATCTAGGCACGGTTAAAATGTGCACAATCTACATAAATCACACATCATCACCTTTAAACACCTTTAAAATTAATAAATGTCCTCACCCACGTTTCTCCACCTGTTCCACTACTCCACGGGGTGTTCCCTGCCCTCACAGCCTGCCCCAGCCAGTGCTCCGGGCCTCACCTGGCTGCTTCAGACACGGGTAGAACTGCCCCCGCACGCCGTGGGTACACTCCTTCACTCACTGACTCGGTCTGTTTTATACACCACACACTCACACAATTACAAACACACCAACATTAACCACACAATGCATTAGCCATACAATGTCAGGACACCACAAGCACACAAAGTTCGGGTTCACTCGGCTCACCCCAGAGTCGCTAGCGGCTGCTCCATTGAACAATGAACCCGTTCCCAGTCGTGCTATCAACCGGGAACCTCTGCTGCTGACCGTGCTCCTGGTCGATGGCTGCCTGCAAGCACAGGGACGAGGCTGTGCACTCAGATGTCTCTGAGTGACTTATCAGCAACCCTATCTCCCCTGGGCCCTTTGACAGACATACTGTGTATCTGCACAGCAGCAGGTCATTGTCTGTATCCGCAGGAGGCAAGCCGAGATGGAGCAGAGCTCCTCCAGGAAAATCCCAGGGAGTGCCCAGGAGTCCGTCCTCCCTTCTGCCCCTGTGAGTACAGTCAATGTCGTGGCTGGCTCGCCAAAATGATTAGTGGAAAAAAAGGGGAAACTCCACAACTTTGTACAAAGTCGTAAAGCTGGTATGTTTAGCACTGGACGCATGTGGGAATCGTTGTTCCCCCTAAAGGACACGCGCACCCCTGAGAATTCCCCCTTGCTTATACATATGCATGTTGTCTCATTCATATTCATTTTACTGATTTCACGTTACAGGTTGCAATTAGTTTTATCAGTCCTTGCCTTTTGCGCAGAGACTCTCTAGTCAGCCTCAGCCTTTGGCCCTGACAAAGGGGCCTCCGCTTATCTTGCTTGTATATCCCCATTCATCTGTTCTGTGCCTTAAGACCGGCTCTGAAGAGTGGAAGTTTTGTTTGGGTTTCTCTTATCAGGAACACAGAGACAAGCGGTACATAAGGCTGTTTTTTCACTTCCAGCTTCAGCTTGCTGCTTTTGCTTGCTCTCTTTTTCTGCTCTTGCTTCTGCTCTGCTTTCTGCCTCTGCTTATTAGCTAGTTCTAGCTAAACAGTCCACATTGCTTCCTGGACTGTTTCTCCTCTCCTGTTTCTGTGACCATCTCGAACCTGCTCTGGACTGGGACCCGGGAACACCGAAGGTTCGGCTGCAGTAGCTGGCGCAGTGCCGGAGGGACTGAGAAGAGAGCAACCACCCCCGAAAGAGACTTTTTGATTTTGCAATCTTTCTCAAAGTGGTGTCATCGGGTATTGCTCATTTTGTGTGCTGGGGGGTGCTGGGCCAGTCAAATAAACAGGTTCTTTCCACCTCTCTCCAAGGAAATTTTTTTCTCGAACCGGTTGGGGGGAGGGGCCGTGTGGATTTCGCTTTCTGGAGGGGCCCTCCTTTGCAGATTCTTTAACAAACTTGCCCTAAACCAAGACACACACCATGCCAAAGACACCGTTTCACTTTCCACCTTTAAGAAACAACAGACAGTTCAGAAGGAGTTCTCGAGTTTATTCGCAGAGTGAGAAGGAAGGGAATCTTCAAGGTGAGTTGTGGTTTCAGAAACTTTATTGATTTTCAATCCTGCTCTGCAGTCCTATTAGACAATCCTACTCTAACCCTAACCCTTACCTTAACCCTAATCCTTATCCTTATCCTTATCCTTATCCTTATCCTTATCCTTATCCTTATCCTTATCCTTATCCTTATCCTTATCCTTAATCTAATCCTAATCCTAATCCTAGTTCTAACCTACCATCCTACTCTAAACCTGTTAAGGAATAAATGGTCCTGATGTGATTGTCACATTCTTGTCTCCTTCCTCTTCTTCACTGAAACAATCAGTGGCACCAGGCTGGATGCAGGCTCAGCATATCTTACAAATGGATGCTGCCCAAAGGGAAAAAAAAACAGATCAACAAAAAACAATGAACCATGACTTTCCAAGCTCAGTGCTTCACAGGATTCCTCCTGCTCCTAGAAGGATGCAGGAAGAGGAACAATGGGACCGTCTACACCTCCATCTTTATGTGCAGACTTTGCCATCACAGGCAAACCTAGCCCAGAATCCCACTCATCCATTTATACAGGTGTCTTCATCTTGTTGGGATTTTAGCCCTGCCAGTGCTCTAGAAATGGTGCTTTCTGTCCTTGGAGTTTGTACTTTTCAGGAAACTCCAAAGCCTCTCATTGGTCTCTCTTTTTGTACGTCAGGCACTGTGCTGATTTCCACAGGGAGACAGAGCAGTGTCTGTCTTTCCATGCCCTGCCCCTTGTGTGCTGGATGGCTCCTTCCTTCCCAGCAGGGCCAGCCCAGTGGCACTGGGCCCTGCAGTTCCCTCTCTGCCACACAACCAGGCAGTAACCCTGGCCCAGTTCCTGTCGCAGACATTTCTTCATAGAAATCCTTTCTTTGGGATTTCTCCTTCTTCTGGGAAGCAAAGGGCCCCAGAAGAAGAATGTAAACAATTGTTATCAGCTGCTGTGAAATGTAGCAGGTGTCCCTGTGATTGGCTCATCTTCCTTGTGTACCATTAAAGGCCAATCACGGGAGCAGCTCGGGGACAGATTCTCTGGGCAAAGAACTTTGTTATTCATTCTTTCTATTATATTCTTAGCATAGCTGCTCTCTGCAACCTCTCTTTTTCTTCCTTTTAGTATAGTTATAATGTATTATATATCCTATATCAATAAATCAGCCTTCTGATCAAGAAACAAGATTCTCGTCCTTCTCTCACCACAGTGACCGTCTAAGGTCGCTGTAATAAGTTCCCATCTGCTTGGGCGTGCCAGGCAGCAGATGGGGCTGGGACAAGTCCCACCCAGCTGTCCCTGTCTGCGTGGCAGAAACCTCTAAGGGTGGGCTGGGGGGCACAAACCAGGGCCCCTCAGAGGCTCACAGTGAGCCCCCCACAGCCCCTCCTGCCCACAGCCAAATCTCTGACTGCTCAGCTGGGACTGGCTTCCTTGGGTTCCTCCACCACCATTTCATGTCTCTGTACCCTGCATTGCTCTACTTCAATTCTTTTGCCATTACATAAAACTGAACACCCCACCAAATTACAAAAGAGGTGACAGAAACAGCCAGAGGACCTCTCTGACTCAGGAAATGCAGAGAGAGGTGGGGTTGCTCAGTTTTGTGAAGAACAGGCCCCAGAGAGACTTTATTGCCCCTTTCCAAAACTTCAGAGTGGCTTTGAGGAAAGTGGAGGACGTCTTTTTTAACAGGGCCAGTTACAATAGGACGTGGGTGAATATTTTTTAACACAAATAGGATCTAATCAGAACTTGTTTACTCGGAGCATGGTGTGACCCTGGCACAGGTTGCCCCAAGAGCTTGTAGGTGCCCCATCCCTGCAACCATTCCGGCTCTGGTGGCAAAGGGCTCTGAGCAACCTGATCTCTTTAAAGATGTCCCTGCTCATTGCAGGACACTTGCACCAGAGGACCTTTACAGGGCTCTGCCAGCCCAGCCCAGTCTGGGATTCCTCACCGTTTTCATTTGAAGAGCAGCAAGAGTGGAGGTGAGGAGGAAGGGGGCTCATCTGATGCCCTGGACTTGAGTGGAGGAGGAGCCCATCCCTCAGAGCCTGTTTCACCTGCAGCCCCTTCCCATTTTACCTGCAGGAGCTCCTTGGCAGACCAGCGCCGCTCCTCGTCTGTCTGCAGGCAGCAGCTCAGGAAGTCACGCAGGCAAGATGAAAATAAGTTGGGCTGCTGCAGCTTTTGTTTTCCTCCTGTGGCTATCAGGAGTTGAGGCTGGGGAAAAAGGAGACACCAGGCTCCACCTGCTTCTTTCCCACCTGTAACTGCTCTCCCAGATCCCATTGATTAAGCTCCACTCTGCAGTGGCAGTTTCTGCCCTGGCAGAGACCCAGAGATGACTTTCCTTTATCAACCAAAAACCCAAACCCCGATGCAGCCAAAGCTTTTCCACCATCCTGCAGATCTTGCCTTGGCAGCTGATTTCATTGCCTGACCTAGTTAGTGGTAACTACATCAGCACACGCACATTTCCTTCCTTGACGATTCATACCAGCTTGAGAGGCTTTTTGGAAGAAGGACTTTGCTATAGTAACTCTACTGTATCCAAGGGTTAGGATATGAAAAGTATCTCTGCAATGCTTCTTGTCCCTTAAGCACTGCTGCCATAAAACAAAACGAATCAAGCTTTTTGCTTTGTTCTTGAAAAGAATGGGAATTGGAAGGAAAGAAAGGAAATCCACCAGGTATTCCTCAGGTAAGGAAACAAATCTTTGGAATCTCATCTTCAACACAGACACATTAAGATCCATGCACAAATGTACTGGGATGAAAACACCTGCTTGGGTACACAGGAGCCACCTGCAGCTCTGTTTCTCAGCAGTCTGAAAATTTCTGCTTTCCTTACATGGAAAAGAAAAACCTTTCATGGTCAAATCAGAAAGAGAGGTTCCATCCCTACGGTCACCCTCTACTCATTTGGCTACTCAAGTCAATGCATGAATGGTAGGCCCATCCCAGAAAGTGTCAGGAAACAAATGGCAGGTTTTGGCAGGCTCTCCACATCACCAGGCTCTGGCTTGGTGACAGCCAGAATGTTGCTCGGGCTGGGAGAGAAACACGGTCACTGAGTGTTTCAGCAGCACTGCACAAGAAGCAGAAGAGACTCTGTGGCCTTTACACCCTCATGCCCAGGTTTCAGGCACGTTTCCCAGTGAGAAGAAACTGCACAGGGGGTTAAGTTCCTCTCTAAAAACCAGTGCCTTAGCAACTTTCTTGTGTTTGGGCTTCTTTTCTTCATTTCTGGAAATGTAACACCAGTTCTGAGAGGCTTGCCTTGTGGTTTTAGGGGCATCTTCACAGAGAGACAAGTGGGAACAACTTGAAACCCAAAGCAAATGTTGCCTGGGAAGAGCTGGAGAGTGTTTGCCTGTGGTGAGGCTTGAGCTGTCTGGCAATCCCCTTCCATGATGTGCAGAAACATCCAGCTGCTCCCCAGAACTCAGACCCTCTGGGCACGCAGGCCTCTGGAAACCCCTGAGGATTCCAGCCTTTCTCCTGCTCAAGAGCATCTAACCTAAGCTGAGCTCCAGTTTCTTCAGCAAGGCCAAGGATGCTCACGTCCATGCAGCTGACAGTGTCCATGGAGCTCAGCAGATCTTTCTGATACTCCTCAGGCCAAGGAGTTACAGTGTAGATTGGCAAGACATTGGCTGATCATTATCCAGTGTGGTTCATGTGGAACCAAGCCCTAACACACTGACAAGTCAGAGGGAGAGAGAGCTCATTCTGCTTTTGCAAGATGGTATTTCGAAACATAAGACACCGACTGGGAACTATTCAAACCTCAACTTGCAGAATCCATCTCAAATAGACAAAAATAACAATGGCAAGAGGCCTTGGAGTCTCCATAAAAATGCCCACCACTGTCATGATAGCTCTGTGCTCGTGGCACTGAAATAGATGGTGACCAAAGAGACTTTGCTATTATCCTCTTTAACCCAAAGGAGAATTTCAAATCCAGAAATGGCAATGCACTCCCCTTGTGTACAAATAATTTATGCAGCTTTCTGTCCTTTTCCCACATCACCAGAGGTGACAAAGAGGGTTTTATCCTGACTCTTAGCTGAGCTCAGCCACTGGCCATGGTGGGGAGCTGGAGCCCTCCCTGTCATTAGAACTGTGCAGGCCAGGGATGGCCCTGCTCCTGTGGTAAAGAAACACAGCACCAGTGTCAACTGCCCACGCTGGGTCCCAGACCAGGCACCTGCCTGCAAGCTCATCAACTTGTTAAAGTACCCAGAAACAGCCAAGGGTTTGGCAAACAATTCTAACTTCAATCGGAGACAAACACATCCTAAACTTATCCAGGACACCCACACACATGAGTGAACAATGTACAGATGACTTGAAAGCCTGAAAGTTTCAACGACCACAGGATTTGGAAAAGATGCTACAGAATGGAAGAGAAGAGCTGCATTTAAAAAATGAAAAAGCAAGCAGAACTGCTTGGGCATTGCTTTGGTAGTAGGTTTTTTCTCTTTTCCTTTTTTGTTTACTTTTCTTTTTCCTTTTTTCCAATGTTTTCTATAAAATTGAAACTGGGAAGGTCTAACCTCCATTTCTCAGGATATTTATCACATGTCTACCCTGTCCACTGAAGAATTCTTGTCCTTCAGAAACAGAGTTCCAACATTGTTCAAAAAACAAGTGAGAAATGTCAGGCATGGCTGGAGGCCAAAATGGCAGGTTTCTGACCTGGTTAGGTTTCTGAACTGCCCCTTCCCTTTCTGATACAACCAAAGCTACAGCAGATGCTGATGTGTTGCAGGGGCATTTTTAGAAGGGGACCTTGGTGGAAGTGGTGCCAGCAGATGGCAATGGGATTTTGTCCAATGGCGCACAGAACATGGGACAGGTGAGAAAGACAGTGGGATCACTGAGTATTTGCACCTTACCAGGACAGGAGTTGCATTCCAGGAAGGAACTTCTCGTTCCACCATTTCAATGCCCACGATTCCCAAAGACCATATGTCCACTTTGGGGCCACATGGTTGACCTGTCACCACTTCAGGCGCCAGCCACCCAGCAGCGCCGGCCACGGAGCTCCGTCTGCCCTGTTCAGGGCTGAGCTGAGCAAAGAGGCCAAAGTCAGCTGTGGAGAAAACAACAAACCATGAAAGCCAGCTCCAATTAGGAAACCAAGCAAAAAATTCCCCACTCTCAGACTAAGAATGTGCTGTTGAATCTCTTGGAGAACTGTCCACGCTTCATTTCCTTGGGGCTTTAGCCAAGGGAGTATGGAATTGGCCACTTCCAAAAAAACCCAGATTCTTAACGCTGCTCACAGCAGTGGACTTCATTCCCCTGAAGCTTTAGATTGTAGATCCCTCTGTCTGGAAGGGACACACACAGAGCAAGGCCACTCTTGACTGCTTGTGGTTCCTTCTACCTCTGTGCACGTTGCAACTGTGCCCTCAGCTCGCAGCAGGGGTCCCTGCACTGCCACCAGCACCATTTTTGGGGAGCTGGCAGTCACTCCAAGCAGCCCCACACCCACATCCCTGGAACGCTGCACCTGACCAAGAATATACTGACCCAGCTTGACAGAGCCGTCTGTTCTGAGAAGGATGTTTCTGCTCTTCACATCTTGGTGGATAACATGGTTTGAATGAAGAAAATCCAGTCCTTGCAGGCACTGAGAGAGAAAACAGAAACAGGAGGTCAAAAATGAGTGATGTGATTTCATCCCACAAGAAAGAAAACAAAGAACCTAAAAGGTTCCCTCTCCAGGGGAATGGGGAGTAATGGCAGAACAGTAATGGCCACTGAGAGGAAGAGCTTGCTGCTCCAACACTTGCAGAGCAGGACCTTTCTGAGGAAAGGCATGTCAGCTTTTGAAAGAGCAACAGCACCTGCTGTTGTAGGCTGTCCCCTGCCAACCAGCCAGGATGACTCCTGCTGCAATGGACATGCTTTTTCCATGCAGAGGACAAAGGAGGGGTTTGGAAAGGAAAAGTCCCTCCCTTTGGTGTGAAGCGGATCACTTTTGGGTGGGAGGTTGCATGACCAAGATTTTCTTGCTGGCCTCAGCACAGGCTTGGATGTATCACACCAGTCACCTTCCTGAAGCAAAGAGCATTTTGGCTGCACTACTATCCTTTTCAGCTGAGGACTGTGAGAAATGAGTCTTTTTTCTTTGCTGATCATTCCAAATCCTGCCACCAGCACCTTTGCTTTCACAGGCAAGGAATGCAGTGAAGACAAACTCCAGGCAAACATTTAGAGAGGCAAGGTGGAGAACAGCAAATACAAATACAAGAGACAGAGCGAGAATACAACAGCAGGAGATAAGAGTACTGGCACTGAGTACAGGGAGTGCAGGGGCACTGGCAGGCCTTTCACTTGAGATGCTTTTACTTGCCCATAGCATACCAGCAACACAGAAAGAAAGCTGGGCACAGGAAACCTCTCCTGTTCTGAGCCCCTGTTTCCCAGACAATGCTGCCCAAGCCCTTGGAAACACAGATGGGATTGCTGACCTCCCGACTGATGGCTGCCATCTCATCTTCCGACAGGTAGGTCTGGCTGATGACATCGCTCAGAGTGCCTCCATCCATGTACTCCATAACCAGGGACAGTTCCTCACCCACAAGGTAGCTGAAAGAAGGACACAAGGGCATGGAGATGAATGTACATGGCTAGGTTGCTGTTTGGAAAAGATGGATCCACTCTTCTTTTCAGATCCCTTTGAGACAAAAAAAAAAATAAAGGAATAGACATTCCCTCTTGGCTGTGCATTGTTTGCCATCTGTGCAGTCTCAAGGAGAAAGGTACAGCTGCGAAAAAAGAGATGTCTTAAATGGGCAGCAAGCAAAATGTGCAGTTTAGTAAGAGCCCAGATAAAAAGCCTGTCATGCATGGTGTTTCTGGAAAAAAGCACCTAGTCCTCCTGGCATGCATAGCATTGGAAAACAGTGGCAACAATCCAAGGGAAATCCGTGTTAGTTTACCTGGATGTAAGAAGACACTTGAATAAAATCAAGCTCCAAAACAAAGTGGTGGCTGTGAATATAGAGATCATTGATTTAGTAAGACATGACTCATCCGGGTTTTTGAACAATTTTCAAATACCATGTGCCAGCAAAGACTCATGCAGACAAAATGCAATCTCTTCCCATATAAGAGCAATAATAATTAGCCAATAATTACAGCTCTATTTTCTGCCAGTGACCAAAGTGGGATCTTACCTTGCAGTTTGCAGTACGTGAACAAACATTCATAGGACAAAAGCACAACTCACCTGTCTAAACAGCTGACCAGGTTGGGATTCCTGTTCACCTTCATGACTATGAGTTCATTGACTTTTAGTTTGTTCTTCCTCAGTCCTTGAAGCTGTATTTTCTTGATGACCACCTAAAATGACATTGAAAATCAGTAACTTGAGAGGTTGGTGGCACGAGACCACAAGACACATGGAGGAGTGATTTTGCAATGACACAGCTAAACTGTGCCAAACTGCCTTGTGATTAGGCACTGCAGTAATTAGGAACTGACATTCCAACAGCCCATTTCTCTGCTCCTTTGGGAGCCAGTTACAGGACACTTGCCATCTGACATTTTGCCTTGACCACTTGGTAACAGCGGTGTCTCAGTTATCACCCACAAACCTCTGACCACACTCTCTGCTGTGTCATTTGGGATTCAGAAGAAGTAATCCATGCCTTAATACTCTGTGGATACATCCTGGGCTATGGGCAGGGCTTAGGGCTTTCAGGGACGCCTTGCAGATCTCTCCCTATGTGCAGTTCCCAAGTGCAGAACTGCAGTGGCTAATGAACTACTAGTAACTTTCAGATGGATTTGCTGGCAGCCAGAAATGAGAACTCAGGACTCTGAAGCTGTAGCCCCAAAGAGCAGTGAGGTGCTCGAAGGCACCACTTTTGTTTTAGCAATGGAGAGCGAGCGAGGGCGTCCTTCTCTGAAAGGAACCGCTGCCCTCCGTGCCTTCCTTCCGGCAGCTGAGGAGGACAAAGTCCCAAATGTGTTTTGTGGGCTGGCACCAGTCTGTGCTTCTTGTGCCTTTTCAGCACAGCTCTGCCCAAAGCTCCAGCCACAGCTCACACCAGAGGGGAAAGCCCTCGAGTGCAGCAGAGTCTGCAGGGTCTGTTCACATTTACCTCTCCTCCTGTGGCAGTGTTGAGTGCTTTGAAAACATCTCCAAAAGTCCTAGAAACAAAACAGAAGCAGAGAAAGGAGAAGCCACTTAGATCTTGCAGTGAAAGCCAGCCCACACAGGAGATCTGTGCTGTCAATGCCTAAGACCTGCAGGACACTGGAAGCATGGAGATGTCTTTGACAAGGCCTTCTGAGTACACTTAGAAATTCTGATCAGCACTGACAATCTCAGCCCAGTGCCTGAACACATTTGCAGCTTGCCTGACTTTACACTTGATACCTATTCCACCAGCAAAACACCTGATGCATAGTTTTGTACAATTAACATTGCTTGGACTCACCCACTGCCAATATTTTCCAGTTCAGTGTATTTTAGAATAGGATTTTCCATCTTCACCATTCTCCCTGAGAGAAACAAAATGCAAGATGTTCACTTTAAAGCAGAGATCCCACCTTCTAGGAGATACAAAAGGCAGCCCCACTGTCTGGGGCTCTGAGACCTCTCTTGGTGGACAGCTGGCTAACATCAACAGGAACAGCAACTGGTACAACAAGAAAAGAACAGCAGGCCCACAGCACAAGTGGCTGGCACAGAGACTGATTTCCAGCATCCTTTGAAGTGAGAGACCTCTTGACAGCAGGCACACAGGGAAGCACCAGGAGATACATTCAGAGGAGACTGAGACCAGAAGAGAATACCTAGCAAGGCAAGTAAGTTTGTCATCTAGAAACATTAAGGAGAGCTGGAACTAACAGTGCCTTTGTTTCCTTGGGAATAAACATTGTGAGATTTAGAAAAGGTTTCCTACTTGCTAAGATTAAATGCACCTGGACATCTAGAATCAATTCCTCTGAACAGATGCCAAGTTCAGAACAGGAGGAATATTGCCAAGTGTTCCCATCTTTTCCACCTTGCAGCAGTTTGCCAGAAGAATGCCTCTGTGTTTGTAAAGCAGAGCAGCTCATGCTAGAACCAATCCCCACAGGGCTTCCAGCATCAGGACCCTCACCCTTTATGAGCAGGCTAAGCCCAAAGACGCCCTTGCCCGTGCCCCGCGTGAAGAACCGCGCCGCTTCTCTTCACCCTGACAGCGCGGATCCGTTGCTCCCATTGCACTCGCCCTCTCGGCACCGCACACGTCCCCATCTTCCCAACTCGGTACAGCAGGCAGGGGCACAGAGGACAGCAGTGCTCCTCAGGCGCCCCTGTGACACAGAGAGCTGCCCAGAGGAGATGCTGACCCTCCTGTGAGCCCAGGCTGTGCGAGGCAGAAGCTGGCCCAGAGAAGGGGCTGCTGCCTCAGGCAGCTCCGCGCTGCAGCAGCTGGGCAGCAGCGGGACCCTCCCAGCTAAGGAAGGCTCCAGCCTCTGCATTCCCACAGCCCTCAGGGGCAGGGCAGCGACCACAACAAGGCTGGCAAAGCCCAAGCATGAGCACTGACAGGCACTGATGGGAAGAAGCCAGAGTGAGCCTCAGTCCCGGACAAGCTGTTGCCCCCATTCAGGACACAACAGGATGGGCTTTGAGATCAGCCACACCGAGGCACAGATCAGTGCCCTTTTTGTCCCAGCAGGTGATGGTAGACACAGAATCCACTGGGCTCTGGTCTCAGCCCCACCAGGTCTTATCTGAGAGCACAGCACTGGCAGCTGTTAAGGGCAAGAAGCAGATTCATTGGGTTGTGCTGCAGAATCACAAAGGGCTTGATGTGTTCTCCTAGAGACTGATTTCAGCAGGACTTCTGCCACTGGCTAGGACTCAAGCAGTCACAGCCTTCTGCTGATCCAGGGACAATCCCTGCTTCTGCCTTCAGCAGAGAGGGAAGCCCAGGCAAACTCCAGCCAGTCTAAGCTGCCCTCAGAGGCAGCAGGAACACCCAGAGCTCTCTCTTGCTGCCTCGGAGCACTGCCAGCACTTCTGTGACACTAAACTGAGCAGAACCCTCTGGTACAGCTATGCTGACACGTGCACACAACACACTGTCCCTCAGATAAGAAAGATACCAGACGTACTCTGCTGCTCCAGGGAGTCACCCGCCATCTCCTGTTGCTGAGCAGCAGCTGGGTCAGCACGAGAGGTGAAACAAGTGCTCAGGCTCCACTTCTTCAGCTGGGGAGCAAAGGCTCCTTGGGATGGCACTGCTGCTGCTGCAGCAGCTTCAGTGTCAGAGTCGGTGTAGGTCTGAGACAAGAGATGAGTTGATGTCAGGAAGGTGTGGCAGAGATTGCCCTGAAATACAAGAGAGATTTCCATTTGAAATGCAAGCCCTTAGGAAGCTGCTGTCAGCCACATGCAGAGCTCTTCAACTGGATTGCTTTGAATGTCCACTTGTGAAACCAAATGGTCAAAACCAAAGGCTGGTTTTACTCGAGTTCATAGCCAGTTTCTTGTTCTAAAGGGATGACTGCAGCAACGACCACTCCACTTCTCTCAAAGACTCCTTTCCCCCTCCTAGGTCTGCAGATACATTTGCAGCTCCTCATTCTAATGTTCTACCTCCTGCCATGAAATTCTCTTTTTCTGCACCTTCCTTGGGACGTGCTTATCCTGCAGCATCTCTGGATGGTTCAGTTCCTGGGCCTCATGCCAGCCTCGGGGCTCTTGGTTGCCCGTCATTTGCTGGAACTCTCTGCAGGCTGCCAGGTAGGATGGTGACACTTCCACCTCAAGTCAAACAGAACAAAGCAGTCAGAGACTACAGCTTGTCCCTGTCAGCCAGGAGTCATCGACTGGGAAGAAAGGAAAGAAAAGGACAGGAGCATTCACAAGGGATACAGACAGCTTGTAGCTCGTATTCCAAATCTATGTGAGTGACCATGTTCACCTGCAAAAACACCTCAAGAAACAAGGTGACCTGGAAGAAGCCAGCAGGAGTTCATTCGGACGACTGCTGGCTAAATGGCCAGAGGAGCAATGCCACTGTCTAGAGCATCAGCTGAGATGCAGCAGAGCAGGAAGTGTCCTTGAGAGCAGCTCTGACAGAGGCCTCATCAGGATGGCACTCAGAGGCATCACCCACCCCCATGCTGCTGCTCTACACTGGAAAGGCAAGGAGGGCAGAAACCACCCCTTGGGTGACTGCAGTGCCTATTGCTATTTCACTCACTTGCTTTTCTAGAGCCTTTTGCTTCTGAAAGAGGTGATTCATTTTCTCTTTGATAATTTTAATTTTTTCGTCTAGCCTCTTCTTCCCTACCTTCATCTTAGCCTCAGTTTCCTGCAGCTGTGCCTCCAGCTGTTCATCAATTTTCTACAAACAACAATGGAAAGGACTCTCTTTCATGAGTGGAGTGGCTGCCATTCTGTTGGAGATTTTTTCAGAGATGGCTTAGAAAGCAGCTGTAAGGAGCAGATTCTCACAGCCTGCTTCTGTGAACAGCAGAGGTTCTCAGGTTATTTTTAATTACAGGTAAAAGTGACAAACATCAAGGCCTTGAGAGCCTTGCACATCAGAGTTCTCAGGCAGCTTTCTCATAACAAGTAGATGTTCTATCTTTGGCTGTTTTGGGAAAGCAGGAATAATTTTGAGAACCCAAATCTTGGTATTGGAAACATAAGGTGGAGTTGGTATGTTATCTCTGACCTATTGTGAGCTCAGATTTTGCAATATGCATGAAGTGAATTAACACTGTTATAAAAAGTGCCGGATTGATCAATAAAGTGGAGTCGATGCTGATCAACGCAGGGTGGGTCGTCTCCCTCCAACTTCAATATATGGTGAACTTCATTACCATTCCTTCATTCACCTGTTTTTGTTGATTGTCCCTCTGCATAGGGAGATTCTTCTCCTCTTGGATGTCTTCATTCCTCCTCTTCGCTGCCATGATGGCACTCTGAACTCCAGGCATCTCTGCTTGTGGCTCTGCCTTGATGTTCTGTACACACAAAAGCAGAGCAAGTGACTGAGAGCTGCCATCAGGCTCAGCTTTTTCCTCTTACAGCCTCCAAATCACATTTATTCAGCCCCTTCTTTCTGCTTCCCTACCCAGCTTTGTTTCCACTGTAATCATCCTGTCCCAGGGCTGATCTCTGCATATTCCAAGGCTCTGTGCTTTCAGTGCCTGTGGGACTCCTGGCCTCCTCAGTCCCAGGAGCTCTGGTTTATGCCCCTCTTCCTGCCCTTCCCTCTGTGCCCTCGCCAGTCAGGCTCACCTGGCCATTCTCCTGTGGCTCTTCCACCTGCTGCCTGCGCTGCTCTTCCTGCTCTCGGGCAGGGAACAGCTCTCCCTGAGTCTGGCATGGCAGCTCAGATGAGGCAGTGTGCTCCTGCTCTTTCTCTAGAAGCACCTGCACAGAAAGCAAGAGAAGATGGGTTTCAACTTCCCACATGCCCTTTGTGGGCCAAGACTCAAAGGCTGCTGGGCTCACACGTTCCCAAAGCACTGTGCAGCTGCTCTCCTGGGTCATTCTCTGCCCGAGGGGAGGCACAGATTCCAAAGTGCCCCTGGCCCTACAATCAGGGGCCATCTGGGACTGAAGCTCCAACAGCCTCTCAGGCAGCTGACAGGGAAGGGGTGGCATTTCTCAAGGGTCTGGTGAGGGCCTCCATCTGCTTCTGCCATGTCCTGTTCGTCTTTCAGTAGTGACTGACACCCCGCCCTGTCCCACAGCTCCATCCTGGCTCTGCAGGGGCTTCCTGGGTGAGCTCACTCCTTGTGAGAGACACTTCTGGAGTTCACCTTCTCTTCAGGCCTGCACCAGCATTCCTCCTTCCTGACATCCACACTCTTGTTAGAAAACCGGGTCATTCAGGAGATGAGAATGCATGCAAAGATCTCTGATGGAAGTCAGAGAACCTCTATGGCCACCTCAGTACATTGAGGAGGACCAAGGTGTTTCTTGTCCCTCTTTTGTCAACAGAGAATTCTGACCAGCAGTAACAGAGTTTCTCATAAGGCCCCATTAACGAATGCACTTACACAACCCTGGGGATGCCAGTGAAGGAAACCATTTGTCATGTAATGCATGTATGAGCAAAGTCACCAGACCCCAGCCACAGCATGGGATAGTTCCACTCCCTTAGGACATGCAAAAATTTAAAGGACAAATGAAGGCTTCAGGTCAGAAAAGGCTGGAGCAGGAAAACACGACAGGAAAAAACAACCATCTCTGGAGGGGGAAACATCTCTGCCTGCTCAGGATCAGTCAATGGAACTTGTCTCTACTCCTCTCCTGAAGGGATGCCTTTAGGTGAGCTTTGCATCTTCCACTGCTTTGGAGCAGAGCCAGGAAGATTCAAATAGACAGATAGAAAGATCTCGCTTTTATAATCTCTCTTTACTGTGCTGTGGTATTTACATTCTTTGAACACAGAGAGATATAATTCTCCCTCCTAGATGTTTTTTAAGGGAAGGTAGTGAGAAACTTAGAGAAGAAGAGAAAACAATTATTATCTCTACTTGCCCTTGTTGTTTAGTACATGTAGAATGTGTTATAGGGATTGTTTACTGAAAGTGATTTGTTAATTGGATTTTAGTGATAGTTGTTTAGCTTGATTAGCTATGTAGATAAAAGCTGTGTTGTAACTGTCTGGAGACAGTCACGAGTTTTTCCTTAGTAGCTTTTTAGTATAGTATCTCTTTAGTATAGTTTTAATATAGCACTAGTGTAATATAACATAGCTTAAGAAAGCATTTCTTTAACCTTCTAAATCATAGAGCCAAAGCACATTATTCCCCACGGGGGGGTCACCCTGAATCAATACTGTCCTTTCTGTCACTACACACATCAGCACTCGGTAGCAGTGCCCCAATCAGCAGCTGTCCTGAACTTGCTCTCCTGTTGCTTCACTCACCCACACTCTTGGGGAATCTGGAGCATGTGGGTCCTTATGGAATGCAATCAGACCCAGAGAATTGCACTGGGAACTGCAACGTTGTGCATCTGTGCTCGGGCAAGTTCTTCTCTTGGACTCGACCACACTGATGGTGCTAAAGTGGCTGGAGTCAGAAATGCAGCCCAGCCCCTCCAGCTCCTCTAATCTCTGAGCACCAGCTGGAATGCAAGGGCACTGATTTCCTGCTCAATTCCCAAACACAACACACACTGATTCCCTGGGCTGCCAAAAGACACAGGAGCCATTAACCTGAAAGTGATGTGTTTCTGCCAGTGCTGGAAAAGGGCAGGAAAGACTGAGAAAAAGCTCCCTTGCTCCCTGGAGAAGGAGAAATTACACAAGGCTTCTCCTTCTAGCAAACAAACAAACAACCAACCAACAAAATATGAAAGTGTTACCCACTCCAGTGTCTAAAGCACTAGGATGCAGTGAAGGGATGTCTGGCAGGGAAACAGCCCTTGTGCTGAGCATTGGCTCTATGGATCTAAGGCAGGGATCTATGGAAGTCTGCCTGAAGGTCCCTCATGAGCCCCCATTGTCCAGGCTAAAGCTCCCTCAGCCCCTCCTCCCTGGCCTTGTGCTGCACCCCTTGTCCAGCTCCCCTGTCCTTCTGTGCACACGCTGCAGCCCCTCAATGACTTTCTGCTTCCCAGGGGCCCACAGCTGCACAAAGCACTCCAGCTGTGGCCGCAGCGCTGCCCAGCACAGGCCACGCTCACTGCCCTGCTCCTGCTGCCCCACTGCTGCTGGCACAGCCACCGTGCCCTTGGCCTGCTTGGCCCCCTGGCCCCACGCTGCCTCATCTGCAGCTGCTCAAGGCCGCCAGCCCTGCGTCCTTTGGGCCCACGCAGCTCCCCAGCCACAAAGGTGCTCATTGTACTTCAGATACAGCAGGCACCATTGCAAGGTGTACATCCTGGTTTTAGCATTACAGGACAGCAGTCAAGGACTTGCAGCTTTGCTCCCACTCTAGGCTCCAATGCTATTTTCAAAGCAAACTACACAATAGAAGGTATCAACAGACACATGCAGTGTCTGGTTTTTGCCTCAGAAGAAAGATTCAGAACTACTCCCTTTGTTTCTTTTGCCACACTAGACAAGAATGGTCCCCCACAGCTTCATGAACAACACAGTCATCTCCTTGCAGCTTATCAAAGACCAAGAAACAGGCAGACTCAGAGCACCTATCTGCTCTGCTACCGCCTGCTCTTCCTGAAGGGGCAAAAGAGCAACCTGGCAACAAAGGCAGCAAAATCCCTGACTTCAAGCAGCAACTCTACATCCCCAGTGTGTCTCTGAAATACTCCCAAGTAAGCACATCCAAGAAGTTTGTGGGGCAAAGCACCGCCAAGAGCTTTTGTGGTCAGATCAACATTTTTTTGTGCCTGCAGCAACTTGGCCAGTCTGTGCAGGGGGATAGGTCTCTCCACGCCACAGTGTCCCCTGTGTATCCAACAAGGCTGAGCACAGTGTCTTTGACATGCTCCCTGCTCTGGGATCAGGGACCCTTCGTGCTTCAGGCTGGCCCCTAGCAAAACTCCAGGAAACTGGTACCTAAACGTGACAGACCAAAGCCCATTGTCCAGCTGTCACAGGCTGGGGGCAATCACCAGGCCCTGGCAGGACTCCAGCACTCAGCATCCTCAGCCAGCAACAGCAAGTGCTGGCTGGTCAGAAACTTGCAGCTCTGCCCTGCACTAAAGACAGCAGCACACAAAGCTGGCACTTACTGGCTCAGAATGTTCAGGCTGTGGTGTGAGCACTGATGGAGGCTGGCGCTCATCCACCTCATCTGCCTCCTCTTCGGCCTCCTCTCCATGAGCAGAGGGAGCCAGAGGAGACACTGCTGTTGGTTCTGTGATCTGCGGACAGACAGCAGTGTGAGGGACAGAAAGTTACCTATAACTTATAACCTTATTTCTATTCAGCACTTTATTCTATTCATCTCTATTTCTACAACCAGCTCTGCTAAGGACAAATCAGAAACTTTGGTAACAATGTTTATGTTTGGTAACTTTAGTCACTGCGACTAAATTTAAATGGACTAATTCAACAGAATTGCTAATAGTTCTGAATTAGACATTACGCCCTGGCTACTATCAAGAAGCAGCATTCTCTCTGCAAAATGAGCTTTTCATTCCTTGAAAGTTCTGAAATGCAAAATTAGGAAATAGCCAGTGATGCCTTTGTTATTGCTGCTGCAGACATGAAAATGGATTTTCTTTCAGCCTACCCAGCTGGCCCTCTACACTCTAGTGCCACAGGCCAAGCTCACAGCTTGCTCTACAATTCCTAAGCACCAGGAACATGGAGTGTTCCTGTCTCACTCACCTCAGGATCAGCACCTCTGAATACACGCTTCAGGTGACCTGGAGTGGGCAAGGGAAAATGAACAAGTGCTGTGAGAAAACTGCCTGGGCTGCTGAATCCAACAGAAGAGGTCAACCCAAACAGAGAGTATTTTTCTTTATCAACATCCCTCCGCATGACATAGTTCTTTCACACAGCCAGCAAGAGATCAGGACAATAATCTTGGTGTGGCTACACTTTAGCCTGTTCAGCCAGTAAATGAATACAAACATGATCAAGAAAATGCAAATTGTTCTTCAACACTCAATGCTTCTCTTCTGTCCAACAGATAAAGCAGCTTTTGTTCTCTTGTCTTTCAGGTACTTTTTTCAAAAAACAAGTTGCATGCACTAATTCCCATTAAGTTGCTGAAAACAGTCAGAAAAGCTTGCCCCAAATCCCCCTGAGCTGTGGCAGTTCTATTGTGAAACAGCACAGCAGCAGCTCCAGGCTCAGGAGCAGACACTCAGTGCTTTGGCGTTTGCACTTCACTGCAAATGGAATCACTCTTTTAGCACTCAGTCAAGGGTCAAAACGGACAGTCAAATCCTTTCATGACAAAATTTAGAATAAAAGAAGCTTTCCCTGAGTTCTGGGCAGAACTACAAAGTCTTTAGAAGGCCTTCTGAGAAGGCCTCCCAGTCTGCATTTTGGAAGTTGTCCTGCTTGTCCCAGCAAACTGAGGAAATGACAGACTCTGCTGCCACAGACTCTCCCGTGGAGGGAACGGAAGCCCTGCAGGTTCCCCTGCAAATGCTGCCCCTGTGGCTACAGACACCCCCTTTTAGCTGCACCTCTTGACAGGAGCTTTACCAAACCAGAGGCATCCTAATGGTCTTTCTCTTTCAAAATCAACTCAGTCACTAAGAAAGAGCAGGAAGACATGCAAAAGCCAGGTTAGGTTACACCCTAGCCTAAATAGAGTTGAAACCTCTACTTACTTGCCAGGCTGGTAATGAAATAGGCAGAATAAACAGTGCCATACATGGTGCAAACTGCAGCAGCGAGTTGCTCAATCATTGTAGCACTGTACTTCAAGTTTACTCCAACCAAGACTACTATCAGTGTGCAGCTACACGTGGACAAAGGCCACAATCAGGAGGATGCTCCTGATCTGAGCAACCCCTAGGACTGCTCTGGCACTGAGGCCTTCCGTGCACCAAGGCAACCTTCTGATGTCACCACAACGATGTGCCAACCATGCCCTGATATCACAAAGCAAAGTATGACAAAGCAAAGCATCACAAAGCATGTTAGTCTGTGAATTTATGCAAAGCAATAACCAGCCTTTCCTACAGCAAACACAAAATGGCCTCGGAAGTTCTCCTCTGACACAAAGCAGCACAAACTCCCCCCATGGGCCAAACCCTGGTGTTCAGGGATCCAAGAGGAACTCCAAGAGTGCCCCAAGCACCTACAGCCCGTACCCCAGCTGAGCACTCAGATGGGACACAAAATAAGGAAACCAGACCAAGAAAATGGCTCAAAGCATTGTACAGAACCAGGAGAGAAAGCACTATTGGCATAGCATCTGAAGTAATTCCTAACAAATCACCCCATATATCTGCATGTTTATAGGATGTTTCCACAGCTGCTGTGTATGTACATCTCTTCCTGTGCTCTTTCTTCCCCTTTGGCAGCAGTCGAACTGGCAGCATCTGCCCGCCAGCAGCAGCTGCTCCAAGCTGGGAACGCCACTGGCTGTGCTGATTTCCAGAGGCTTCTGTGTGCCAGGGGAAGCCAAGGCAGGAGCGGGTTGAACGGTGCTGGCGCTGCTGCTGCTCTGTGCCAGAGAGCCCTGGCTGGGCAGGGCATGGTGCCCACTGCGCTGCAGGCTCCTTCTCCTGCCACAGCTGGGCACACCTGGCAGCAAGGCATGACAACCTGTGGGCCAGCCAAGGGGTGTCTGGGGCTGCTCTGCTCTGCACACACCCAGCACACCTGCACCACAGAATCTTAACCCTCAAACAGGTAAACCAAAGGGAAACAGCTGGAAAAGATTTCATTTCAACCATTCTTTATGCTTCAATAGAAATGACCAAAATGAAAGTTACAGAGCAGGCCTGATCCACACTGCCAGCTCAGTGTGAGAAAAGAGGCATTACTTTATTTCAGTGCTGGGTGTGTGAGGAATCACTGCCCTGAAACGTGCACACCCACGTGTTAGTATCCATAGAACTAAGACATTACTTTCATTACTTTTAGTCATTATTTTGCTCAAACTCGCAGACTAAACATTCTCACAAAGTATTTGACATTTTAAATCACTTCCCCAAAATTACTGACATTTAGAGTAGGGGTCTCTTGAGGGTCTCTGCTGGTCATGTGGTGAACATCCCCTTCCTCAAATTCTCCTTCCATGGTTAAGAGCCTTCTTCTCCTTGAATGCATTGCAGCTACCTCCTCAGTAGGCCCACTGTCTTTATTCTCATGGCTAAGACATCCACTTGCACACATTAACCACTGGTGTGAGGGAAGGTACGACTAAGCACTGCCTGGTAAAGCTTAACAAATTCACAATTTGTTGCAGGTCAAGTCTTCCCCAACGTCTCTCATTCCTTCTCTGGGAACCAAACACAAGCATTTTGTGATCACTGAGCCCAAGGCCGCCTCCAGCCCTCCTGTCACCCAGCAGCCCTTCTCTCCTCACAAACAGCAGGCCCAGCAGTGCCTTCCCTCACTGGCTCAGTCACAGCTGTGTCAGGAGTTCTCTGTCACACACTCCAGGACCATCCTGGACTGTTTGCTCTCCGCTGCACTCTGTTGCCAGCAGACATCCCCACCCTGTTCCGTGCCCCTTGCAGAACCCTGCACCTGCTGTCCCTGGGCACCTGGAAGGGCAGGCACTCACGGCAGAGATGCACCAGCTGCCCTGGGCAGGAACCAAAACCCTCTGGGGGCACAGCTGCTGGCCTGTGTCTGGCACAGCTCTGCATGCCCCACTCCTGACGGGCTTTGGGCTGGAAATGCAATCTGCAAGTATGCAGACGTGAACCGAATCGAAGGATCCCGGGTCTCGCCTGACGCCTCTTGTGCCTGACGTTCTTTGTGCATCGGTGGAACCCATGAACTCTGATTTTGTGTCAATGTTATTTATGAGTATGCTAATTGAATGCTGAATGTTTGTTTAACAGAGTTAATTTTTGGCAAAGGTTTAGGTTGGTGCTTTTGTGTAGAAAGAATTCTGCCAAGACTTAGTTCATGAAAGAGATGGGGCAAATTCAAATGGTACACTTGTTTTGCTTGATTTTAATTGTTTTTTGTCGTGCAGATTTTCCTGTAGATCAACCGAAAACGAATGTTTGAGTGACCTTAGCCAAAGCTGCTAGATCGGTTACTATAGTTCTGTCTAATTCGGAACCAGAAAAGCCTTTTTCAACCTGTTTGGTTGGTGTGCCAGTGAAAGAGTTGCCTTTGGTCAAAAAACAATCCAATGGTAGGCCAGGTGGAATTGACAATGGAAATAATCCCTCTTTCAATTGGAACATTTAGTCCAAAAAACTTCTCAGGGCAGCATCTGAACCTCAAGTATTAGAAATCCTTGGTTCTTAGACCATAGATTTTTGTTTTACTTTTATGACTCGTGCCTGGCAAAAAGGTGATCCCCCAAAGTTTAGTGTTACTCCTCATTATTTTGCATATAAAAATTTGAGTTTTTGGTGTAATGTTTCAAACAGTTGGGATGTGTTTCCAGAGACAGATCAATATCCACGGCAATTGCCGAAAGGGTATTGGTTCATTTGCGGAGACAGGGCTCGGCAAGGGCCCTGTCAAGGGCACCTTGAAGGTGGCCCTTGTAGCATTGGTATGCTCACTATAATTGCCCCCACTGCCAAAGCAGTGATGAAAAAGAAACAAAGGAAAACGAGAGCTGCTCCTCATTATGATGAGAACTGTCAGAGTGATTTTATGCCTTGGAATGCCGCCAGAAGAGTTTCAGCAGGTATATTTTTACCCCAATTGGCTTCAGCAGTAGCATTGAGACAATTAGATAGAGTTGGATGTTGGCTGAGCAAACAAGCTAATGCCACATCCTCTGCAATCAGTGATATGTTGACCGATGTTGATAGTATTAGACATGCTACTCTTCAAAACAGAGCAGCCATTGATTTTCTTTTACTGGCACAAAGACATGGTTGTGAAGAATTTGAAAGATTGTGTTGTATGAATTTGTCTGACCATTCTGAATCCATTCACAAAAACATTCAAAAATTGAAAGATCTGACAGCCCAAATTAAAGAAGATGGAAGTTTTTAGTTAGATGATTTGTTTCAAAAATGGAGTTTTGCACCTTGGCTAAGGCAACTTTGCAAGATAGGTCTTTATGTACTAGGTGTTCTAATACTGATATTTGTAGTAATACCTTGTATACTTTGTTGTGTTCATCGAATGATGAACAAAACAGTCTGAGAAGTTTTTGTCATACAAGCAAGAAATTTAGGAGGTAGAAGCACAGAGAGTGTTCGAAATCTCACAAAAGCAGTAGATGAAGGTATAGACATGAACGAAGGTTTTGAATTAAGACCTTAGAATCGACCAGAGTTTTTTGAACAATGACTTGTAACTATTACCAAACGTGATTCATATCTCTTTCAAGGATGGGGCCATCACAGCATTAAGTTGCTGTGCCGTAATATAGCAGAGCTTTAGTGCAGATAGGTCTCCAACAAATAATAAGCAGAAATTTTGCAGTAGACCTATGAAATGCAAGTAGTAAGCGAGAAGAAAATGAAAGATTCTGGGTCAAACAGAGAGGGGGAAATGTGGGAATCCATAAAGTTAGAGGGTTTTTAGGAAATGGGTAAAAAAAGAGTATTTAGGCCTCAGGATGTGGCCCGAAGTTCTGTGACAGCAGAAAAGTTTCCCAAGCAAGCAGAAAAGTTTCCCAAGCAGTAGACGTGGCAAATAACAATACGACTTTCTAGGTTTGGCTTTAGGAAGGCAACAAGTTTATTTAATGTATATCTTTAGAAGGTTACTGTGAATAGAGCTCTGTTCTTTGTTTCTTATGAAATAGCCTTTGTTTTAACTACCATTATGTATGTTTTATAAGGTTGGATGGAAAGCTTGTCAATATGTCTTGTTTTGGTGTGATTGGCTGAAATCTAACTGAGATGATTTTATGTCATTCCGTTCTACCCCACCTTCGGGGGCATTTTCCATTAGGCCAGCATGCTGTTAACATCTAACAATGTTCTGAGGCTGATGTAATAATAATAAAAAAGGCTTCTCTAAATTTGTCCAGTGTGGTCCATTTTGGACTTTTTGCCGCAGCAAGTGGGTTCCTCTCTTAAGACGTCGGTTCCTGACACCATTGGATCTATAACTACCCTGGTGCCCCAACAAGGGGTAGAGGTCCAACCACTAGCTCAAACCACCTGGAGGGCTGTTCCTCAGGGATAGACCGGGGGAGCCTAGTCCTGAGGAAGTAGGACCTTTGGGGTGGGAGAAAATACTGCTACACAGAGGCCACTTAACAAAGTGGCCAAAGTGTAGGGGAGTACCCCTTTTCGGGAAGGGGAGGGTGCCCAACCCAAGGGGAGTAGGGTCCCCTGGAACAAGAGCCCCAGTGGGAAGGAGGTCATAGAGGGAAGCAGGCTCACCCTGAGCTAGGATCCCAGCTAAGGGAGGGTCGTAGGGGGGGCTGAAAATATACTTCACAGGGACGGTGACCCACAGGGGGGAGGTGGGCCACTGGCTGTGGAAGAGCCCTTTCAGTCACTGGGGCTGAGGGGGAGGTTAGAACCGGCTCACATTAGGGAGAAATTTTTTCTTTTATTTTTTTTGTATTTTAAGAGTCAGGGCCCCTAAGGAATGAGGTTTGGAGGTGACGGCAGGCCAAAAGTCCTTCGACCACTCCTTAGGAATTTTTGAGTTTTCTGTGTGGTGGGCCGAGAAGCAGCCATTTTGAGTTTGTTGTGATGCGGGCCTAGAAGCAGCCATTTTGAGTTTGGTGAGGCGGGCCGAGAAGCAGCCATTTTGAGTTTGTTGTGATGCGGGCCTAGAAGCAGCCATTTTGAGTTTGGTGAGGCGGGCCGAGAAGCGGCCATTTTGAGTTTGTTGTGAGGCGGGCCAAGAAGCGGCCATTATGATTTTGGTGAGGTGGGCTGAGAAGCAGCCACTTGGAGTTTTCTCTACAGTGGGCCGAGAAGTGGCCATTTTGATTTTCGTGTGTGGTGTGAAGCGGCCATTTTGAGTAAGCGGCTCATTGAAGCCATTTTGTATGTGGTTGAGTGTGGTGCGCAGAGGCCACTTGGGCAGAGTAAGTGGCTTACTGCGCCTATTTTGTATTTAGTTGGGCAGGTGGTTGTAAGCTGTTTCATTTCTTGAAATAGCCATCATTATTGTTTAGTTTTCTCACTGAAACGATAGATATTATATTTCTTTTTGGAATTAATTTCAACATTTCACTATTCTTAGGTTATAAATGTTCATTTGAATTGACATTATTATTCCAAAACCCTTGTTAAACCGCCATATTTATTTTGTTTCCCACACTAAATATTTCTTTAAGTCACCTTTTTTTTCTGTGTGGTTTCCCACCAAAGCCACCATATTTATTTCGTTTCCCACTTCAAACATTTCTTTAAAGTTGCCATCTTTGTCTTGTCTCTTATGATAAGGAACTTCTTAAAGTTACTATTATTATTACATTTTCCACAATAATTAATATTTATTTACTCTTCCTCATTTATAACTAATACATATCCCTTGTTAGGAAAAAAAAATTGTATTTGGATACCAATTGCTAGTTAAAGATGGGACAGTGTGCTGGGAGAAGTGCCAGCAGGAGGAGAAAAGGGAAGGATGTTTTTAAGAAAATGCCTCCTAGTAGTCCTTTAGGTGAACTTTTAATAAATTGGGATACTAATGAGGGAATGAAGGATCTAGATAAGAGAAAAATGATAAGATACTGTACAGAAATATGGCCTAAAGAGAGTATTGCTGAAGGACCTATTTATTGGCCCTGGTACGGGACAAAAGAAAGATGGCTACGTATAGCTTTAATTAGATATGCCAATACCCAAATAGAACCTTGTGATGAAGAGATTAGATATACTAAATGTTGGTTACAAAGGGAGAAACAGGAAGAGGAAATAAAATTATATAAATTATCCAGAGAAAAAGAAAAAGAAGAAACTAAGCTACCAGAATGGAGGTGGGATCCTTTAGACCATCTTCCTCCGCCTCCCCCTCCTGATCCCTTAGATGACCTCCCGTTACCTCCTCCTCTGTCTCCTCCTATAGACCATCTTCCTCCTCCCCCTCCAACATTGTACCCCTTGGCACCATCTCATGAGGTGGATGTAATTTCAGTATCTACTCCTACAGGAATTTTGAAATCACCTCAATCTTTTAATTCAAGTTGTTCTGCTCCTGGCATCCCCTCTTCTGTATCTCCTCCTTTCCCAAATATACCAGAACCTGCCCATTCTAGTACTCCTTCAGTTTTGCAGATTCCCTCCAGTTCCTCAAGTACCCAGACGCCTGTCTCTAGTACCACTCAGAGCATCCATACCCCAATCTTGGCTCCCAAAACTTTCCAAAATACCCCTCTTTATTTTTCCCCCATACTTCAACCCATAACCCAAAATACCTCTCCCCTATTCTTATTCCTGGATCATCACAAAACATTCCTTTTTATTTATCCTCTGTACCCCAACATACCGAGAGTCACAAGCAGGAGGAAAGTTTGAAAACAAAAGGTCAGGGAGTGAAAAAGGCCTGTTGTTGTAAAGATATAGAGGAAAAGAAGTTAATTGAACCAGATGAGCATGTAGCAAGCCATCAATATAATACAAGGTTCCAAGCAAAGAAAATTCAAGATGAATGTGGGAGAACTGAAAATTTGTTTCCTCTAAGGGAAGTGCCAATTTGTTTCCTCTAAAGAAAGTGCCCATGGCGGGGGGGGGGTGTGCAGAGGCGGTGTCGGTTTTGTGAATGCCCCATTAACTGCCTCTGAAGTTAGAAATTTTAAGAAAGAAATTAAGACTTTATTAGAAGACCCAATAGGCATCTCCCAACAATTAGACCAATACTTAGGGCCTAACATCTTTACGTGGGAGGAATTAAATTCTATCCTAGAAATACTGTTCTCTTCCGAAGAAATACAAATTATTTGTACTGTGGGTATGAGGATTTGGGAAAGAGAAAATAGAGGAGGTCCTAGAGGAGAAGATAAAATGCCTATTGACCCACCTAATTGGGATCCAAACCAGGAAGAGGGAAGAGCAAGCATGAGGCAATACAGGACACTAATTGCAAGAGGGATAAGAGAGGCAGTCCCAAGAACAAATAATGCAAGATTGGCATTTGATAGTCACCAGGAGCGAGATGAATCACCAAGCGCCTGGTTAGAAAGATTAAAATGAAACTTTCAGTTATTTTAAAGTGTGGATCCAGATAGACCAAAAGGACAAGCTGACCTGCTGTATATGCCTGAATTAGACTCTAACCTCTTAGGCCAGGATTTACAAGTGCAGTTAAGAATAGGGGTAGTCCCTGAAGGAAAATGTATGGTAGTGAAAATGATGGTTTTAAAAGAAGAGGATGAGAGAGAGATAGATCTGAGAGTGTGGGCAGAAGGAGGGGGTCATGGACTGTTGGAAATTCCACCCATAGAAATCAAAATGAAACCTGACATTCTCCCAATAAGAGTTAAACAATATCCAATTTCCATAGAAGGGAAACAGGGATTAACACCTGCAATTAAAGATTTAATTAAAGAAGGAATTTTAGAACCATGCATGTCTCCACATAACACCCCAATACTACCCATAAAGAAACCCGATGGTACATACTGATTAGTCCAAGATTTTCGAGAAATAAATAAGCAAACTGTTACTCAATATCCAGTACTAGCCAACCCGTATAATTTATTGAGCAAAGTACCATCGAGACATGCATGGTTTAGTGTTATAGATTTAAAAGATGCTTTTTGGTCCTGTCCACTTGAGAAAGAGTGTAGAAAATGGTTTGCATTTGAATGGGAAGATGAGGAAACCGGGAGAAAACAGCAATTACAATGGACAAGGTTGCCTCAGAGATTCACTGAGTCACCAAACCTATTTGGCCAAACTCTGGAAGAACTAATGAAACAGTTTATACCTGAAGAAGGATCTCAAATCTTCCAGTATGTAGATGATCTATTAATTTCTGGGGAACAGAAAGAAGAGGTACAAACAACAACTGTTAATTTACTGAACTTCCTAGGGGGAAAGGGGTTAGAAGTATCTAAGAGAAAGTTACAATTTGTGGAACCAGAAGTAAAGTATCTAGGCCATATAATTGGGAAAGGATATAAGAGATTAGATGTTGACTGAATTCAGGGAATACTATCATTGCCAGCACCAAAAACAAAAACAGATGTGAGAAAATTACTAGGATTAATTGGGTATTGTAAATTATGGATAGATGGACACACAAAATTAGTTAAGTTTCTATATGATAAATTAGTTGAAAATGAGCCCATAAATTGGGATGAAAATGATGAGAAAAAGTTAGAAGACCTAAAAGAAAAGTTGGCAAATGCTCCAGTACTAAGTTTGCCAGATTTAAATAGACTGTTTGAACTATTTGTCAATGTAGAAGAAGGAATAGCTTATGGAGTTATTGTACAAGAATGGTGTGGGGTGCGAAAACCCATTGCTTATCTCTCCAAGTTGCTGGATCCGGTAGTTAGAGGCTGGCCCGCTTGTCTCCAGGCAGTGGCTGGAACTGTAACTCTTGTGGAAGAAGGTTACAAGTGAACACCAGGAAACAAGACCAAGGTGTACACTCCCCACGATATAAAAAGTATACTAAGCAAGAAAGCCTGCCAATGGATTTCAGAGAGCAGGCTTTTAAAATATGAATTGATATTAAACAAAAGTGAAAATATAGAATTGACAACAACAAGGATCCAAAATCCTGCACAATTTTTATATGGAGAACCAAAAGAAGAATTGGAACATCACTGCCTTGAAACCATATATTTGCAGCTAAAAGTTAGAGAAGATTTATTAGAACTACCTCTACCTGAGGGAGATACACTGTTTATAGATGGTTCATCACAGGTAGCCGATGGTAAGCGAGTATCAGGGTATGCTATTGTAAATGGACATACGATGACAATCATAGATAAAGGAAAGCTTCCCAATAGTTGGTCTGCAGAATGCTATGAAATATATGCATTATTAAAAGGGCTAAAATGGCTTGATCAGAGTGGTACCATATTCACTGACTCTAAATATGCCTATGGGGTAGTACATACTTTTGGGAAGATCTGGGCAGAGAGAGGATTTGTCAGCTCAAAGGGAAAAACCGCAATTCATGAAGGCCTCATAAAGGCAGTGTTAGAAGCCTTGAAAAGACCAAAAGAAATTGCAGTGGTACATATAAAGGGACATCAAAAAGGCGATACTAGAGAAATAAAAGGGAACAACTTGGCAGATGTAACTGTAAAAAGGGCCACTGTAGAAGATTCTGAAAAGATCTTCAGATTAAATGAAGTAGGAGATGGGAATGAGAAAGATCAAGAAAAGGAGGAGATCCCTATTACTGATCCTGTGATCTGAGAAGCGATAGAGCATTCTCCCACACACCTAGAAATCTGGCTCTAAAAGAAAGAAAGAACAGCTTGATACAAAAGGGGAAGTAGACTCCTGCAACAGTAACTGGTAAGAGCAGCACAAGTAGTAAGGAAAGAGAAGAGAAGTGGGGGGCAAGACCGGATCAGGATATACTCTTACCAACAAGAGTCGCTGATCCTCTGCGGAGAGGAGGCATGAATGGGAGAGTAGACTGTACCGGACCCCCAGTTCTATTGATCCTCCTACTTATCAGCATCAATAAGGGGAGATACAACCGTGTGAAAAGTGCTATCATCCTCTGTATGCAGGAGAGTCTCGGACAGCCGTCCTCAGAACACACTCGAATCCGAGCCCCAATTGTATCAACTTTTTATCGTTAACCGCCTCTATAGAGGACGGCAGAGTGTATTGGCTATTCAAAAATACAGGGAATTTTTAAACAGAAATTGTTGGGGGAATGCCCTATGAAAGAAAAATGGATCTGTTCAGAAAGGAAACAGATTAAAGGAGAAGTAAATCATGTGGCTTATGAAACAGATTTATCAGACATAGAGACAACTAAACATGATTGAAGAGGAAACATTAACAAACTGATTAAAAGACTGGTCAAGAGACTAATTGAATAACTGTCAAGAGGTTGATGCGGGCTAAAGCCCGATCAAAGCTTTAGAGGGGGGAGTTGTTATAGGTAAAAGTTAAGTTAAAATAGGATATAGTTCAATTATATCGTATTAATCATGTTATATAATTTGCATTATGTTAAAGGGGGGGGGGGGGTTATTAGAATGTGCTAGAAGAGTCCAGGGTTTGGTGAAACAGGTGTCTGACGGGGCAAGGCAAGGTCAAAGAGAGATTGGATGAAAGATCTGACCAATCATTCGAAGCCCTGCAGAAACGATTGGTCCAGAATGAACAGTGGTAAAGACCAATGAGAAGCCTGGAAATGGACCAATCATCATGAGGATCCAAAATGCACCAATCATGGACTCGAAGGGGGCTATAAATGGGGGGAGTTTGGTTGGGTCAGGGTTCTTCTTTTCTGATACTTGTTTTGTGGGGAGAACCCAGTGCACTTGGGGTTAGTGCACTGTTTTGTTTTTGGCTCACTGTGTGGGTGCCTGGGCTTGTCCTGGGCACTCCTTTCCTTGCAGCTATTTTAATAAATGAGAACTTCTTTCTCTGGAGAAAGTTTGGCCTCGTTCGTATCCACAACAACAATTGTGGTGGGATTTCTACCACACCAGAGGACAATCAATTTTTTGTTTTCTCCTGGAAATAACTACAGCACTTCTGGGTAGCAAGGCAAACATGAGCCTCTTTTAATGGCCCTTGAAACTGGCCATGTGAAATGAGGGACACAAAGCCGAAGGTCAGCTGAACCTGTGATCTCTGAATGTCTTCACAATCTTCCCAGGAAGATGTATGGGAATCACTGTTCTGCCAGGGAAACTGCATCTACTGGGAATGGGGTGTAGAAAATGTGCTTTCTGCTCCTTTCAGAGCCAAAATTCCTACACATTTCTTCCCTCTTAGAAAAGGACCATGTTCAGCTGAGTGACAGTGAAACAAAATGGCAATCCAGGAATAAATGTTCCTGTGCACAACATCCTCCATTCACACGGATGCTTCCTCACTGGCACACAGGAACAAGGAAGGAACAAAAATGCATCATTGTACATCAAGTCAGATATGTTGAGGGATGAACAGATCTCACAGGCATATGGGAACCTCCCCTGAAAACCCAGTCCAGGGAGAGCCTGAGCTGTTTTGTGGTTCTAGGCATGAAGATGCTCAGGATCTTCCACAGATGCTCAGGATTGTGCCTGGATCTTGCTCTGGAAATGCCAGTGGCTCAGCTGAGAGCTGTGGGGATGATTTACACTGCACTGAGAGGGGCCACAGTCCTGCAAGGGTGTTTTATCAGGAGCAAACAGCAGCCTGGAGGGTGGGGAATGCTGAGTCTGAACCACAGCTCATCCTTCACCTTAATGTGGAGCTGCCCCCAAAGTTGCCATCTATCACTTTTTTTTTGTTTTTCTCCTGTTGGGTATATTTTGGAGCAGCTGTTTTATGTGGCTGTTTATGGTGATCCTGTGGGAAGCAGCCATTTGCCTGCTGTGATATCCTCACAACTAACACTAACTCCTCATTCCCTTTGGTTTTATTTGGGGTTTTTTATTTGTTTGGTTGGTTTGCATGGGTTTTTTTTTATTTGGGGTTTTGTCTGTTTTGGTTTGAGCATTTTATTTGCTTTTTTATAAATGACTGGTTAAGTTGGCATAGCCAAACTCAAGAAAATGTAAACCAGGCTTGACTTTCCAGAAATTACTTTTGGCTGGGTTTAGCTGCATCCCTAGACTCAGGATCACCAGTATATTTGCAGGTTTTGCTCTGCATCATCGGCCTGCCCAGACTCTGCTTGGTGTTTCACAAATGGAGAAGACAGTGGACATTGTGCTAAGCTTCCTTTCAAACAGAAAAACCGTCAGCATGACAGAAAAGAAGAAAAAAATAAAATTCACCAGTTAGAACAAGTGTCCCACCATCTTTCCCTCCCTGTTATTAATTCTGTACATTTAGAGGCAAATCTGTGTCTAAAACTTCCATCTCTCAGTTCCTGATGCTGTTTGCTACCCTTCAGCCTTGACATCCCCTGATCTGACTGACTGCTGTCCAAGTGGGACTGGGGATGCTCAGCCTGAAAAGAGGAGACACTGGGAGGCCCCACTGTGGCTGTGCAGGACTGGGAGGGTCCCACAGGAAAGGAGGGGACAGAGTGTTCAACAAGGCCTGTGGTGACAGGACAAGGGGGATGGCTTTCAACCACCGATTGATTGAAGCTGGATCTAAGGAAGCTGCTGTTTTACACTGAGGACAGCGAGGCACTGGCCCAGGCTGGGCACAGAGGCTGTGCATGCCCCATCCTTGGGAACAGGGCTCCCCCAAGGTCTGGGGGAAGATTGCTCAGCTTGGAACAAGATGATCTTCAGGGTCTGTTTCAAGCCCAACCATTCAGGGATCCCCAGTGACCACTTCTATTGACCCTGGAATCTTGGGATCTGTGTGATGTCACTTCCAACGTTCCAACTGGAATTGCCACCACCCCGCAAAAAACACAACTCAACCACTGGCCCTTGTGTCAGCCTACTGTTCGGTCCGCTCCTGCTCACCCTCGTCACCGTTCTTGCCGCCCTTCTTGTCACCTGCCCACTGCTACTCCCATCAGTGCTGAGAGCTCCCTAGTGCCTGGATTTTGTCATCCATCACTTCAGGATGCTCACGTTTATCCTTTGTGTCATTTGTCAACTGAGGGAGGTATGGTGCCATTCCATGGAGGTGGACACCTCCAGCTTCCTGAGTGGGCTGCAGCTCTGTGGTGATGGTGTGGGACAGGGACCCCACTCTGAGGTTTTGCCACCTCTGCAGGCTGTCATGGACAGAGAGGAAGAGATGGAGGTGGATGTCCAGACTCCTACAATGGAGGACGTGGAAATGGAGGAAGAAGAGACTGAAGAGGAAGAGATGGAGGTGGATATGGATATGGAAAAAGAGATGGAGATGGATGTGGATGTGGAAGAGGAAATGGAAGTGGATGTTTATGAGGAAGAGGAGGAGATGGAAGTGGAAATGGAAGAATACATTGAGGATATGGACATTGATATAAAAGAGGAGGAAGAGGATATGATTTTGGGATGAAGACCAATGCCAGCAGCAGGACAGGCATGTGATCCCCACAGGCAGAGTGGGTCCCCTGCTGCCAGGCTGGAGCTAGACTGGTCCCTGTGCAGAGACATGGCACCTCACGAACTGGAGTCTGGTGGCCACACACCACCTGTCCTGTGCTTGCTTTGGGCCACTCAAGCTCCATCCCACAGCCAGCCAGGCTCAGCTCTGGTAGCAGAGTCCTGCTTTGCCCACATGTGCCAACCTGGGGACACGTGGAAGAGCCCTCTGTGCCTGACTGCAGTGACCACGGCACCTGCTTCTCTTCCAGCACTGATGAACGTTCTGGACAGAGATGCTGCCCTTTGGTACATATGTTCTACAGCTTTTTGTCTTTAGGAATAGGATTTAGGACTTAAGACTTTTAGAATTTTTTTATCTTCTACAAATGCATTTCATATATTTTGGCTAGATAGGTTCTTATGTATATACGTTCTACGGATTGTTGTTGTTACAAATGTACTTACATTGTTAAAGTGTTCTGTATTGTTGTTGATGTTCTTCTGTAATAAACATTTTTTTTTTCACACTCCCCTTCTCTTACCACTTGCATTGGGCACAGGCAGCATTTGCAAAGTTGTGGTTTCCACTTGCTCCAGGTTCTCAGGGCTGGAGGTCCCCGGGGGAGCTGGCACAGCCACCCCAGGAGTGGGGGCACCTGTGCACAGAGGGGTCCCACTGACAGAGGTCACCCCCTCCCTGCAGTTTCTCTGGACACACCTGGTAGCTGCAGGGGCAAATCCCAGCTTGCCCTGTCCCATGGGATCCCATGTTGGAGCAGGGCTGAGCCTGCATGCTCCTGCAGAGCCTCAGCCATGGCTCTGCCCTTGGGAGCCCCAGGGCTAAGGAGGGTGCGCTGGGCTGTGGGGAACCCCTGTTCCTGAGCACCCTGAGGGGCTGGACCAGCCTGGAGGGAGCCCCAGCCCTTCATGGACCAAGATTTCCCTTGGAAACCCCACTTGTGCCCAGACTCTGGTACAAGCACAACAGGAATTGATCCTCCTAGTTAAAGGTGTTAATTGGCACAAATTTATCCCTTGGACTTTCTAGTACAGTAAATGTCAGCACTTGTAATCCCTGTTCTGCACTCCCTGGTCAGGCACCAAAACATCTGAACCTGACAGAACATCTTTAATTAGCACCAACCTGCAGAGAGCTATGGGGGAGAACCTTCCCCCAACAGCCAGAGAAACACTTGACATTGATAGTCTGGGGCAGAGCTGAAACTAAAGCATTTTAATGCCAAGAGAGAGGATTTTTTTATTGAACAATAATGAAAGCTTTTGGTCTCCTCACCTGCCACAGATGTGTATTGCCAAGGTTTGCTTCTGGGTTATGACTGATTTTTATTAATCTGTTCAGAACTCTGCTGCTGTTCCTAGCTAAGGTGCAGAGATGATATTTCAGAGCCAGATGAGCTCAGCACAGCTTGTGCAACACACAGTTTCCACACCCAGACATTCAGGCCTTGCAAACTGATACTTTTTCATCTCCGTGCAAAGATGAGTGTTAGGACATCACTGACGTACCACACACTTCTCAGAGCTGTCCTTTCATCCAGCTCTCCCCAGTCACTTCACAGACTTCACTCCAAGCAGTTTATCTCTGATAGAGTTCAGTGGCACATGGGATTTAATCCTGGTTTTTCTTCATCTTCTCCTGAGCTGTCTCCAGGCACAGTGTGTGGGCACTGTCTGACAGCAGCAGCAATAACGCGTCACCTCCCTGACACTGAGGTTCATGTCACAACTTTTCATCAAAAACAGCAAATAAATGACTCCCACTGTGTCCCACACAGCTCCATGGGGAGTTTGTGTGGCTGCAGTTCCAGCACCAGCCCTGGTACACAGGAATTTCAGGAGGCGATACAGAAGGAATCAGCCATTCACAGAGAAAAACATCACTTTGCACGGCCCAGATCTCCACAACACTGCAGACTCTGGTGACCCAGACTCTGCATTTACACTTTGGCCTCTGTGCCTTCCTTTTCTTCTCACTAAACTCCTCCCAGTTTCCCTCATGCTCAGGTTGCCAAGATAATTAAAAGCAGCATTAGGAGCAGAGACAGATGACGGGAACTGTCCCAAGGCTTGATAAAATTTATCTTTTCAGAGAATTCCAGCCAAGGAGAGAGGAGAAGCCTGCATGAAAGAGGTGTGAAATCAAAGCAGTAATCAAATTTAGGTGTAATGAGAGAAGCTGAAGAGGTTTTCAATGTTCAGAACAAGATTAGCAGCTCCAGGCCCAGGAGGGATGGGACAATTTCCCTGCTGTAACAACTCTGTGATGCAAATTGCATCTCAAACCATTCTCCCCAGCTCTGGGACCTGTTCAGCCACAAACGTGGTGCTGAATTTTTTAAAGCAAAGTGGAAGCTGGTCAGGGAGGTGGTTTGCAAATAAAAACCACAGAGGATAGCTGGGAAGCACCAGCTGGGGCAGAGAGGGGCAGAGCCTGGTCCTGAGGTGCAGCACAGCCTGAAACTCTAACAAATTAAAGAACTTACCACTTGTTTTTTTTTCCCCCAGGAGCTACAGATGCTGCTTTATGGAATCCCTGCCTCCTTCACACCACATCAGCCTGCAGCAGAGCCCAAGGATGAAGATTACAGCCCCTTCAGCTGCTGCTTCCATCTCCTGACTCAAATCTCACCAAAATCTGTCACCACTGGGCCTTCCCAAAGCCTCAGATTCACTCGGTCCATGCAGGATTTCAGTTCTGAGGAGCATGAAGGGAGATAAAGGCACTTGCAGACACCAGAGAAGCAATTGCTGCCTGAGGTGCATTTCACTGCCCAGGTTAGTGCCTCTAAAACCATCAAAATCAGCCCCTTTGAGAGCACCAAGCCAACAGCAGGACATCAGGGCCTGCACATGGTTGGAAATGCCATTTTTTAATATTCCTCTCTCCGTCTCTCATTTCATGGTGCCGTTGCAGGAGTTAATCCCATAACTTGGCAATCAGCTTCAGATGGATTTTTAGTGCTGAGCAAATAAGAGGCAATTTTACTTTGTCTCCAATGAATGAAATTTCACCTAAATCAGACAAACTCTGTGTTCTGAGGCTGGCCAGGCACTAACCACTGCCAGGTCCCCCACGTGGACGTCAAACTGCTCTAATATTGAAAAGTTAAATTTATTTGGCTTTGTGTACAGGATTATTCTCTCTCAAAAGAATTGGAATCCATATAATTGCATTTCCAAGCACTAAACTCAGACCAGCCACAAAGAGCACAAGAGACAAGAAAAGAAATAGAGATTTCTAAGGAGATGGAAATTGAATGCTGAGTTTTTTCCCATTATAGAAAGTTTCATAAATTATCACCTGCCAGCTCCTTGCCTTCACTTGTGTGGCCACCACTGAATACACTCACAGATAATGTGAAAATGTTTGTCCTACTGAAGAGTGGGACTAGAAGTAGAAAAAGGCTCAGATATCTGAATTAAAAGACAACATAATGAAAAGAGCTGCCTTATAATAGCAAGATATGATGGACAGCAGGAATGGCTGAAGCCAGCAGAGATAAGTCCATGAACTATTCATGCTACAAAGATTTCTGACAAAACCCCAATAACCCAAATACAACGTTTTGTCTGGCAGAGCTGATAGTAACCCTGTGCATTTAATTCAGTCATTGGCAGCAAATAGAGATCAGCTTGAAGCTCCTTTGGTCCACTACTACTTATTTTTTTTTCACCCAAAAAATTTAATTACATCTACTCTTTGGGAAGAAATTACTGCTTTGAGTGGTTCAATGCAAAGAGTTTCTTCCCATACCCACTCATAATCAGTCACCAAGAGAAATATTTTCTAAAAAGATCTCTTCAAAATTTTGGAGTGACTTTCAACATAAATAACTGGGTTATTTTGCTCAAAATGATAAGGGAATTGAATTGGGCTCCCTCATCTTAAAAAGAAGTGTTTCTTCCTGGTTCTTCACAAAGAGAAACAAAACACTTTGTTGCAGCACACTGAAGGGAGGAAGAGGTTTCTTTCCCCCCCTGAGCTGCACAATAGGAGACAATTTTGTTGCCAAGAGGCAACAAAACCCAGCCAATTTCCAGTTCTTTTAGTGTAAGGGAAAAGCTCTGAGGATCACAGCTGTGGGAGACACAGAGTGGCAGGAGCAGAGGATCTGCTGGGGGGTTTTGGGGTGGGGGACAAATTAAAGAAATACTCAAGCGAAACCTGTGAGAGGTCAAGACTCCATCCCTCTGAGGAGAAACTCGATTTGACCCAAATGCCATTCAAATCCAACCAACATTGAGGCATTTCCCCAAGCTCTGCTGAGCCATCAGGTACAACCCAAATCACTCTGTGGGACCAGGGCAGCAGATCCCAGGCATGGGACAGGGATGCTCCCCTGGGAAGTCACCTCCATTGCCCATGGGACTCACAAAATCTGCTTCTAAAGACCCCAACATCCACAAAACTCCACATTAAAAGCCTTTAATTTGGGGTTTCACTTCTCCACCTGTCTGCTGTCACTAGGCAGCTGCTCCACTTCAACACCCTTCTGATGGGTATAAATTTTCTCCTGATTCCCAGCCTAAACAGGAAGTTATTTCCATTTATTCTTCTGCAAGTACTGGGAGCTTGTACCTGCTTTGCTCTTTCTCTCCTGGTGTGCACATAAAATGCCAAAGCCAAGAGCATTTCCTTGTTTAAATCATGTCACTTGTCCTTATTATTTCTTTCCCATAAAATTGCATGGATTTGGTGCTGGCTCAACACTCAGAATATTGACAGCACAAAGTCCAGCTCTTACAATGACCTTTCCAAGTTTTGGACCAAGCCTGCAAAGAAGGAAATACAGCAGAGAAATTCCAAACAGGGGTCCTAATAAAGGTAATACAATGCCACCTGTGTTTGCTGCAGGGAAGAATAGTGCTGCTTATTAAATCATTACAAACAATTAAAGCAGCAGAGGGGAGGAAGACAGCGCTATCGTTTCCAGCTCCCCAGCCCTCTGCCACTGGCAGGAATTTCATAAAGCACAAATCTCTCAGCAGAAATCCCTCAGCAATTGATTTGCTGCTCGTGGAACACAGCAGGCACACACCCTGGTTTTCCTGACCAGAAAAGGAGAATTTGCCTCGATGTTTTTCCCTCGATGTTTTGTGATGTCAAATCCCCCTCCCTGCCCTGAAGTGACATGTTTCTGTAGGGTGACAGCCCTCTGGAGAGGCACAGAGAGCTTTGTGTCAGTGTAAGGGATCCCCACAAGGGCAGATCCCTAATTCAGGCTCCATCCCTGCTTACATGCAGTTCCTAGCAGAAAATTCATTGCATTTCCCCAAAACAGGTAATTTCAAGCACAGAGCTGTTCTGCTTTCCACAAAAGCAGCGTGCCAGGGATTGCTTTAGAGACCAGCATCAGGAAACATAGCAACACCTAACAGCCAGGACCATCCAAACCCACTTATCAGTTAATCCCCACATCTCCTGGAGTCACTTGAATGCCCAGGAGAGTCTGAAGAGCCAACTGTTTTCTAAGAAATGGTTGTGCAATCAAAAGGTAAATGACAGGGACAACCAGCCCCACACAGGTGCCCCAGGCAGGAGAAAGAGCAGGAGAGATCCATCCCTTACTGACAGAGGTGCAGCTCAAATGATGCTCTCTCACTCTTTGGGTTGTTTTTGTTACTTTTACATTAAAAACACATCCTCTCAGGAGACAGTCTCATTTAAATCTTCTACCTCTTTAGCTTTGTACACTCAGCCCATTACATTGAAAGATTTTACCTTAATTTCTTCTCCAGGAAAGAAGTAATTGATATTTTATTTGTGGCACTTTAAATTGGCATGTTGACTACAAAAATCCACTGCTCATCACATCAAAAGTTGATCCAATAGTGCCAATTACTCCAGTAATGGAGATCTTTAGAGGGATGGGTGGAAAGGAACAGGATCAAAATGAATGGGTCTTCTCAGAGGAAGAAGCAGAATCTGGGAAGACAGCACAGCTTTAAATTAGGATATCTGCTGTACATGGCAAGACAAAACACAGCCCATTCCTCATCCTGGCTCTGGATGTGATTCAACCCACTCGTCCCCAGCTCTGGAGGTGTGGTGGAGTCTGATCCTCATTCCCTGGCAAATGACAGAGCTGAGCTGATCTCAGCCTGGAATCCCTGACGGTTGACAGCAAGGACTCCTACCAGATGTAACTCGTGTTTGCAACAAGCACAGCATCCACTGGCAGGGAATGATTTGCTCTTCATCCTTCCCTCTCACCAGGTATTTCTCTAGGAAAATCCACTCTCTAGTGGGGACAAAGCAGTAGATATGGAAGGTTCTGTGTGCCCCAAAAAGCCACCAGCCCCCCACAGCTCTGCCACTCACAGCCATCAGCTCTGCACAGAGCAGGCAGCAAACTGGTGACTACTGGCACTGCCTGTGGTCTGAACTGGGAACTGTGGATCACCATCAAGCTGCAAGTGTTTTCTAGTGGGAAGTATTTTACCCAGTTCCATACAGATTCTGGTTCTGGGTCAGTCCCACAGCAGCTTTGGGGAGTGTTTAGGTCAACAGGATCTCCCCAGGCTGCAGCTGGAGCTTGGGGCCTCCTTCCAAACTACAGCACAGTAAAAAATATATACTAAAGTCACAATGAAAAATCCTCTGTTGAGCCTTCTTTAGTGTCCCTCTGTTACAGTGTGTTTTAAACTTTCAGGTCCCCTACCCAGGTGTGCCAAAACCCTTCTCCCCCCCTCGCCCCCTTGCTGAGTGAGTCCTGTCAATCAGGCTTAACATTCCAACAAGGTGTTGTGCGGTTGGGCAAGTTCAAAGGATGCCCCTCAGGCCCAGAGGTCATTGGCCTGTCTAGGTGTCCCTCGCCCCTTGAGACCCCACCCCCCCCCCCACCTGGTTGGTGGCTCACCTGTCCCCTCCCCTCCCCCTGAGCTTAAAAGGTGAGTCCGGCCATGCGCTCAGGTTTCTGTTGGAGTTCTTCCCAAGATTCAGACATCTGTAACCATGGAATAAACCTCTGCATATTAAACCCTCCATCAGAATCCCTCCTTTGTCCTCACCTTCACCTGAAGCCTCTTCCTAAGATAAACGGAGTCCCTAACAAGCCTGGACTTGTTTAGTGCCCAGCTGAAACCATCAGCAAGCTAAAGGTGTCTCTGGGGTGATACACCACAGAAGCCGCCTTTAGCTCAGCCGCGAGGGTCAGACTGGCCCAGGCACATTCTAACTGGTAATCTTGGGATTCATATTCCAATATCCCTCAACTCCTAATTCTGATTGTAAAATGCTATTTAGGAAGATCAGACTGATCAAAATCAGGACACCTTTGTGGATTTTTGTAAAAATGTGTTTTGAAGTTTTAAGATGAGGGATTTTCACTGAAGTCGTTATTCCTCTTACAAGTTTTTCAGCATCCTGTTGTTTTGACTTTCCACTCTTATCTCCTGCCAACTTTTACCTGCCCAGAGCCAATTGTTTTGCTGACAGCTGCCATGCTCATGTGCCATTTTCTGAGCATCACCTGCATGAAGCCCCAGGGGCTCACTAAGGAAAACTCACTCCTTCATATTCTTTGCAGAACCAGGAAAGATCTTGCTTGGAAGATCTCTTGCCCAATAGAAAAAAGAGTTTTTTATTCAAACCTACTCTGTGTGCGATCACTGATGTATTTTTGACTCAGAGAAATCTGTTTATTTTCTGTTCTTAAATCAGGAGTGAGCAGCTCCATGAGCAGCACCACAGCAGAGGAAACACAAACAGGCTGTTACTCAAACACCATCTCTGAAGGGATTGTGCTCTGCTTTTCAGATGAGATTAAGAGCTCAATTACAGTAGAGAAAAAGGCTTTCATTAAATCACACATAGAACATAATAAGGACAAATTACAAAGCTCTTCAGAAGCAAATCTGTGTCAGACTGCTGGGTAAGGAGGCCCTTTAGGGGAGGCCTTCAGAAGTTTCTCCTGCCCTTCTGAAGAAATGAGTCCTGCACACCTCATCTCACCATGTTTTTGAGGAAAGCTTACAACCAGAATCCTATGGAGCATCCAGTGTGCAAATCCCATGGACAGAAATATCCACTGGCCTCTGGATTTGCAGATGTGAACCTGGAGGTGAGGGACTGGATGCTTTTCCCTCCCCAGAAACCCAAGGCACTGCATGGCAGAGCTCAAAGTGGCCAGCAAAGGGTTACCCACAATCCTGCACCTGGGAAAGGGGAAGTCTAGGTTCAGTCACAGAGTCATCACCACTTGATTTTTGTCCCTTGTTATTTTGCTCTCCTGGAATGTATTATGGTTAATTAAAGGCAGTTAGCTAATTGGATGGTAAGCAGGTGCTGGTTAAAAAAAAACAAACCACTGTTCCCCTTTGAAATGCCAGATAGGAGATTAATTGAAATTCCCTTTGAAAAGATATCTCCAAACCTCCCAATCTGTTGATGAAAACAGTCAAGGAAAAGTCAAGGAGAAAAGAACAAACAATGTTTTTCAGGAGGTTTCACAACTGAGGAAACTGCAACCCCCATCAAGCATTAGGATTGAGGATTGTCATTGCCACATCAGGAAACCTTTCAAAGTCTCAAAATCTTTCACTGAACAGCAGTGCCAGAATGCCCCAAAGCTGAATAACAATCCCATGAAGAAATAATATTTCCATCAAGACCAGGATGAGATGAGTAGGAGAGGATGACTGGGGTTCTTCAAAAGCCAGACCTCAGAGCTGAGACAGGATTTAATCCTGATATCCCTCTGGTTATCCAGAAAAGGATCAAGACATGTGAGGGAGCTCAGAAAGCCAGAGTGCTCAAAAAAGCAGCATGTACATAGAAGGAAGAAGAGAAAATACAGCTGGATACTTCCTAATGCTCTTCTTTGGACTGACCTGGTGCAGTGAGTCACAGAAAACTTGCTCTAAACATAGGTGGCAGAACTGAAAATGCTCACTGGTAAGTATGGACAAATGGCTACATGACAGAGGTCACGTAGACATTCGCTTGTTAGCTGACCAGGAGCTGAGAAAGTACTGAACACAGCTAGTTTGAGTTTTTGCACCTGCAAGATAGTGTGTCCTTGGGCCTAGCGCCTAGCTGGGTATGATAACAAGTGGACAGAGAGACGTGGGAAATAGAGAATGTAGGCCCAAAGGAATGAGGAAGAGTTGATGGTATAAACCAATAGATCACTTGGCTTACAGAATATTCACAAGCTTATTATTTGCTGTATAAGTGTCTGATGCTCTCTTCAATAAATGGAACTTGCTGTTGACTCATATTGAGTGTCCGAGTCTCCCCTCACCGACAAATGGCTCATCCCCAACAAAGGCCTTATTCTGCAACAAATGGTGCCCAAACAGGGACCTAAAGGAAGTTTGAACTTGAGAGCCATTCTGCAACAGCTTGGAGCGTGGGAAGAGCTTCAGACGGAGCTCTGACCTGATCAGCCACCAGATGATCCACACCCGGGAATGGCCCTATGAGTGTGGGGAATGTGGGAGGGGCTTCAGCTGCAGCTCCACCCTCGTCACCCACCAACGCATCCACACTGGGGAGAGGCCCTACGAGTGTCCCCAGTGTCAGAAGAGGTTTCAGACCAGCTCCGATCTCCTCCTGCACCAGTGCATTCACACAGAGGAGAGGCCCTTCTGCTGTCCTGACTGTGGAAAGGGCTTCAAGCACAACTTAACCCTCATCAGGTACTGGCGCATCCACACCGGGGAGACGTCCTACGAGTGTCCCCAGTGTGGGAAGAACTTCTCACAGCGCTCGTTCTTTACCTGACACCAACAGAGTCACCAGTAAGGGCAGCCCTGTGAGTGCCCCAACTGCAGGAGAAGCTTCATGCTCTGCTCCAGCTTCATTCCCCATTGGAGGACCCACGTTGGTCAGAGCCCTGGCGATCCACTTTCTCTGTGATCCATGTTGGGAAGAAACTGGGCTGGTTATTCTTTTGTTTTGGCCCCAATTTTTTTTTTATTCATCTTCATCCCTTTAAAACACAGAAAATTGGGGTAAAAATCAATAAATTCATCAAGGGCATCTAAAGCCTCACTTTTTACTTGTGTTTCAGGGGAATCTGGGATTCACGGAGATAACTGGGAGAATTTGGGGCTTTTGGGGGTATTTGGTGTACTTGTTTCCCTTTCTTGGCACTGAAAGAGACAAGAGGATTCAATCTGTCATCTCAATGCCACTGAAAACTACTCAATCCCACCCCAAAATTCCTTGATTCCACAGCTCTTTGGTGTGGAATGGGGTTGGAAGGGGATTGAGCAAAGTGGGCTTCAAATCAGGAGGGTTGAGATGGGCATTAGGTGGGGCAGGATGGGTGGAATGGGGTTTGGGAGGTAGGAAATAGGGGAAATATGGCTTGGGAAGGGGGCGTTGATGTCCAGGAGTGGTGGGATGAGTTGGGGTTGGGATTGAGGAGGTGGGCTGGGGTCTGGAGTGAGACAGCCAAAGTTTGGGGATGATGAAGGGAGGGGGAGCCCATTACTGAGTGAGTTTTTTCATAATCCATATTTCTGAAGAGATTTTGAGGTATCTCATGTTTCTGAGGCAGTTTTGGTGCACTCCCCAGCTCTTGGGGGTTTCCTGAGAGCAGCTCCATGGACCCCCATTGCCAGGGATGGTTGCCTTGGGCACGAGCTCAGAGCTGTAGCCAGAGTCTGTTGCCTCAGTGCTGGAGAGCAGAGAAATGATGAACAGCCCAGACATCTCCAGTGTGTGTTTGGGGACAGGGAGATTTCTGCATAGGTGGGGTGGTCACTGCCCCACCCCAGCCACTGCAGCCTCTGGTGCAGCCCCAAAGTGGCTGCCAAGCCCCTGGCACCCCAAAAACCCCACCTGGGAGAGGGACCAGAGCCGGTCAGGCTGTGACACGGGTGTGACACTGACACATCCCACGGCCCTGGAGCTCACAGCAGCTGAGATCCAAGGCTGACTGTGGATCTCTCTCTCCCTCTCTCTCTTCTCCTGACTTCCCCTTCTTGAAATCTGGATAACTTGAAGTTGGACAGGTTAGAGTTTGCTCAGTCAGTGCTTTGTCAAGTAATTTACTGTAATTCCATTAATGTCATTAAGATTTTCGAAATACCTCATTCTCTGAAGTTTGCAACTAAAAGTTTGTTCTCCACCCTCTTGAGAAGTTTGTTGTTTTCTCCCCTTGGCCATCTGTCCTGCAGGCTGTGCCCCCTGTGCGTGCTGCTCCTCTGCCCTGGCCGGCTGCACTCGCCCATCTCGCTGTGCCCCAGCATTTCTCACCCAGCGTTTCTGTGCCCTCCCTGGGCTCCCTGCACCCAGCGCTGCCGGCTCCTGGCACACAGAGCCAGGGCAGGAGCCCACCCTGCCAAGGGACTCTGGGGCAGGGCGGGGGCTGCGATGGCTTCTGAGCTCAGCAGCTGCTCCTGGCATGGTTCCATGGAGACCGAGCACAGCAACGCTGCTGAGCATTGTCCCTGCTGAGGGTCACACACTGCCGGGACACATTCCCTGCCTGCAGGATTGCTGAGCATTGTCCCTGCTGAGGGTCACACACTGCCGGGGCACATTCCCTGCCTGCAGGATTGCTGAGCACTGTCCCTGCTGAGGGTCACACACTGCCGGGGCACATTTTCTGGCTGCAGGATTTGTGCCCGACCCAAGCACTGCACTGATGGCTCCAGCGTTGCTTTCCAGCGAAAACAGGGGAAGGCAAATTGTGTGCAGCTCATGGTATTTTAGAGTGTCTAAAACTCGCTAAGTCATTGATCTTAAAGGTGAGATGCATTTGGAATTCATGGCATGGAGAAGAAGTGCAAGATGGAAAAGGGGAGCACAGAAATAAATAGAGGAAAACATTTCAGATTATTTGTTTCTATTTTCATTTCACTTCTGGAAAGCTGATTCGTTTTCCAGGAATCTTCTCCACAGTCCTGTCTGCTCTTCTCAAAAATCTTTCCTGGAGAACAAGGTCGAGCTCCTGTCACAAGATGCGCCACCACCTGCAGCTTCTCTTGGCTTTCCACTCTGTGTGTGCAGCAGGACTCTTGCAGCAAAGCAAGACAAATGTTTGGAGAGCTTGACAACTTGTCCTTTCTTTTCCTGGTGAACTGGGGAGTTGTGCCATTGGTGAGGTTTTCATTGTGGCTGTTCCAAGCTTGGAAAACAGGAGGTGGTACCAGGACTTGTTGGAGAATGCAACCCTGACTGAATTCAGAGAAAGAATCTCCAGAAGCTGCAGCCAGAAGTGGAGAGTTGGTGATAATCATTCACACATCTCCATAGACACCTGGAAAGTGATCTAGAACGAGAAAATTGGTTGTCAGAGGCAATTTGTTTCTGTTTTCAGTTTAGATGATTGTACACCTCTTGTGCTGGTATAAATCATGAGCACAATCAGTTCATGATAAGCAGCAGAACAAGCTGCATCTCCCAGAGTAGTAGACTGAAAGGATCTGGGAAGGAGAAATGCAGGGAATGACTTGGTAAACTTTTTCTGTAAGAAGGGTAATTTCTTCTAAGAGTTTCTAATCTATTTCCTCTGCTTTTCTCGTTCTTAATATGGCCATTTCCATCCCAGATTCCTGATGAAATGAGAAGCCTGAGCTTGTGGAAGAGCATGAAAAATGCCCTGTTCCTCTGCAGGGACAGTCAGGGTGGAACAGGAAGCAGTTTTGTAATAATTGTGTGATAGATGAGTAATGCCATGGTTGAGTCTCACAATTAAAAGGCAGATATTATGGATATCCTAAGACAAGTTTCATAGTTTTATAGTTATGTTTTACTCCCCCCTTGTTTTGTTGTTTCCTGGTATTTGGGGTATTTGGGAGGGTTGGCTTGTTACTATGGCAACACCTGACCTCCAATCAAGATGTAAGGAAGTGACCTCCACCACTGGACAGCAAAGAAGGAGTTGATTAACAAGATTTTGAGACGGGCTAAAGGGTTAAAAGGTGAAACATCCATTGTGTGGATGAGCACATGGTGGGAAAAAATCCTTTGCTCCAGGTGCCATAATATTTTCTGTGTTCAGTCTTCTGTTGTTCTTTTTGATAAAGTTTTAATAATCCTTTTAAATTTTTGGAAGTGAGCATAATTTTGTACAAATGGGGACTTGTCTGTGAAATAAACCTGGTGTCCTTAGGAATTTTCAAAAGGGGCACCCCCTTCCACAGATTGGGCAGAGTCTATCAGACACTTCCAGTTCCACCAGTGGTTGCAGGTTGGAAGCCCAAAGACACCAGAAGACTGGATAAAGAAAAGAGGGGAAGAGGGGTGAGCACCATCCACATAACTATTTTTGGCCAGATTGTGACTCTGTAATTCTGGTAACTGAGCTTCACATTAGTACTATACTGGATCCATCCTGGTCCCTTGAAGCATCAGGATATTGGACAGTGGAAAGGAAAAAGGAACAGTGGGATGCATGGAGGGGGACAAAAGCGGGGATCCCATAGACAAGGACCCCATGGCCGGTGGGACACATAAGATTGAAGGGTTTGTGGGGACCTGGGAGCAGGGTTCACCCATCGGGGAAACCATGTTTGTGCCAGGACAGGGACCCGTGGCAGGATTCCCATCCAGCACACACCAAGAGAGCCGGTGAGCTCCACATGACACGGGAGTTCGTGTGGTGCTCAGAGCAAGGGCAGCCTCTGGGGCACAGCCAGCGCTGTAATTTCCAGGGCCAGCCGAAGCCAGGCTAGAGTGGGCTGATCGCCAAGGGGTTTGCTGCAGGGGGTCACCCAGGAGCTGGTGCAGCAGTTTGTGTGCTGCTGAGCCAAGGGGGTTGGGGCAGTCTGGCTGCCAAGCCAAGTCACGTCAGCGCAGAGCTGCTGAACCGAGGGGGGTCAGGCTGGGCCGGATGCTGAGCCGAAACAAATCGGGGCAGGCAGAGCCGCTGAGGCTGGACCGAGTCAGGCCAGGAGCAGAAACTCCTGAAGTGGAGCAGGCTGAGCCTCTGAGTTTAATTGGGGTGAGCAGAACGACCAAAGCCGAACCAAGTTGGATCAGAGGTTGGATGGAAGCCACTGAGTTGAATTGGAGTGGGCAGAGCCACCAAAGCTGAGCCAGGTAGGGCCAGGGGTGAGACTGCAGCTGCCGAGGTGAATTGGCCTGGGGCAGGCCATAGCCGAGCTGAGCCAGGCGAGACAGGGAGCAGAGTGCGACCGTGGCACCAGAGCATTGAACCGAGGAGAGGAAGGGCAGGGACCAATCTGGTAATACGGAAACCCTGGATTGTAAGAATTTTTTCTTTTTTTACTTGTCAAAGGAGAAGTACAGTTTTTTTGTTTTTTTCTCTCTTCCCTTTCCTTCTCTTTCCTCCTTCCCTTGTTTATTTTTTTCCCACTCCCCCTTTCCTTTTCTCTTCTGAGAGAGGCAGGCTCTGTCCAGAGGGCCTGTGGTTGGAAAGGTGGGCTCTGTCAGAGGAGGGCCTGTGATCGGCCAGTCAGGATGGGACTGTGGGCAAATAGGGAATCTCCAAGGGGAGAAGTTAGAAATTGAAGAGCTACCAATAGTTATATCCCCAGGTGCCCACTGGGAGGGAAACTAGCCCGGTGGAAATATGACCCAAATACCAGAGAAAAGGATGAGCTCAAAATTATTCACTAGTGCATGGTAGAATGGACCAGAAGGGAAATTAGGACCAATCATGTATACTGGCCGAGATATGGGTCAGATGAAGGATGGATGTATCAGGCATTAAACATCCATGTAAGAGCTAAGAAACCATTCAATCAGGAAGAGAGTGACTATGCTGCCTGCTGCGGGAGGGAGAGTTCACCCTCAAAGGTGAGCATGTTTAAGGTATCAGAAAATAAAGAATGGGACCCATTAGAACACTTACCCCCTCCACCTCCAATAGCCTCAGATGCACCCCCTGATGGGCCTAGCCAGAGCACCAGGAGCAGGATAGAACAAAGACAGGAAAGCAGATCAGGGGATGGGAACCAAGCAGCGGGATTATATCCCCTGAGGGAAGTACCCCTGTGTGGGGTGCAGGGAGGAATTAGATTTGTAACCGTGCCTCTCAGTTCTTCTGATGTGAGAATGTTCAAGAAATAATTGAAAGGATTACTAGAGGACCTCACTGGATTAGTGGAACAGTTAGACCAGTCTCTAGGGCCCAATATTCATACATGGGAAGAGATACAATCAATCATGACCATGCTATTCACACCAGAAGACAGACAGATGATCTGAGTGGCTGAGATATGGATATGGGAAAGTGAGTGTGTGCAAGGATCTCCTGGAGATCTGAAAATGCCCATAGTGCACCCCACCAGCAACCACAACAGCACTGGGGGGAGGCAAGACATGGAGGAATTTAGGACATTGATTATAAGAGGTATCAAAGAGGCATCTCCATGTAATTAAAATGCTCATAAAGCTTTTGATGAGCAGCAAAGGAAGGAAGAAACCCCAACAGAGTGGCTAGAAAGACTGAGAAGGAATATGAGGCAATATTCAGGGGTTGACCCTGATACAGTGGCCACACAGGTCTAACTAAAGATAAATTTTGTCACTCAAGCCTCGCCAGATATATGGAGAAAGTTAGAAAAGTTAGATGGTTGGCAAGAAAGCAGGTTAGAGGATCTGTTAAGGGAAGCACAGAAAGTCTATGTAAAGAGGGACTAAGAGAAGATCAAGACAAAAACCAAAGTAGTGGTAACTGCCATTAGGGAAGGAAACCAGCATTTAAAGAACAACCCAGGTAAGGGAGGAGGATTCCAAGTGCAGGAAGATAGATGGAGGGGAGATTCAGCTCCTTGGGACAGGGCATAAAAAGGAGAGTTTTGGAAACAGGGGAAACTATGATCATTTTGCCTTTACTGTAAAGAGAATGGGCATATCAGAAAGAATTGCCCCCAGAAGGAAAAGGAGCTGAGGATGTATGAGACTGAGCAAAAAGGAGAAATGGAAGACTAGGGGTGTCAGCGGCTCCTGGGTACCATCAGGAGCCCTTGATAACTTTAAAAATAGATCCCCAGGAGGAAGAATTTGAATTCTTAGTAGACACAGGGGCTGAAAAAACTTGTGTTTGTAGAATCCCAAAGGGGTGCAAAAAGGGTCAAGATACTGTGCAAGTAGTAGGTGCTAAAGGAGGGTTCAAAACCTCAGTTATAATGCAAATAAAGTTTGAAGGAACAAATAAAATAGGAATTGGGGATGTTCTATTAGTTCCAGAAGCAGGATGCAATCTATTAGGGTGAGATTTACAAGTGCAGCTAAGCATTTTAATATTCCCAGAGGAAGGAAAAATGGTAGTTAAACTTCTCAAATAAGGGCAGAGGATGAGGGCAAAATTCATGAGATGGTGTGGGCAAAACCATAAAATTGAGGCAAATTGAATGTGAAACCTACAGTAATAAAATTGATGACAGCTATCCAGTCTGTGGAAGGAAGATGAAGACTGCAGCCACTGATCCAGGATCTACTTGATGATGAGACCTTAGAACCATGTGTCCCCCCATAATACACCCATATTACCAGTAAAGAAGTCAGATGGGACTTACAGGCTTGTCCAAGATTTGAGAGAAGTGAACAACAAAACAGTGAATCAGTACCCAGTAGTGCCTAAACCCTCTACACTACTGAGTAATATCCCCCAGCACACCAGTGGTTTAGTGTCATAGATCTAAAAGATGCTTTTTTGGCAGGTCTACTGGCAGAGAAAAGCAGGGATATATTTGCTTTTGAATGGGAGGACCCTGATTCTGGGAGTAAGAAACAGTTTTGGTGGACTAGGTTACCCCAAGAGTTTTCCAAATCTCCAAACCTCTTCAGTCAAGCCCTAGAAGTAACACAATTCTTCTCCATCAAACCTGAGATAAAGCTCATCCACTATGTAAATTATTTCCTTTTCACAGGACAGGAAGAAAAAGAAGTTTGGGAATCCACCATAGTGCTGTTAAATTTTCTGAGGGACCAAGGACTTTTGGTATCAAAATGGAAACTCAAATTTGTAGAGAGGGAAGTAAAATTCCCTAGGACATGTGATTTGTCAAGGGAGCTGGTGGCTGAACCCTGAGAGAATTACGGGGTTAGTCTCACTCTCACTGCCAAAAACAAAGAGAGAAGTCTGAAGGTTTCTAGGCTTGTTGGGATACTATAGGCTATGGATTGAAGGATGCACGCAGGCCATCCAGTTCTTGTATGAAAAGTTAGTGGAAGAGATTAGGTGGGGAAAAGATGACGAACAAAAGTTTGAAGCTTTAAAGCAAAACATTGTCAGTTCACCAGAACTGAGCCTTCCTGCCTTCTATCTGTTTGTGGATGTGGAAAAAGGGGTAGCACGTGGAGTATCAGCCCAGGACTGGAGAGAATCCAGGAAACCAGTGGCCATTTTATCAAAAGTATAGACCCTGTCAGCCGGAGATGGCCAACCTGCATTCAGGCCGTGGCAGTTACTGCCATACACGTAGCAGAAAGCAAAAAATTAACCTTTTGGGGGAAAATTGAAGATATATATATATCGCAAAATCAGTAAGGAGTATCCTGAGACAAAAGGCTGAGAAATTACTCACTGATTCCCGAAGGCTAAAGTATGAAGACATCTTAATAGATAATGGTTTAGAGCTAATCATGAGTAACCAACTCAACCCTGCCCAGTTTTTGGATGGAGAAACAGATGAGAAACTAATACCTAATTGCCTAGAGGTTATAAACTATCAAACTAAAGTAAGAGAGGACGTAACAGATCAAACACTACAAGGTGGAAAATGATTGTACATCGATGGATCTTCATGGGTAATAAAGGGGCATAGAGTATTGGGGTACGCTATAGTGCATGAAGGGTTAGAGGCCATAGAAAAGAGAAAGTTACCTTCCAACTGGTCAGCACAAGTGTGTGAGTTGCGTGTCCTAAAACAAAGTCAGGAAACATTAGCATGGAAAAGGGGAGCAATATATACAGGACTCAATATACACTTTTGGAATAGTGCATAACTTTGGAAAAATTTGGGAAGAGAGGGGGCTATTAAATTCAAAAGGAAAGGGACTGATTCATGAAACTTTTGTCTTAGAAGAGTTAGAAACCTTACAATTGCCAGAAGAAGTAGTAGTTGTCTGTGTTAAAGGGCATCAAAAAGAGGCAACTCAGAAGGCGCGAGGGAACAATTAAGCTGATTTTGAAGCTAAAAATGCAACTGAATCAGAGACAGATAAACTAATAATGGTATTAACAGCCATAAAAGAAATGCAAAAAGTCCCCATATTCAGTGGGACAGAAGAGGAAGAACTCATTGAAATAAGAGTCAAGAAAGAAAACAAAGGGAAGTGGAGATGAGCAGGTGGGAGGCAAATATTGAATAAACCCCTTGCCAGGAAAATGTTAGAATGCATACATGGAACAACACATTGGGGTACACAAGTGCTAAGTGATCAATTTCTAAGGGATTTGGGCTGCATAGGAATTTTCAGAATAACTAAGCAAGTAACTGAAGTGTGTGCGATATGTCAACAAGTGAATAAGAAAATCATGAGGAAAACACCCAGGTGAGGGCGAGAATTAGCCTTATGGCCCTTCCAAAACATCCAAGTAGACTTTACCAAGCTTCCCCAGGTACAATGGTGGAAGTTTTTACCAGTGATAGTAGATCACGTGACTCATTGGGTAGAGGTGGTACCCACTGTGAAAGCCAGTGCCAGTGTTGTGAGTAAAACACTTCTAGAATCAATCATTCCCCAATATGGGATGGCAAACAGGATTGATTCAGACCGGGAAACTAATTTCACATTGAAGATATTGCAGAAAGTTGTTCAGGCCCTGGGAATAAAATGGGAATTACATACTCCATGGTATCCACAGAGTTCTGGTTATTAGAGAGAATGAATCAAATTCTTAAAAGAGCTCTAATTAAGCTAATGATTGAAACCCAAATGTCATGATAAAATGTCTCCCTTTGGCCTTATTAAGAATTAGAACCCAAGCCCAGTCAGATCTGAGGGTGTCACCCTATGAAATGATGTTTGGGTTACCCTTCCTGACCTCACCCCAGAAGGCTGCCACCTATGAGGAAGGGGAAGCCAATGCCAAGAAATAAGTTATGCCCATAGCACAAACCTTAGAAGGGCTAAGGCATAAAGGGGCAATTCCTCAAACTACCACCCTGGATTTCAGAATCCATAATATTAATCCCCGGAATTGGGTGATGATTAAGTCATGGAGAGATCATCCTCTAACTCCCCAGTGGGAAGGTCCCATTCAGGTACTGCTCACCACCGAATCGGCCGTGTGAACTGCAGAGCGGGGATGGACTCATGGCAACAGAGTCAAAGGCCCAGTACAAGAACCCAAAGAGTGGACTATAATACCCAAGCTGGGTGAAACAAGACTGACTCTCAAGCAGAGACTGAAAGACAAGCAGGAAAACACCAAGAGAACCAAAAAGTAGAGTCACGCTTCCACCAACCAGCTTGAAAACTGTCTTCCTGTTTTAGTGGGTGAGAATTACCAGCATCTGTTGATGAGAAGTACTCAAGGGACTGTAAAAGGTAATGAGGCAGCATCCTTAAGAAGTAAGACAAGAAATAGAGGGCAAGATCAGGTTGGCCCCTTTGTTCCCTACCAAGAAGGCTCCATAGCCCTGCTGTGGGTAGAAACCCTGTTGGCATGGTAAGGTGGGAACAAAAGGCCATGCCAGACCTCTGTCATTGCTCAGTTGTCTTTTAATTCAACAGGGACTGGAGGGCAGGACCGAGTTGGCCTCTGTACTCACCCCTAAGACACACTGACTATGGGTAGCAGCACTGACTATGGGTATATAGGCACGGTAGATGGGAATCAAAGCCATACTGGACCTTTGTGATGCCCTTTTGTTCATTCCAAATAAGTGTGTCTAAGGAAAACCTGAGATTTTTTCTGCTGTTCCCACTGTCCTTGCCCACATCAACAGATGCTGGTATGACTCATTCAAGAGAGAGAGAAATTTTTTTACTTAATTGTTCGAGCATAATTACTTATACAAAAAGAAAAGGGGGGTTTGTTATAGATGAGTAATTCTATGGTTGACTCTCACAGTTAAGGAGTGAATATTAAATATATGTTAAGAGAAGTTTTCTAGATGTGTAGTTATCTTTCTCCTCCCCCTTGCATTGTTATCACAGGATGGCCTCAGTAGTCGGGGCATTTGGGAGGGTTGGCTTGTTACTTAGGCAGCACCTGACCTCCAATCAAGGTGTAAGACAGTGATCTCCACCACTGGACAGTGAACAAGGAGTCAGTTGACAAGACATTGTGAGGGGCTAGAGGTATAAAAGACAGAACATCTATTTTGTAGATAAGCACATGGTGACGGAATCCTTTGCTCCCGACACTGTGTCATTTTCTTTATTAAGTCTTCTGTTGTATTTTGAAAAGATCTTAATAATTTAAATTTTTGAAAATGAAAATGGTTTCTCACATGAGGTTGGGGAATGTGAGGAAAGGTTGTCCACACTAGGTGAGCTCCAACGTACAACTTCACTGACCTGGCCAGACCTCCTTAGGAGCAGCCCTACAACAATATAAATCACTTAATGCTCCAATCAGCTCTTCTCCAAAGAGAACAGTAATAAAATACACTCTTTAAAATAGGATTACATATTACTTAAAAGCTCTTTGAAATATTTCTCCACAACTGTAAAAGGAAATCTGTCTGATGAACTGCTTAAGAGCAGAGGGAAATCAAGGCAGAACCATGGTTTGTCAAGACTTGTTTGATCCTAATGAGCTATGTGGTGAATTTGGAGCTGAGCACTTGAACTTCAAGGCCTGAGAAGATATTGCACAAACCTTTCCAAGAGTCAAAGTCAGAAGAAAACACCAAAGTGTCTCAAAGCATGAATGGGTTTCACTGAGGTCCATCGCCAACACAGGCTCCTCATGGACTTCTTGGAGGAGAGAATTGAAGGCCAGAATTGGAAAAAACACCTCTCAGAGATTCAGAATGCAAAGAAAAATCCAAAGTACCTTAAAAACCTTGAGTATCTGAAAGCATTCATGAACCCAACTGAGTGTCAGTACAGAGCTCTCAGGGGACTCATTAAAGCAGATAATTGGGGCCATGATTGCACAAATCTCTCACAGAGTCTGTATCCAAAGGGCAACACCAAATACCTTAAAATAGCTGAAGTACCTTGAAGCATAAATGGCCCACTGAGTGTCATTACTGATAAAGGCTCTCCAGGGACTAATTAAAGGAGATATTGGACGCTGGGACTGCACAATCTTTTTCATAGAGTCTGTATCAAAAGGGAAACACCAAGTAGCTTAAATAACTGAAGTAGCCTGAAGTATTAAGGAGCCCCACTGAGTGTTGTTACTGACAAAGCCTCTCCAGGGATTAATTGCAGCAGATAATTTGAGTCCATGATTAGAGACTCCAAGGCAAAAGCCAAGCCCAAAAACCTTTGAAAAACCTGCAGTCCATGGGAGCATTAAGGAGACCCCAGAGCAATTCCTGCAAAGGCTCCCCAGGGACTCCTTCCAGCAGATACTTGAGGCCACTGGGTGTGGGCTAGGGGGATGCTGAGGGCAGGACAAGGGGCTGACAGTGCCCAGCCTGGCTGGGGCTGTGCCAGGAGGCCCCAGGGCCTCAGGACAAGGTGTCTCCTCACAGCCCTTGGTGGCACAGACCCTGCTGCTGTGCCCCAGGGCACCAAGACTTGGCTTCTCTTTGTCCCCACCTGTCATCAGTCCCTCCAGTTCTTTGCTCTGCCTGAGGCCTGGGGACACTTTCTCAGTGGTGTCCCTCAGTGGGACCCATTAAAAGTCCAAGAAACTTTGGAGTTGGATTCTGACTTGGAGTTCTGGAGAGGTTTCTTCAGCTCCCTCTCAGGGGCTGATGTTCAGGGCCTGAGCACAAAGCCCCAGAGGCTCATTAAAGTCCTTGTGCTGTGTCTGTGCTGCTGAGCTGGGCTGGGCTCCTGGCACAGAGGCAGCTCCTATGGTAACTAAGAAGAGCTTCAAAAGCACATTTCTCTTGATGAGCAGCTCTTCTGCCAGCCCAGCAAGGCTGGGGCACTGCCTGCAGCCAGCCTGGGAACAGCACAGAGGCACAGAGAGCTTCAATCAGTCAGGGCTGGGAAGGTGCTGAGAAGTGCCTGGGGCAGAATCACTGCCAGCCCTTGGCACAGGAACCTCTGGCTGCAGGACAATGCAGCTGCAGCTCCTGGAGCCATATCCTAAAGCTGGAACATCCCAATGCCTACAGACCCTGTGAGTACATTCTCTGATTGTGTCTTGTGCAGAGCAGCCAGGGGTGCCCAGGGCTGTCCTGCAGAGCAGGGTCCTGCAGCCCAGGGTGCTGTGCTGGGGCAGGGACTCTGCTGCCTGCCAGGGACAGCTCTCAGCCAGCCCTGGCAGCTGTTCCTGGCACTGGAGGAAAAGGTCTGGGTGGGAGGAGACAGCTGGTAATGCTTGGAAGTGTTATCCTTGTGTGGTGAGGATGCTGCATTGTTAAGGACTGCTCCCAGCATAGCACTTAACTCTACAACATTTCCAAGTAGATTATGCAGGGAGCACAGTGAGGAAGGGGTTGCATAAAAGGGGAAAACCTGCTTTATTAATCTACTGCTCTAGGTTGCCTGGATGTGAAATAGCACATAGATATTTTTAATATCAGAATGATACTAAAAAAACCCAAACAAAATCTCCCAGATCTGAATACACCAGGCAGTGCAGAAATCAGCCAAGCACCATTTAAAGACAGCGTAAGTGTTGCTTTTCCTGGCTTCAGGGTTGCTCTGACGTTGCCATCAGAGCCTGGAGAGCCAGAGTCAGGGCTAGGCAGTGCCAGAACTGGGAGGGGTCTGCAGGGCAGAGCTGAGCCCCCAGGGCTGGGCTGGGCTCTGGCAGCACTGGCAGGGCCCAGCCCTGGGCACAGAGAAGCAGCTGCTGGCAGGGACAGCTCCAGGCAACAGAGCCCTGGGCAAGCAGTGGGCGGAGGGTGCCCCCAGGCTGTGCTGGCATATTTTAAATCCTCTCCAAACCTAATGATTCCATGATTATTTTTCTTACAGATCCCCATGCCAAGACACAGCAAATGTCCAACAGCAGCTCCATCAGGCACTTCCTCCTGCTGCCATTGGCAGACACGCGGCAGCTGCAGCTCCTGCACTTCTGCCTCTTGCTGGGCATCTCCCTGGCTGCCCTCCTGGCCAACGGCCTCATCATCAGCGCCGTAGCCTGCGGCCACCACCTGCACACGCCCATGTTCTTCTTCCTGCTCAACCTGGCCCTCAGCGACCTGGGCATGATCTGCACCACTGTCCCCAAAGCCATGCACAATTCCCTCTGGGACACCAGGAACATCTCCTACACTGGATGTGCTGCTCAGCTCTTCTTCTTTCTGTTCTTCATCTCAGCAGAGTATTTCCTCCTGACTGTCATGTGCTACGACCGCTACGTGTCCATCTGCAAACCCCTGCACTACAGGACCCTCCTGGGCAGCAGAGCTTGTGCCCACATGGCAGCAGCTGCCTGGGCCAGTGGCTTTCTAAATGCTTTCATGCACACAGCCAATACATTTTCCCTGCCCCTGTGCCACGGCAATGCCTTGGGCCAGTTCTTCTGTGATGTCCCCCAGATCTTCAAGCTCACTTGCTCCAAATCCTACCTCAGGGAAGTGGGGCTTCTTGTGGTTACAGGAAGTTTTTCATTGTGTGGTTTTGTGTTCATTGTTTTCTCCTATGTGCAGATCTTCAGGGCTGTGCTGAGGATCCCCTCTGAGCAGGGACGGCACAAAGCCTTTTCCACGTGCCAGCCTCATCTGGCTGTGCTCTCCCTGTTCCTCAGCACTGTCATGTTTTCCTACCTGAAGCCGCCCTCCATGTCTTCCCCATCCCTGGATCTGGCCCTGTCAGTTCTGTACTCAGTGGTGCCTCCAGCCTTGAACCCCCTCATCTACAGCCTGAGGAACCAGGAGCTCAAGGCTGCTGTGAGGAGGCTGATGACTGGATGGTTTTGATAACATCAAACTGCTGGCCAATTTATAAAATCACTTGCAATAAAACCATCTTTGATACTTGTTGGTTTGGTTGTGGGTTTTTTTCATATTATCTACAAATAAATGTCACTGTTTGTGCCATTTATCATTTTGTTGCTCTCCACCTTCCCTGTGGCCACAGACTCTGTCAATGAAAGTCTTTGCTCTCAGTGGCTTTAAAGGAACTAAAGGATCTTCCAGCAGGGTTATCTGCAGAGATGCCCTTTGGTTGCCTTCTCTGGAGCTGCAGCAGCAATGTCTGTGTGCAGAGCTGGGGGCAGACCAGTGCTGGCCCAGCAGCTGTGCCCAGCAGCAGCAGCACTTGGTGTTGCCAGTGCTGCTGCCGTGGCCCTGTCCCGCTGTCCTGATGGCCCTGGTGTTGCTGCAGGGCCTGAGTGCTCTCGGGGCCGGGCACAGCCCTGGGGGTGGCAGTGCTGGGGCTGCAGCAGGGACAGGCCATGGACACTGCTGGGGCAGCGCTGACGCCTCAGGCCAGGCCCTGGGGGCTCCAGGCTCCTTGCCCAGGCTCTCTCAAGAACACAGCCAGGCCAATGCTCAGCACAGAAAAGCCCCATGAGCAGCCCCAGGCTGGCCGTGGGCAGGCTGGGGGAAAGCAGCATGGCTGGGGCTCTGCAAGGGCCCTGGGGCAGACGGGAAGGAACAGCAGAGCAGGGGCTGATCCATCCCCAGTGCGCTGCACAGCCCAGGGCAGCGTCCCAGAGCGTCCTCATGGAGCTGCCAACAACATCCCTTCTCTGCAGCCCTGGCCTCTCCCCCAGCTCACACAGGTGCCCCATCCTTGCAGGCACAGACACGGCAGCACTGGCTCAGCAGCCCCTGTTTGCATTGCACAGAGCAGGGGGAGCACCCCCATGCTGTTGGCGTGGGGACATGAACCTGAGACAGCACAAATGCCATCAGCCCCTGGGGCCAGCAAGGGCTGGGTGACACCAGGGAAACCACTCAGCTTTGTCCTGGCCTCTGCAGTCAGCCAGAAAATTTGTTCCCATCAGCTGGGAGTTTCCTGTCCCACTGCAGATGCTGTTGCTCAGAGCCAGGGCTGCCTGGCAGCCACCCCCAAACTGTCCTGAGCATTTCCTTGGCTTCACCTTTCCTTTCTTTCCTCTTCCTAATACGAATTTCTTCCTATTTCCCACCCCAGTTCCCTCCCCTGCAAACAGCCCATCCCTGTTTGCCCTTTCCTCTCTGGCCCCACTCCCCATTGCAGTTCCTGACTTGGCACCATGGGAATGTTCCTTGGGCAGCAGGATCATCCTACAAGGGCTGCAAGAATTGTCTGCAGGCTCCTGCAGTGCCTGGTGCTGCTCCCTTGCCAGAGGCACCCCAGGCCAGGGGGGCACATCTGGGCTGCTGTGTCTGGCTCTGGGGCTCCCTGTTCTGGGCAGCGAGGAGGAGCTGCAGAGGCTCTCCAGGACTGACAGGATGGGCTTTGGGGCTGGCAGGAGAAGCTGAGGGACCTGGGCTGCTGGAGCTCCTGAAGAGGAGGCCCAGGGCTCCTCCTGCAACTGCTCCAAGGGTGGTTACAGAGAATCCCGGAATCAGCAAGGATGGAACAGGCCATGGAAATCATCAAGTCCAACCTTTGCCCTGACACTGCCTTGTCTCCCTGGGCCTCCTCTTTTCCAGGATAAACAACCCCAGCAGCTCCCTCAGCCACTCCTCACAGAACTTGTGTTCCAGACCTCTCTCGAGCCTTGTTGCCCTTCTCTGGACACGCTCCAGGCCCTCCATGTCCTTCTTAAACTCGAAGGGCCAGAACTGGACACAGCACTCGAGGTGCTGGACCAGCCAACCAGCCAGTGCCCCCAAGGACAGGGGAAGAATCCCTGCCCTGCTCCTGCTGGCCACAACATTCTGGATCCATCCCAGGAGTGATTGTTCTTTCCAGGGGGTCTCTGTAGTGGTCCAGTTGGTCGTGGACCCCAATGTTCCCGTGGGCCTGGCTGAGCTGGCAGGACACTGAGGCTGCTGAACTTCCAGTTCCCCTTCTTACACAATGGGCACTGTTTGGTTTCCACAGGCCTGGGGTTGTGGAGAAAAAGCTCCAGGTGTAAGCTCACCTGGTGGAGACAATTTATCATCTGGTAACATGAGGTGACAGGGTCGGCTATGACATCACAGAGTAGGTCATGTGAGGTCTTTGATCAGTGATGACATCACAGATTGTGTCTGTGACATCACAGATCCAACTGTGACATCACCGGGCAGAGGTCTGACATCACAGAGTTGGCTGTGACATCAGACACCAGCTGTGTAACATTAGAGAATGGTCTGTGACATCATAGAGCAGCGGTCTATGACCTCACAGAGCAGGCTGTGACATCCCAGCAGGGCCGTGTCAGGTCACTGGGTTGGTCACTCTGCCCCAGCTCCCCCTCACAGTCTCTCCCAACAACTCCAAAGCTGTCCATGCCCAGCAGGGTCTCTGTCCCCCAGGATCCCCCCGGCCCACCTGGAGCCACAGCGTCCACCAAAGGATGTTCCACAGGATCCACCCCAGAGCCTGACATGGGACAAGGGGCCAGGGCTGTGTGACCAGGACATCAGGGACGTGGATTATCCAGGTCACTGTGGCCTGGGTTGGGTTGCCCAGGGCAGGAAAGATGTCTGGCAGCTGGAGCAGGGTCTGGGAAGGGCCTGCAAGGTGGGGCTGGAGCCCTTGGGCTGTGAGCAGAGGCTGAGCAAGCTGGGCTGGTCCAACCCGGAGCAGGGAAGGCTGAGGGGCTCCTCATCCCAGCCTGGCAGTGCCAGCAAGGAGGTGATGGAGAACACAGAGCCAGGTTCTTCACTGGGGGCTGGGGGGAGACAAAAGCCAATGGGTGGGAGGAGAAAGAGGGGAGATCAGCCAGGGCATGAGGAGATGAAATGAGTCAGGCTGCTTTCAGCATTTCCTCAACACCAAGAGCAGCCTGATCTCCCTTTTCCATCCACCACTGACAGCTTTACAAATCAGGAATTGTTTGAGCTGTTTTGCCCCCACTCCAGGACAAGTATCCTGACACAAAAACTTAATTGTGTTTATATCCATCGCAGAGCCCCATTTGTCAGAAATTAATATTAGTATGAAAATCACCTGTGGATGGTGGACTCATCAGGTGCTTCTGGGATATTGCACATAGCTCAGGGAAGAGCGTTATTTGATATTAAATTGTGTCCTGTTAAATTATGGTCTGTTGGCCATGAAGAGAAACTTTCTGTGACTTTGAGTTTCAGCAGTCCTTGCCCCGCAAAGGACATAAAACTTATGAGTTGTGGTTCCCACTCCAGGGCTGCACTTGGACCTCCCTCCATAGCCAGAGCAGAGCTCCCTGATCCCAGAGAGTCCCTGGCAATGCAGGGATGAAGGAAACAGGACAGGCTGTGGGGCTCAAGTGCAGGGCAGAGTCAGGGAGAAGAATGACTTTTGCATTTCATGGAGCTGAGCCTTCCCTTGGCTTTGTTGGCTGACAAGAAATGAACATCCCTCTGTGTCTTGGGCAGCTCCTTCCCCAAGGAAAGCAGGTGGGAGTTGGAGCCAAGGAGCTGAAAGCTGCAGGTGCAGCCTGGGCTGGAGGGAGCTCAGATCTGCACAAGGCTGCTCTGAGTGCCAGGGCTTGGATGGGGGAAATGGTGGGGTGGGCATAGGGACAGATTCTGATTGATTGTCAGCCATGAAGGGTCTTGATTTTCATATCTATTCAGACTGCACGAGGAGGTGCTTGGATTCACTGACAATTGGGGACTGCACATATTGATTCATGAACAGGAAAAAATCTTAAAACAGGACCTAAAGAATGTTTTCTCACTGTCTTTTTAAAAATAATGCATTCACTTTGAACACATTACTGAAATCTGTCAAATTAACCACAAAAGGTTTGAACACTTAAATCAAATTATTCCCAGAGCTTGGCTTGTTAAGGTGTTCTGAATGTCAATGAGCCCTGGACACTGAATTCCTGCACTGAAGAGCTGAAGGCTGAACAAGCCTCTGGAGCAGGAAAATTCAGCAGCAGCCTCCAAGGTGCTGAGGATGTCAGCAGCCCCCACTGAGGCCATCCCTGCCCAGAGACCGTGGGGGAATGGGCAGACAAGGAGAGCGTCCCTGGGGCTGGGGCAGCACAACTCGGAGGCACCAGCAGCTCCAGCTGGGAAATGGAGTGTGGAATGTGGCTGGGAAAGCCCTGCCTGGGCTGGGCCAAGCAGGACACACAAGGCCTGACTTCCATCCAGTAGAAAACTCTGTCAAGGAGATATTTAAAAGGAGTTACAAATGTTTGTGTATTCTGAGTTGGACTTCCTGGAAAAATACCAACAAGAGATCCTCAGGAGCTCAAAACACAAAACAGCCTTTACTGGTAACTTTGGAAAATCAGAGAAACTTTGGCAAAAGATTTATTTTGACATTCAATGAACAAAAAACACTTCTCAAAGCATTGACTTGGCCCATTCAACGTCACACACTCTAAGCTATTTGAATTTTACATTTATCAAATTTGCAAAATGACCGAAAAAGAAGAAAAGGACAGAAAGAGAGAGAGGCAAAAAAGATACAGAGAAGCACATACACAGCTACCAACTCCTGAATTCCAGCACTGTTCAGATGGAAATTCCAAGAGGAGGTAGGGTCAAGATGTGTGCTTGCCTTGTGGTCAGCCTTCAATATCCCTTGGTCTTCCTGGTCCCTTCCCTCAGGTGGGCCTTGGGCTCATTTGGTCCCTCAGGAGCTGGGCTGGGGCTGCAGAGGTGGCTGTGGAGCATTGCCTGTGCTGTGCCAGGGACTGGCAGACACTGCTGGGCTGGGAGAGAGGCTCTGGGGGGATTGGGGTTCCAGGGCAGGGCAAGACTGGACCTACCCCTTCCTCCCCCACATACAAAATGTTTTGAGTCAACAATCTCCTTGAGACTGTCACAATAGGGAATGTTGGAGGTGAAACCCCAATTCTGGCCATGGGCACCTGGATGAGGAGGAGAGTTCTTTTCCATAGGAAGGAAAGCACAGAGCCCCAGTGTCTGGAGACCCTCACTAGGCCAAGGCCTGGCAGACTTGTCAGTAATGGCAGATTTATTCTGGGACCAGTATTTGGATATAGGGAATGTTTTAGGTGGAATCCAATTTCGACCATGGGCACCTGGAGAAGCAGGACAGTTCTTTCCCATAGGAAGAAGAACACAGAGCCTAACCCAGGGTTTTGGGGACAGATGAGAGGTGATTCTTGTGAAGCCATTGCCAACCAGACTTTTCCTGGCAATATTCCTATGGGAACAATCTTTGTATATAAGGAAATTTGGAGGAGAAATCCTAATTCTGGCTATGGGTGCCTGGAGGAGAAGGACAGTTCTTTTCCATTGGGAAGGAAAGCACAGAGCGCCAGTGTTTCAGCAGCAGATGAGAAGAGACCCTCTACATGCCAAGGTCATCTGGGCCAGTCAGGCAGCCAACGAGAGGCCAAACCAGCCAGATCTGATTCATGTTCCCTTGCTGTTATGAGACCTTGCATTATCACCATGGTCCCCTTGGTTCCATGGGGCCCCGCAGCGTCACAATGGTGCTTTGATTCCATGGGGTCCAACAGTGTCACAAAGGCCCCCAGGTTCAATGGGGTCCCAGAGTGTCACAATGGTCCCAACAATTCCATGAGGCCTTGCAGTGTCACAATGGTCTCCATTGTTCCACAGGCCCCACAATGTCACGGGACTCCTCTGTTCCATGGGCTCTGAAATATCACAGTGGACCTTTGGACCCTGGGGGTTTGCTGTGTCACAATGGTCTCCTTTGGCTCCACAGTGTCACAATGGACCACTGATGACATGAGGCCCTGCAATGTCACAATGGTTGGTTCCATGCAGCCCTGCAGTGTCACAAAGGCCTCTTGGTTTCACAAGGCCTCACAGCATCACAATGGTCCTCTTGGTTCTCTAGGGACCTCCAGGGTCTAATGGTCTCACTGGTTCCATGGGGCCTCATACTGTCACAATGGTCTCCATGATTCTATGAGGTCCTGCAGTGTCACAATGGACCTTTGGCTCCATGGCATCTCACAGTGTCACAAATGGCCCCTTGGTCTCATGACACCCCAAAGTTTCACAATGGTCTCCACGGTTCCATGAAGCTCCGCAGTGTCACAATGGTCCCTTGGTTTGATGGGGCCTCTCAGTGTCACAATGATCCCTACATTCCATGGAGCCGCACAGCGTCATTACACTCCCCTTGGTTCCATGAGGCCCAGCAATGTCACAGTGCTCTCCATGATTCCATGAGGCTCAACAGTGTCACAATGGTCCCTTGGTCTCACAGGGCTCCACAGTGTCACAATGGTCCCTTGGTGCCACAGACCCCCACAGTGTCACAATGGTCCCTTGGTCTCACAGGGCCCCACAGTGTCACAATGCTCTCTTGGTTCCATGGTCCTGTGCTGCTGCATTCCTCCCTCCCTTTTCAGGACGCCCTGCCAGCTGAGAAATGCTCCTTAGGGCTCGGCCTTGGCCAACAGCCCCTGGGCTCAGCTCCTCTGCAGCTCATCACAAACACTGTCTGCTCCAGGCACTGCTGCTGCCCAACCAGCTCCTGGTTCCTGGTTAAAGTCTGAGTTCAGTTCTGTTAAGTTTGGGCTCCGTTAAATGTCCTTGTGACACGCACACACACAGGGACAGTTCTTGATTCATTTCTGTTGTGGTTTCCTGGATTCTGTTTGGTTTTGTTGTTGCTTTGTTTCCCTGGTGTGCCTGAAGTGTCCAGTCAGGAGCAGAGTAAATCTTGGCAATGAACTTTGTGCTGTTGTCCCTTAATATTAAATCTGGTTTTTGCTGATCCCTTGCTGGGGATTTTTCAGCGCTCTCAAGCCCTCGTTCGTAACAGGGTGAAGGAGCCCTGGCCCAGGCTCTGGCCCTGGGGGACACAGGGACGCTGCCGGGGGGTCCCTGTCCCCCTGTGCCACCCTCAGGGCCCCGGCCCCGGTCCCCGTGTCAGGCTCTGGGGTCGATCTCATGGAACATCCTCTGGGGAAGGCTGTGGGGCCGGGGGCGGGGGGACCCGGGGAGACAGGGGACCCTGCTGTGCACAAGCAGGGTTGGACTGCTCTGGGGGAACTGTGAGGGGGGCCGGGACAGAGTGACCTCCCCAGTGACCTCACACAGCCCCTGTGATGTCACACAGACCCCTGTGATGTTACACAGCTGCTCTGGGATGTCACAGAAGGTGCTGTGATGTCAAAGAGTCACACTGAGATGTCACAGTTTGTTCTGTGATGTCACAGGCTGCTCCATGATGTTACACAGCCACCCAGTGATGTCACAACCCATTCTCTCATGTCAGAGAGCCACCCTCTAAGATGGCAAGGTTTTATGGCCTCACACTATGATGTCACAGACAGCTGTGTGATGTCACAATCCCCTCAGTGATGGAACAAAACCCTCTCTGTGATGTCATACTGCCACTCTGTAATGTCACAACACACATTTTGATGTCACATATCACTCTATGATGTCATACAGCCATGCCTTGATGTCACAACCTGCTCTGTGATGTCACAGAATCCTCTCTATGATGCCATAGCTGCTCAGTGACCTCACTCAACAAACTCTTTGATGTCACCATCCAACCTGTGGCCTCACACAGCCCACTCTGTGCTGTCACACAGCCCCTGGCTGACATCACAGCTGCTCTGTGCCTCTATGACACAGCCACAGAGGTGCTGCTGTGACACAGCCCCCTCTGGGACATCCCACAGCCCCTGCCTGTGCTGAGCCCCTGTGAGCTCTGTCTGTGCCCTGCTGGTGTCCCTGAGGGGCCCTGGCAGTGCCCCAGCCCTGCTGGGCTGTGCACAGGAGCTGCTCCTGGCCAGAGCTGTCTCTCTGCAGTGCTGCCCTTGCCAGGAGCTGCCTCTGGGCCAGGAGCCCGGCCCAGCTCAGCAGCACAGACACGGCACAGGGACTTTAATGAGCCTCTGGGGCTTTGTGCTCTTTGCATCAGACTCAGTCCCTCACCTCTGAGTGTGCTCAAAGAACTTCATGGGGACTCAAAAAGAGGGTGAAACACTGAAGTTTCTCCTACTTTAAATAGATCTTTCTGAGGGACAGGACTGATAAAATGTCCCCAGATTCCAGGTAGAGCAGAACACTGGTGGCAGTCATGACAGGTGGGGACAAGGAAGGGAAAGGTGTTTCTGCTGCTGAGCAAACCTGTGTCTCTGTCCCTGCAGGCTGTCAGCATCCCCCAGGTGCCCCACCTGGCTGGCCCCTTCCTTTGCTGACAGCTCTGCCTCCTGCCTGCCTCTGCCTGCCCACACAAAGCCTTGGGCTGCTCCAGGCTTCTTCTGGGGGACGTGCTGCACCACAGCCCTGCCCTGCCAGGGAAATTCCTTTCTCCTGGTGTTTAGTCTGGACCTTCCAAGCTGCACTTGTTGCTATTATGTCTTCTTCAAGCTCATTCCTACTATGAAGAAAAGTTCCAGCCACTCTAAAACCACCCTTCCATCCCTCCATGGCTACTCCTGTTCTCTCCCCAGTCTTCACACCACTGACCCCAGATCCATCAGCCTCTACCTGCTGGTTTTGTGATGAGGCCTCCAAACCCCATCCTGGGAGACTTTTGTGTCTTCTCCAAGGTCTGTGAAAATGGAAAAATAGTGGCCAAACTAATTTTCTCCCAAATGTTGCCTTGACAGAACAAGGGTCAATATCTCTAAACTAAACAAGGGTGGATTTACATTTGTTAGAAGGAGGGAATATTGTACAGCGATGAGAGTGGCACAAAACTGCAGCTCTTTTTCCAGAGAAGTGGATTCCCCATCCCAGGAATTGTCCAAGATCAGGAGTTTTGTACAGCCTGACCCAGTGAAAACCCTCTCATCCCCAGGGACAGAAATCCTGTTGTGTGGGTTCTCTGATGTCCTGGGAGCCCTCACAACACTTCTGGCCAGAATGTCTGCTGAAGGCAGCCAGGCTGCAGCAGGGGCAGTGACCTCACAGCCATCACCATGGCAGCCCTGTCCCCTGGGCCTGGCTCTCCCCTTTCCTCTGCCCCTGCCTTGGCTCTGCTGCCATGAAGAGTTTTGTCATTAATATCTTGTCCCCAAGGTGCTGAGGCCAATGGCTTCCCAGTCAGGCTCCTGGAGCAGAAGTGGCTTTTCAGAGCCCAGCCAGGAATGAGCCCTGAGGCAGCAGCTCTGCAGTGGTGCCCACCAGGCTGGCCTGCCAAGGGAGGCTTCTGGCCATGGCCTGCAAGCAGCTGCTGCTGCCAAGGTGCCTTTGGTGCCTCAGGCTCTCCCTGGCACAGCTCCCAGCACGGCACTCCTCCCTTGTGCCCGAGCCCTTCCCTGTGCTGGGGCTGGCCTGGGGCTTTTCCTGCAGTGAGACCTACCTGCTCATGGCACAGGAAAGGCAGTTCCTGCTGGAGCAGGAGGCTCTGTCTGCAATGAGCTCCAACAACTCCAGACAGGCCCTGTTGACTTCAAAAATGCTTCCTAGAGCACTATATTCTAATAATTGTTATAACTCCTGAACTGTGGAGTAAATAACTATGTTAGTGATCTTTCCATCTGAGCATGATCAGAATAAGCCAGAGACATATTTATATAAATTAATCTGGTATTCTATCATTAATCCTGCGGGAAAAATTGTGTTGAAGTGGAATTCCACCTGTTCAATCTTTTACACCTTTGACAAAGTCTGGGGCTGGGATTGGATCCAGCCACTCCCAGTCTCCTCTCTTAGAAGGAATTTTAGAAGCCTACGATCCCTGCAGGGGTTTGAGGAACCATGGTGGCTACAGGGTGTCATTTCTTCACCTCATGACTCATCAGACGTTTTTACAATAAAGAAATAAACTTTTGCCTGAAGCTCCCTCTGTGCCCATGACAGGATCCCCTGTGAGTGTCTGGAACATCCCGGCTCTTTGGCAGCCTGGGGACTCCTGGGATGTCACCGTGGAGCCCCCGTGAGTGCCTGTGACAGATCGGTGCCTTTGCAGCCCAAGGTCCCCCTGGGATGTCACCATGGAATGGCTGTGACTGCCTCTGACCACACGGCCCTTTACCGTCCCCAGAAACCCCTGGGAGGTGTCCATGGAGCCCCTGTCTGTGGCTGTGGCATTCCAGCTCTGGAACAGCCTGGAGAGTCTTGGAAAGTCCCTATGGAAGCCCTCTGAGGGCCCGTGACTAATCTGATCCTTAGTAGACAACCATCACCAGGCCCCTGTTGCTATGGTCAGTATCCATGGCAATCATCACCAGCCTCCTGTTGCTATGGTCAGTTTCCATGGCAACCATCACCAGCCCCTTGTTGCTATGCTCAGTCCTTTAGCAGCTCCATGGAGACCCCATGCCAGGGGTGGTTGCCATGAACACCAGCTCAAGCCTGCAGCCACAGCCCGTTGCCATGGCAACCATTGGCAGCCCCCCCCATCCCCAGGCTCATGGGATCCCAGAACCACAGAATTGGCTGAGCTGGGAGGGCCCCAGCAGGATCCTCTAGTCCAACTGCTGGCCCTGCACAGGACTCCCCAACAATGCCAGCCTGGGCCTGGCAGTGCTGTCCAAACGCTGCTGAGGTTCAGAGAGCCCTGGAGCTGGGACCCTTCCCTGGGGAGCCTGGGCAGGGCCCCAGCACCCTCTGGGCAAAAACCTTTTCCTGACATCCAACCTGAGCCTGCCCCGACTCAGCTGCAGCCGTTCCCTCCACTCCTGTCCCTGGGCACCAGAGGGAAGAGGTTCCCACAGCCCCAGCCAGGGACCCGCTCCCAAGGCTGTTGCCATGGCCACCAGAGCTGGCACCAGCTGGGATGCCCGGTTTCCACGGGCCGGGGTTCAGGAATGGGATTCCCCAAATTCCTGCTCCCGCTAAAACTGCGCTGCCCTCGCTGCCCTCCCACCTCTGGTGGAAAGAACAAAAGGCAAAGATCCCGGGCTGGGATAAGAAAAATTTATTGGGAACAGCAACGAGATAAGGAACAAACAAGAACAGAAATAATACTGGTAACAGAAAGGATAAAATAAAGGGAAAACTACAACACAACAGGCTGTCTCTTCCTGGCCACAATTTTCCACTGCCTGGAAAGGACACCCTTCTTCTCAGGAGAGAGTCCCTTCCCTTCCTCTGGCAATGTCCTGAGGTGGGAGAGAATATAATGACATGGTCATGCCCAGACCCTCATGTGTTTTTTCAGAGCCACATCATGTCCATTGGCAGGGGCAGGAAAAGGTACAAGTGTTTTCCCAGCCTGGATCACGGGAAACATCGATCACCAGGGCTCTGCTTAACATGGGTCCACCATGGGGGTTAAAGCTGGAGCAGTGCACGAAGCTCCTCCTGCACTTGGGGCATTGGCAGAGCTTACTTTACCGGTGCCTCCTTTGGTGTCTGGTCAAGTCAGAGCTCCGGGTGAAGCTCTTCCCACACTGCGGACACTCGTAGGGCCTCTCACCAGTGTGGATGCGCCGGTGCCTGATGAGGGTGCAGTTGTGCTTGAAGCCCTTCCCACAGTCAGGGCAGCAGAAGGGCCTCTCCTCTGTGTGAATCTGCTGGTGGCAGAGGAGATTGGAGCTGGTGTGAAACCTCTTCCCACATGTTGGGCACTTGTAGGGCCTCTCCCCAGTGTGGATGCGCTGGTGGGTCACAAGGTGGGAGCTGCAGCTGAAGCCCTTCCCACATTCTCCACACTCGTAGGGCCATTCCTCTGTGTGGATCATCTGGTGGCTGATCAGGGTGCTGCGCTGCCTGAAGCTCTTCCCACACTCCAAGCACTTGTAGGGCTTCTCCTTATCATGAAGCTGCTCCTGGGCCATCAGCTCCAAAAATTGGCTGAAGCTCTGTCCACCTTCCTGCCTCTGGGTAAGTCTTTCCTCCTCAGAGCACCCTGGGCTGGGTTTGGAGCCCCTCTTCCTGCAGGATCTCTGGGGATTTTCCTCCCCATTAGAATTCTGCACTGTGGAGTCAATCAAAACAACCTCTTCCATGAGGTTCTGCCAAGGAGATTTTTCCTCCCTGGTCTCCATCATCAGCTTTTTGTCTGGAGAAGGAAGGGCAAGGAGAAGATGGGATTTGCCTCCATTCCAGAAGGAAGGGGAAGGAGATCCCCCCAGTGCATCCCCAGCAGGACGGTCTTGGCAGCAGGGTTGTCCTGCAGCCGGGGGCTGTGCTGGGCTGGGAGATGGAGCAAGAGAGAGGGGGAAAGGGGCACTGATTTCCTCCTCACCTGCCTGGGTATCCCAAAGCTCCTTCCTCTTCCGCGCAGCCTCCTCCTCCATCCAATCAAGGTTTGGGAATGGGAAATCCTGTTCTGGGAAGAAAACAAAGGGTGCGCACATCGTCTTTTGTTCCGGGATCTGTGCTGGGCTGGGAGATGGAGCAGGAGAGAGGTGGAAAGGAGCACTGACTTCCTCCTCACCTGCCCGGGTGTCCCGGGGCTCCTTCCTCTTCCTCACAGCCTCCTCCTCCATCCAATCAAGATTTGGGAATGGGAAATCCTGTTCTGGGAAGAAAACAAAGGGTGCGCACATTGTCTTTTGTTCTGGTTTGAAGGCAAACCTGGGGGAGAGTCTAAGTCAGAATTACAATTTAAGAAGAATATTTAGATCAGGGCAATGATACAGAAACACTGCCTTAAACTGACAGAGTCAGGATATAACCTGACACCCTGTTGGTCAGGGTGGTGGCTGCAGTCCCAATAAATGGTGGCTGTAGTCCTGTTGGAGTGATCAACGTGATTCTGTCAGAGCAGTGATCCTGTAAAAGGGTCTGGTCTTCCTCTGAAGGTCCAGTGATGGTTATGGAGCTCTTGTCCTCTGGGAATCCAGTAGGCAAGCTGTTCCTGGTGTTGCAAGGCTCAGCTTATATCCAGGTAGGAATGCTTGGATCCTCCCCCTGGGCGGAGCATCCCACAATGGGATGATGGAATTTTATCAGTCCTGCAGTGACACTCAATGGCCCATTCACAGAAGATATCTCCCCTGCAGGGCGTTATCAGGGCTGAGTCATGGAAGAGATAAAGAACACTGCCCTGCCTTTTTATAGCAGTTGATGAAGATGGGGATTGAAAACATGCATTTGGTTACATCTTGCCTGGCAACCTGAAACAGTGGGGTAATCCCTGCTCAGGGGGTGAACACCACCCCCCTTACCCAAACTGGCTCAGGTGTAAAACCCCCACCCTGGGAAGGGCACACACACAGGGACAATGTCACACTTGCTCTGCTCCAGGGGAGGTCTCTGTCCCTGTCATTCCCTTGCGCTCTCCCTCTTTTCTCTTTCTTTCCATCTCTCTCTCTACCTCACATTTACTGTTCAATAAAATGCATTTTGGATTTGGTCTCGTTAGCGCCTTAATTTGGGCAGAGGCATCTCTCTAACAATTTTCTTAACCATATTGCAATATTATTTGGGCACAGTGAGTTCAGGGCGCTGTTCTCTGACTCCAAGTGCCTTTGACAACAACATGGTTCCCTTCTCTGAGGAGGATGTGGTTCTTTCTGGAAGAACTCTTGGAAACTTGGAAGGACTTGGAAACAGTCCCTCCTTCCTCCTGGGGAACTTATGGGAGAAATGATGAAGAAAATGGCTGTTCTGACTGACCAGTGAAAAAGAAAATATTTTGTTGTCCTTCCTTGAAAAGGGTGCTCGGGGCAGTCTCTGTCTCTCTCAGCCCAGGTAAGGCTTAGAGCTCTCTGTCCCCTTGCCCTGGGGGATGCTCGGGGGGTCTCCATCCCTCTGGCCTCAGGCAATGCCTGTGCAGGGCTGGGGACCAGGGGCTCTGTGTCCCTCTCACCGCTGAGGGTGCTCAGGGCTGGGGGGGCTCTCCGACCTTCTCACACCTGGGGAGCCAGGGGGGTCTCTGTCCCTCTCAGCCCTGCTGTGACCCCACCCAAACATCATTGGGGTCAGAGGGACAGAGACACCCCCAAAGCCCCAGAAGGGCTGAACCTGGAATTTGGTTTGGGGCTGAGGATTTAGGAAGGGGCTGGTATTGGGGCTGGGCTGGAGTTGGGGCTGAGATTTGGATTAGAGCTAGGATTGTGGTTAAAGGTAGACATGGGATTGGCTTTAGGGCTGGGGTTGGGATTGGGTCTGGGGCTAGACAAGTCTGAGACTGGGATGAGAATAGTGAGAACAGAACTGTGAGTGTGTCCAAACATGGAGTGAGACTGAGACCAGGATCAGGGTCAGGTTTGGGACTGAGCTCACCCAGAGCGGGACAGAGGGGATGTCACTGCAGGATGTCCCTGGCATCATCTCAGCCCTCCTCAGGCACCTCCAAACATGGTGGGCAGCTGGGTGCTCCAAGATCCAGGTGCTCCCACACTGCCCCTTCATACCAGGCGAGCATTCCCTGAGGGCAGCCCTGACTGTGACCCTTGGGGCTCTGATATCAGCCGTCACATCCCTGTGGGAGCAGCTGCAGACAGGATGGGAGATTCCCCTGGGCACTGGACAAAATAAACTTGGCAGAAATCAAACCTGACTCTGCATAAATCACTTTGATGAATACTTGTTTTTCCAACAAGTCATATGTGATGAAAACACAAATAAATTGCAAACATGAATAAACCAAAAATAGAAGCAATTTTGTGGCAATTCCAAGTTTGATCAGTTCCTGAACAGCTCCAGCTCAGCTGCTGGGAGGTTCCAATAAGAGCAAAATAGAAATTCGGCCCAATATAGATTATGAAAAGGAAGGGAAAGCTCTGTGTAGCTGTCACAAAGCTGACAGGGATGAAGAGAAAAGTGATTCTCACATTTGGCAAAGCCCCCAAGCCTGTGAATTCAGAAGTTATTCTGGAATTTAGCTACTTGAGCTGGGGTTTTTGTGGGACTTTCCGCAGCCCTGTGTTCCTCATCGTGCGGTGAATGAACCTTGTCAGTCTGGCTGGTAGCATTTGCTCCCTTTCCTCCAGAGATTTTAACAAACTTTTCAAGGAAGGACAAGAAAATATTTTCTTTACACTGGCCACCCACAACACCGGTTTTCTTCATCAGTTCTCCCACAAGTCGCTCAGAGGAAGCTGCATCCAAGTTTCCAAGAGTTCTTGCACAACCTCCTAAGTGGAGGGAACCATGCTGTTGTCAAAGGCACTTGGAGTCAGAGAACAGCGCCCTGAACTCACTGTGCCAAAACAATGTCACAATCTGGTTAAGAAAATTATTAGAGAGATGCCTCTGCAGCCAGGAAGGGGCTTCAAACACAACCCAGGGTGCTCTGAGGAGGAAAAACCCACCCTGTGCCAGGAAGGTGGAAAGAGCTTTAGGCAGAGCTCAGAGTTGGTGGTCCAGGAGCAGCTTCATGATGGGGAGAAGCCCCACAAGTGCTTGGGGTGTGGGAAGAGCTTCAGGCAGAGCAGCACCCTGATCTGCCATCAGATGATCCACACTGGGGAAGGGCCCTACGAGTGTGGGGAATGTGGGAAAGGGTTCAGCTGCAGCTCGGCCCTCATCATCCACCTGCACATCCACAATGGCGAGAGGCCCTACGAGTGTCCCGAGTGTGGGAAGAGGTTTCGGACCAGCTCACACCTCCTCCAGCACCAGCGGATTCACACCAAGGAGAGGCCCTTCCTCTGCCCTGACTGCGGGAAGGGCTTCAAGCAAAACTCCTACCTCGTCACCCACAGGCGCATCCACACTGGCGAGAGGCGCTACGAGGGTCCCCAGTGTGGTAAGAGCTTCACTACCAGCTCTCACTTGACAAGACACCAAGGGAGCCACCAGTAAAGGATGGCCAGTCAATGCCCCAAGTGGAGGAGGAGCTTCATGCACCACTCCAGCTTCATCCCCCATGGGAGAACCCACATTGGGAAGAACCCTGGTGATCCATGTTCCCCATGATCCATGCTGGGAAGACACTCATCTCTTTTCCTGCCCCTGCCAGTGAGATGATGTGGCATTGAAAAACATGAGTGTCTGGCCATGGGGGCAGTGAGGTTTTAGCAGGGGCAGGAAATTGGGCAATCCCATTCCTGAAATTCAGCCTGTGGAAACCGAGCATCCCAGCTGGTCCCAGCCCTGGTGGCTGTGGCAACAGCCTTGGGAGCGGGTCCCTGGCTGGGGCTGTGGGAACCTCTGCCCTCTGGTGCCCAGGGACAGGAGTGGAGGGAACGGCTGCAGCTGAGTCGGGGCAGGCTCAGGTTGGATGTCAGGAAAAGGTTTTTGCCCAGAGGGTGCTGGGGCCCTGCCCAGGCTCCCCAGGGAAGGGTCCCAGCTCCAGGGCTCTCTGAACCTCAGCAGCGTTTGGACAGCACTGCCAGGCCCAGGCTGGCATTGTTGGGGAGTCCTGTGCAGGGCCAGCAGTTGGACTAGAGGATCCTGCTGGGGCCCTCCCAGCTCAGCCAATTCTGTGGTTCTGGGATCCCATGAGCCTGGGGATGGGGCTGCCAATGGTTGCCATGGCAACGGGCTGTGGCTGCAGGCCTGAGCTGGTTTCCCTGGCAACCACCCCTGGCATGGGGTATCCATGGAGCTGCTGAGGGACTGACCATAGCAACAGGGGGCTGGGGATGGTTGCTATGGGAACCAACCATAGCAACAGTGGGCTGGTGATGGTTGCCATGGAAACTGACCATAGCAACAGGGTCCTGGTAATGGTTGCTGTGGAAACTGAACAGATCAACAGGTGACTGGTGATGGTTGCCTGCTAAGGATCAGATTTGTTACAGGCCCTCAGAGAGGTTCCATGGGGACTTTCCAAGAGTCTCCAGGCTGTTCCAGAGCTGGAATGTCACAGGCACAGACAGGGGCCCCATGGAGACTTCCTAGGGCTTTCTCGGGATGTTAAAGAGCCCTGTGGTCAGAGGCAGTCACAGCCATTCCATGGTGACATCTCAGGGCACCTTGAGCTGCAAAGCCACCGATCTGTCACAGGCACTCACAGGGGCTCCATGGTGACATCCCAGGAGTCCCCAGACTGCCAAAGAGCTGGGATGTCCCAGATACTCACAGGGGTTCCTGTCATGAGTACAGTGGGAGCTTCAGGAAAAATCTTTATTTCTTTATTGGAAAAACTCCTGCTAAATCATGAGGTGGAGAAATGACACTGAACAGCCACCATGGATCCTCAAACCCCTGCAGGACCCCTAGACTTCTCAAATTTTTTCAAAGAGAGGAGACTGGGAGTGGCTGGATCCAATCCCAGCCCCAGACTTTGTCAAAGGTGTAAAGGATTGGACAGATGGAATTGAACCTTTAACCCAATTTGTCCCACAGAATTAATGATGGAATACCCGATAGATTTATATAAATATTACTCTGATTGATTCTAATCATGATTAGAAGAAAGAACTTAACCAGAGTTATTTCCTCCACAGTTCAGGAGCTATAACAATTATTAGAATATAGTGCTCTAGCCAGCAATTTTGAAGTCAGCAGGGCCTGTCTGGAGTTGTTGGAGGCCATTGCAGGCAAAGCCTCCTGCTCCAGCAGGAACTGCCTTTCCTGTGCCATCAGCAGGGCAGGTCCCGCTGCAGGAAAAGCCCCAGGCCAGCCCCAGCACAGGGAAGGGCTCGGGCACAAGGGAGGAGTGCTGTGCTGGAAGCTGTGCCAGGGAGAGCCTGAGGCACCAAAGGCACCTTGGCAGCAGCAGCTGCTTGCAGGCCATGGCCAGAGGCTCCCTTGGCAGCCCGGCCTGGTGGCCACCCCTGCAGAGCTGCTGCCTCAGGGCTCATTCCTGGCTGGGCTCTGAAAAGCCACTTCTGCTCCAGGAGCCTGACTGGGAAGCCATTGGCTTCAGCACCTTGGGGACAAGATATTAATGACAAAACTCTTCATGGCAGCAGAGCCAAGGCAGGGGCAGAGGAAAGGGGAGAGCCAGGCCCAGGGGACAGGGCTGCCATGGTGATGGCTGTGAGGCCACTGCCCCTGCAGCAGCCTGGCTGCCCTCAGCAGACATTCTGGCCAGAAGCGTTGTGAGGGCTCCCAGGACATCAGAGAACCACAAAACAGGAATTCTGTCCAAGGGGATGAGAGGGTTCCCCTGGGTCAGGTTGCACAAAGCTCCTGCTCTTGGACAATTCCTGTGATGGGGCTTCCAATTCTCTGGAAAAACGGTTGCCATTTTGTGCCACTCTCATTAATGTAAAAAATTTCCTCTTTCTAACAAATGTAAATCCACCCTTATTCAATTTAGATTTATTGAGCCTGTCACTGCTAGATTTGCAAATAAATGCCTTTGACTACATTTTTCCATTTTCACAGACTTTGGAGAGGACCCAAAAATCTCCCAAGATGGGATTTGGAGGCCTCATCACATAACCAGCTGGGATGGGCTGATGGCTCTGGGGTTGTTCCAGATTGCAAGGCAAGATGTATTCTATTACCATCTGTATGGGTGTTGTCTTGTCAAGTGGGCAGTTTTCCTTATCTCTCTCTCTGACTGATCACAATCACTCCTCCTTTGGGAGGGGCATCTGCTGATAATGGGCTATTGAATGTCACTGCATGACTGATAAGAACTATACCATCCCATTGTGAGATGCTCCGCCCAGAGGGAGGAGCAAAGGATTGCTACCCAGATATAATCTGGAGATTCTGGAATACCAGAACAGCTTTCTCCACTGGATTCCCCAGAGGAACAGCAGCTGTCTCTTCTCCCACTGGATCTTCAGAGGAATACATCCTTTTCTACAGGACCTTCTGCTCCAACAGAACCACACCTGACACTCCAGGAGGACTGCAGCCAAATTTCTATTTGGACTGCTACCAACACCCTGACCCACAGGGTGTCAGGTTGAGCTGTGACTCTGTCAATATTGTTCTAGTGTACTGCATTGTTTATTTGTTTAATTTTCTTCCCTATTAAAGAATTTTATTTCCTGCTCCCATATCTTGCCTGAAAGCCCCCTCAATTTAAAAAATTATAACAATTTGGAGGGAGGGGGGTTTACATTTTCCATTTCAGGGGTGGCTCCTGCCTTGATTAGCTGACACCTGTCTTTTGAAACATTAACAAGGGGAAAGTTTCAAAGCCTCAAAAGTTATAAAGCAAACAAAGTTTGGAGGAACAAATAAAATACGAATTGGGGATGTTCTATTAGTTCCAGAAGCAGGGTGAAATTTATTAGGAAAGGATTTACAGGTGCATTTTGACATTCTCTGGAGTGCTCCCAGAGAAAGGGAAAATGGTACTTAAGTTTCTCCAATGAAGGGAAGAAAATGAGGAGAAAATTCAAGAGATGATTTGGGCAAAACCAAAAAACTGAGTTAAATTGAACATGAAACCTATAGTAATAAAAATAACTAATGAGAACCATCTAGTTCAGCTATGACAATATCCACTCTCCCTGGAGGGGAGACGAGGATTACAGCCACTGATCCAGGACCTACTTGAGGACAGCACCTTAGAACCATGTATGTCCCCCCATAATACACCCATATTACCAGTAAAGAAGTCAAATGGGACTTACAGGCTTGTCCAAGATTTGAGAGAAGTGAACAAAAGAACAGTGAATGCGTACCCAGTAATGCCTAATCCCTATACACTCCTAAGTAACATCCCAGTTGTTTAGCATGATAGACCTAAAAGATGCTTTTTGGGCATACCCACTGGCAGAGGAAAGTGGGTTATCTTTGCTTTTGAATGGGAGGACCCCGATTCTGGAAGGAAGCAAGAGCTTCGGTGGACTGGGTTACCCCAAGGGTTTTCTGCATCCCCAAACCTGTTTGGTGAAGCCCTAGGAGAAGTAACAAAATTCTTCTCCATTAAACCTGAGCTAAAGCTCATCCAATATGTAAATTATTTGCTTTTCTCAGGACAGGAAGAAAAAGAAATTTGGGAATCCACCATAGTGTTGTTAAATTTTCTGGGGGGCCAAGGACTTCAGGTATCAAAAGGGAAACTCGAATTTGTAGAAAGGGAAGTAATATACCCAGGATCTGTGATTTGTCAAGGGAGGTGGCGGCTGAACCCTGAGAGAATTACAGGGATAGTCTCACTCGCACCAAAAACTAAGAGCGAAGTCAGAAGGTTTTTAGGCCTATTGGGATATTGTAGGCTATGTATTGAAAGATACATGCAGGCCATCTGTTTCTTGTATGAAAAGTTAATTGAAGAGATTAGGTGGGAAAAAGATGTCATGGTTACAGCCTGGCACAAAGCCAGTGCCCCCATGAAAACACCCTCTCCCTGGGGTCTGCTGTGAGATGTGACCAGGAATAAGCAAAACAGGCTCCAGCTTAAACATAAAGAACACTTTATTACCTAAACTACAGGAAAATAGGAAAAAACTATAAGGAAAAGGAAAAAAAAATTGAAAACCATACAAAAAACACTTTCCTCCTCCCCAACACCAGAATTTCCCAATCACATACATTCTCCCAAATCACCAACTGCCCAGCCTGGCACCACCCTTTAGTATACTCAAACTTCAGTTCATGAAGAGGAGAGGACTCCTTCTTGTTCCATAGGCTTCCCCTGGAAACATGCTGAAACCTCGTGTGCTTCCAATGTCACTCGGCACCGCCCGGAAAAGTCCTTTTGCCGCTTGTGACATCTTCCTTCCATGCTCATGCTCTCACCACTGTGCATGGACCAGAGCTGCTTCTAGGGCTGTCTTTTAAGGATGCCTTGTCTCACTCCAAAAAGGCACAGTCTCTGCTTTGGGACATCTGTCCCCCCCATATTTTTCCAACCCCCTGCGGCCAAGGGGTCCCCACGATGAACCCTCCTGGTTCTGAGGCAATGCTTCCCCCCCAAGTGCAGTCTCTGTGTCACAGGAACAAACTGAGTCCATGGCCACAAGAAAAGTCCAGCCAAAAGGCCACTCCAATCATCTCTCTCCACTCAATCATCTCCACATCTTTCGGGCCAGGTCCTTGTCTCATCTCATCTCCTATTTCCCTTCTTATTCAGCTCTGAGGAGGATCAGCATTTTTGCAAGGCCCCAATCATGAAAGAAAGGGGTTAAAACTTCAGTCTCTGTCTGTCCCGGAGCACTCCAGCACTCCCCCACACACTGCTGCTGCTCCAGCCAGCACTTCCCCCCCCTTCTCCTCCTTGGTTGGCTGCTATCACATTCAGACGCCGACTCTCCCTCTCTCTCCCTCCTGGGGGGAGAAAATGTCTGCCCGATGTCTCTTGGGGCTGCTCCTCCACCCTTCCATCCTCGAGGGCCTTCTCACCCCCCATCTCTGTCCAGGCCCTGGGCCTACCGCATGGCTGCCCCTCCCCCGCCCAGCAGCAGCGGCTGGACAGAGGAGGGAGATCTGACCTCTTCGCCGCAACGTCCCAAGAGAACCTCCCAGGGCTGAAGCTCTGCTTTTAACCCCTGTGTATTCTCGGAGGTGTGTCCAAACCGCAGTGGTCACACCAGGTGCCAATATCAAACTCCAAGCATCCATTGGTTTGACCACAGCCTCCCAGAATTCCCACTTCTTCAGGGTCAAACCACCACAATTGGTTTGGTGGAAGGAATAACAAAGAACCTGAACTCAAAGGATCACAGGATTCGTGGGGCAGCTGTGAAAGCACTGGAAGAATCCATTGCTCATTTGGGTAAGGCTGAGCCCTGGCAGGGACTCTCCTCAACTTCGTCTCTGTCTCTCCTGCACAAGAGAGCGCTGAGTGCCTTGACAGCTGCTCTTGTCTGTGCAACACTGCAGCTGACACCCACCAGAGGCTGTGCAGGTGCAGTCCTTGTGCACCATCCCCAGCCGGCTGGAATGGGATCAGCATTTCCCAACAGTGCCAGGAGCCCTTGGCTCTGTGCTGCTTGTGTGAAGAGCAAGTCCTGGGCTGCAGCTCTGCTACAGTTCAGAGGCAAAGGGGGTTTGGAGTTTGCTTGGGCCCCATCTGACTTCCCAAATGAACAGCTTTGCTGTTGGCATGAAGGGACACTGACACATCAGAGCTTCTGCAGAGCAGCCACCTGCAAGGCTCTACATTGGAGGCATTAGCTGCCTATTTTCCACTTTTCTTCTTTGTCTTCTATGTTCAAAGGGGAACTTGTGATTCACCAAGTTCATTTCTTTATATCAAACAGGTATAAACCCAGCTGCCAATGATGCCTTGTTCCACATGTTGTTTTGCATGGGCCAAGATGGCCACAGCAATTAACTACATAGGCAAGGGCTGCTCTAAATTCCTTTGCCACACAGATTTATGTCAGCTCTGAGAATCCTGCACTGGGGAAATATGCCTGAAAAACGAGTGTTGAAGAGGCAGGTCTTCAACGGGAGTTTCCACTTTCTCCTCCCCAGCTCCTCTGTGAACTCAGGAACAGCCTGACTCAGTGCCTTTCTGTGACCCAAGTATGGGGCTCTTCCTTTTTGCTCTGGGATGCAAAACCTTTTCACTGCTTCCATGTGACTGAACTCCTGAGGTCCCTGATGTGAAATGTTTTAACACAGCTCCTGCTGCAGCAGACAAGTTTGGATTTGCAAATGTGAAAGGAGAGCTTTTCTCTTGGAATTTAAAATCCTGCCAAGGAGGCTGGAAGGAAAGAAGAAAAGGATTCAGACATCTGCAGAAATGTGCTTGATTTTATAAAATGGGGCTCGCCCTGCCCTTTCCTTCCCCACTGTCCTTTCTCCTATGACTTGAGAAAAGTGAGCAGAAACATGTGTTTCCCTTGTAGATAAAGTGTCACTGCTGAAAGAGTTCAGCTACCAATGGAATCACCTGAGTGGCCAAGCCCTGCTGGATGTCACCGAGCGTATCACAGGTATGGCCTCCCCTTCTGAGCCAAGAGCTCTTCCCAGGGAGCATTTACAGGGAATGCCTGTGAGCAGACAGCAGAGCAGCTCCTCCAAACCAGGAGGTGCTGAGCTTGTCCCTGCTGCCCCATGGCCAAGGCAGGTGGGTTTGGCAGGTTTTCCCTGGCTGCTGCAGAGCTGGGCAGCATCTGAGATGGGGGCAGCACTGGGCCTGGGGCTGAGCTCTCACTGGGGCATCTCAGAACCACCTCCAGCAAAGGGAGGGCTAAAAATGCCCCAGCTGGCTCCTCTCTGGGGAGCTCAGGGACATCTGTGATCTTTGAGGGGAAATGGTGGCAAATGCTGTTTCAGTGCATCAGTTTGTTTTGTCCTTATGTTGGAAAAGAAATGAAATTTAGCAAAATGTTTTATTATAGTTTAGTTATGAGTTGTGTGTGTGTGAATTGGTTTGTTAAAAATAGTTTTGTAGCCGTTGATATTATGTGTGGGTAACTTGGCAGGTAGCCTTAGGAACTTAATAAACATTTAAACCAGGGTAGGAGAGTTAAAGAAGACTAACCGGTTTGGGGGCAGCATACAATAGGACAAGCAGAAGATTTATGATTTTGCTCGTGAACTAAGGAATGTATTATAAGGGTATGTTGCTTGGCAAAAGGGGCACTGTTTCTTGGAGACTTTGTTATGAATTGCATGTATATAAAAGGAAAACACCCTTGTGTGAATTTCGGGGCTCTGATTTTGGGAATGCTAGTCCGCAGGCCCCCGGGCCCTTCAATAAAGCGCCGCACAAAACTTATCCAAGTTTTGTGTCCTTTATCAATAGGGCAACAGTTTTCTGGTGACCACGACAGGACTCTGAGGGCGGCTGGGGCGGCTCACGTCTCAATCTACTCCAAGCCGGCACCAAGCATTTCTCGGAAGAGTCATCGGGTCGTGCCCGACCCTCCCTGTGCCTGTCGGACGACTGCATAAGGTAAGCCCGAAGGCGCTTTATATTGGAAAAAGGTGACAATTGGATTTGGTGGTTAATGAAAAAAAGCCTAGGCTCCGGCCATAAGACGTCTAACGTACGCAGGTCCGGAACTCGCCTCCTATTGTTTTTTTTTTTTTTTTGGGCGGGAAGGACAGCGAGAAGGTATATTGGTTTATTGGAACTAAAGGTGGAATTAAAAATTAAAGGCTGTAATATGATGTCTTTTAAAACTTTTAAAACCTTAGTGCAGGCCAATGGAAAAACACCTGGAAATACGCCATAAGGTTTTATATTGAAACGGTGGAAAGGTGAAGGATATTCTGAAGATTTAGATAAGAACAAAATGATAGATTACTGTAATCGTTGGTGGCCTGAATATGAGATTGGGGAAGCGGGATGGCCGGTGAATGGTACACTGGAATTGGGGATAATGGAATCTTTGATGCAATTTCTAAGGAGGAATGAGAAATGGGATGAAATACCATATTTAGATTTGTTTTTCGTTTTATATCGGAAAGAAGAATGGCAAAAGGAGTGTGGTATTTTGGTTTTACAGTTGAATGATGAGAGCGGGTGTGTTGGATGTAAAGAAAGAAAGGAGCGTGATTTGTATCCCCCGACTGAGGAAGATTTGTCCTATTGTGTAGCACCTCCGAGGGGTCCGGTTGTTCCTAATGTACCTTTTGCTCCCCCTGCTGACATAACTATAAAAATGGGGTCTAGCGAGAGTGACATTGATAGTGAAAAGAGTGAAAGTATTAAAAGGACTCCGTTAGCAGAGCGGACTCGCCAAGGAAGGAAGGGGCAGAAGGGGCCACAGTTAATTGCGCCGTTAAGGGAAGCTGTGGGACCACAGGGAGAAAGGATACTTATAAAGGTGCCTTTCTCTCCAGGGGACTTGGTAATATGGAAACAATCGGCTGGGAGTTATCGGGAGGACCCTGTAAGAGTAGCAAGGGTGGTTAAAATGGTGATAAAAACTCAGAATCCGGACTGGAATGATTTACAGGTATTATTGGATACTATAATGGATTCTACAGAAAAGGAAATGGTTATTAAAGCCAGGAGAGAAAAGGCTCGTGAGGAGATTAGGTTGCGACAACTAAATGAAACCGTTGATGAATTGGTGCCAAGTGAGGAACCCAGGTGGGATCCAAACTGTACGGGAGGAATAAGGGCTGTAAAATGATATCAGGAATTGTTGGTGGAAGGAATTAGAACAGGAATACCTAAGGCTATGAATTGGTCTAAGTTGTATTCGGTCAAGCAGGACAAGAATGAGTCTCCGTCTGCCTTTTTGGAACGACTAAAAGACATGGCTCAGAAGTTTACTAATTTAGATGTAGAAGATCAATCAGGGAAACTTCAATTGGCATTATTGTTTTTAGGGCAATCACAAGAGGATATTAGGAAAAAGTTACAAAAGCTGGAAGGGGAGGATACTCGGAATTTGGATAAAATGTTGGAGGTAGCATGGAAGGTATATAACAACAGGGAAAAAGAAACTGCAGAAAGACAACAAGCTAGTATTCTGGCTGTAATGCAACAGACAGGGGCAGGAGGAAAATTCATTAGGGGACGAGGTCGGGGAGGAGCTAATCGTGGACAGAAGGGGATGATGAGAGGTCGGGGAGGATTTGGGTTTGCACCTAACACAGGGAGGTTGGATCCAAACCAGTGTGCATTTTGCTGACAATTGGGGCACTGGAAAAATGAATGCCTGGTTAGAGGGGGTAACATGGGATTAATAGGGAATACTCATGTGGGAGGATTTACGGGAGGACCACCAGAGACTGCTCGAGCACTAGTTTTGGGAAATTGTCAGAATCAAAGCTGACTAGACCAAGGTTTAAGGGTAGTTTTAGAGATAAATGGGAAAGGTCAGGAATTTATGGTAGACACTGGAGCTACATATTCTGTACTTAATAGACTATTAGGGCCTTTGAGTGACACAACTATACAGGTGGTGGGGGCAACAGGGAAGCTAGAGGAACAACCATTTTTACAACCTTTAAATCTTAGGTTTGGGGGGAAGGAATTAGAGCATCAATTTTTGTATATGCCAAATTGCCCCACACCCCTTCTTGGCAGAGACCTATTGTCCCGACTTAATGTGAAAATAATATTTGAAAGGGGAAGGGTGAAATTGGAGATACCTGAGGAACAAATAGCAGGCATTTTTGTGATTAAGGAAGTGGATGCCTCTCCTATTCCAGAAGAAATTGAGCAGGCTGTAGTACCCTGGGTGCGGGAGTCAGGGGTCCCTGGAAAATCTAAAGCTGCCCAGCCAGTAAAGGTGGAACTAAAGGAAGGGGCCCGACCAGTGAGGGTAAAGCAACACCCCTTGAAGCTTGAGGCAAGGAGGGGAGTAGCCCTGTTAATTAAACAAATTTTGGTTCAAGGAATATTACAGGAATGTGAATCAGAGTATAATACTCCAATTTTTCCAGTGAAAAAGCCTAATGGTAAATATCGTTTGGTACAGGACTTGAGAGCTATTAATGAAATAGTAAAGGACATACGTCCAGTTGTTGCTAATCCTTATACATTGTTAACATCTGTATCGGAGGAGTTAAAATGGTTCTCTGTGACTGATCTTAAAGATGCTTTCTTCTGCATCCCACTGGCAGTAGAGAGTAGGAAATATTTTGCCTTCGAGTGGGAAAGTCCTGATTCTGGGAGAAAGAGGCAGCTTACGTGCACCAGACTCCCACAAGGGTTTGAGCTCAGCCCCACTATTTTTGGAAATCAACTGGCCAAGGAGCTGGAGGAATGGAAGACAACCCAGGTAACAATATCTCCATCCTTGTATGTAGTCCTGCAGTATGTGGACGACATTTTTCTGGCCACTAAGGAAAGGGACATGTGTGTGGAATTAACAATTAAATTACTTAATATGCTCGGCCAGGCAGGGTATAGGGTCTCTAAGGAAAAGGCTCAATTGATCAAAAATAGCATTATTTATCTCGGTTGTGAGATCACACAAGGGCAGAGACGTTTGGGAGTTAACCGAATAGAGGCAATATGTGCTATTCCTTTTCCTCGTAACCATCAGGAACTGAGATCTTTTCTAGGAATGGTGGGATGGTGTCGACTGTAGATCATGAATTTCAGTCTCCTAGCCAAGCCGCTGTATGAGGCCTTGAAGCAGCATCGGTTGGAATGGACGACACAACAAAAGAAGGCCTTCCAGGAATTGAAGCAGGCACTAAAAGAGGCCCCAGCCCTAGGACTCCCTGACCTGACCAAGGAATTCCAGTTGTATGTGAATGAGAGGCAAAAACTGGCATTGGGGGTCCTCACCCAGAAGGTGGGATCATGGAAGAGGCCAGTAGGATACTTCTCTAAACAACTGGATTCGGTAAGTTCCGGGTGGCCCTCGTGTTTACGAGCCGTGAGAGCAACAATAATCCTTATTCAAGAGGCCCGGAAATTGACTTTGGGGGCAAAAATGAAAGTGTTTGTTCCCCATATGGTCATGGCTGTTTTGGAGCAAAAGGGGGGTCACTGGCTATCATCAAGTCGAATGTTGCAATACCAGGCTATCCTGAGAGAACAGGATGATATTGAAATAAAGACTACTAACCATGTTAATCCAGCAGAGTTTTTACGCAGGGACCAGGAGGCTGGGGGACTGGTGCACTATTGCGTGGAGGTAATTGAACAAGTGTATGCCAGCAGACCCGACCTAAAGGATGAACCATTGGAAAGACCCTGAATGGGAACTATACACTGATGGATCCAGTTTTGTCGAGAATGGGACTCGCTATGCTGGGTATGCAGTGGTAACATTGGATCAGGTAATAGAAGCAAAGGCTTTGTTACCTGGAACTTCAGCCCAGAAGGCAGAGGTGATTGGACTCACCAGAGCTCTGTACTTGAGCAAGGACAAAAGGGTTAATATCTGGACAGATTCTAAATATGCCTTTGGTGTGGTTCATGTGTATGGGGCGTTATGGAAAGAAAGGGGGCTTTTGAATTCACAGGGAACCAACATCAAGCACCGGGAGGAAGTGCTACAGCTACTGGATGCGGTACATAGTCCCAAAGCAGTTGCAGTAATGCATGTTAAAGGACATCAGAATGCGGAAGGAGAAGTTTACAGAGGAAATCGATTTGCTGATGTTACAGCACGGCAAGTGGCACGGGAAGTATGGGCTCAAATGGCATTGGTACCGGTAAGAACAAATCCAGCTACCCCATACCTGAATCAGGAGCCCAAATATTCAATAGAAGATGGAAAACTAATAAACTTGCTAGGGGCACAGAGGAATCAGCTCGGGTGGTATGTTACACCGATGGGACAAATAGTGGTACCTACTCGCATAATGAAATTTATTTTGGAATCAGAACATAATAAATGCCATTGGGGGGCAGAAGCATTGGTAAAATTTTTAAAGAATGAGATAATCTCTAATCAGATGTTAACAATGGCAAAAAGAGTTAATGCAATGTGCCTGGTATGTTTGAAAAATAATCCAGTAGTTAGGAGACAAATACAAATGGGAAAGTTGCAAATTGGGCCACAACCAGGAGATTATTGGCAAGTTGATTTTTCTGAATTGCCTAGGGCACAGGGATACAGATACTTGTTAGTGTACGTATGTACGTTTTCAGGGTGGCCAGAAGCTTTTCCGTGTAGAACTAATCAGGCTAAGGAGGTGGTAAAAACCTTGTTAAAAGAAATAATACCAAGATTTGGAGTACCCTTAGGATTGTCGTCAGATAGGGGTCCACATTTTATAGCCGAGGTAGTGCAGGAATTAGCACGGATGTTAGATATAACCTAGAATTTGCATACTCCCTGGAGACCTCAGTCTAATGCGCAGGTGGAAAGAATGAATCAAACTCTGAAAGGACAAATCAAAAAGATTTGCCCGGAAGCTAAACTGCACTGGCCTCAGGCTTTGCCTTTGGCCCTACTCAGGATTCGAATTAAACCAAGGGAAAAGGTAGGTGTAAGTCCATATGAGATACTATATGGCAAACCATATCATGCAACTGTATTAAAAGGGGAGGTACATGTGAGTGGGGATCAGGCGATTGCAGAGTATGTTATGTCACTTAATAAGATTTTGAATTCTTTAAGAAATACGTTACAGTGGAATAAACCGCTCACGCTGGAGAACTCTGTCCATGACATCCAGCCTGGGGACCAGGTGTACGTCAAGAAGTGGATTACGGATCCGCTACGGGAATCATGGAGCGGACCCCACCAGGTGATGATGACGACCTACATGGCGGTGAAGGTCCAGGGGATGGATGCTTGGATCCATTACACCAGGGTAAAGAAGGCACCGTTCCAATGGGAAACCCAGATAGTGTCTCCAACCCGGATGATCTTCCGCGCAAAGCCGCCTTCTTAATTATATTGCTGCTAGTAATCATGAGACTGGTACCCGTTCAAGGGTCTATTTTAGTACAGGTTAAAGGAACAAAGGTTACAGCCATGGAAGGGATGGATGTTCAATTAACTTGTGTTATATTTCACAGCCAGAAAGTTGAGGCCGGTGAAGTTATTGCAATATGGCAACGGGGGGCTGAAAGAAGCGGAGGCAAGATAGAATTCGGTTGGGACCAGGATAAACAACAAGGAAACACGGTACTGAATCTTACTAAGGTAACCACAAACGATACGGGAGAATACACATGCTTGGTTAAAATACTGGATAGTTTTGATTACAAAAGAGTGAGTATGAGGGTTTTGCCATGGACAGGGGACCATGCTGGGTGGAAGCAAAATAGGGAACTGACCTGGGACAGAATAGAGGACGGGACCAGTTGGTGGGAGAAGAGAGGCAAAGGTTGTGGGTGGTCGAATGTCACTAATCCTAGAATAGGAAATGCATGGTGGAGGCATGACAGAATGATGTCATCCTCACAGAGACACGGTAGAAGGAGAAGACGGGAGGCTAATGATACAATAGAAAGAAATGCTGAGCAGGAAAACCTAGTGGTAGGATTAATTAGAGATTTTGGGATCATGCAGAACGTGACTAAAATAACAGCTTGTCTGCCATGACCACAGGCTGCAGGTGAACCAATTCCCTGGGGAATAATACTGGTAACCAAAATGCCTGAATCATTCAAGAATGTTTCATGGTCCTGCCAGTCAGTTCCCAAACAAGTAGAGGTATGGAGGGATTTGTGTATGACCATTTGGGCTATGACTAAAGAGGAATGTGAAATGAAACCCAATCATTATGGTTGGATTCAAAATACCAGGAGGTGTTTGATTGCAACCCCAATAGATGAGCCATGCAATACAGTACGAATAAGAACGAAATCCCAACGAAATGAGATGAGTTGTCAGAATATCACACACAATTTTGACACCTGGAAAAGTTGGAAGACATTATGGGGACCCAGTGTTTTGGAACACTATAATTACCTTGGGGAAGTACAACGGTGCATCCAATGGTCAGGGGTAAAGAATCAGTCACATTATAGGGCCATCATCATGTCTACATCTTCCCGGGAGCTCAGACCTCAGAAAGAGGATTGGAATTGTACTGAGGTTTTTACATGTGATACACCGGAAGACCGAATTGGATTGGTACCAGTGAAAATGGCATTAAAATGGGGATGTGAGTGTAGGGGGTATAATCACACGGTTAGCAGAGAGTCCATGGATGGACCTATAGATTGCAGATATACTACTGTGCACAGTCCTGGAAATCTAGTTTGGGTGTTGGGACACGGACAGTGGACCACACATTTATCTTTAGATGGATCAGTAACACAAATTACCCTAGGGGTTCCCACATTGTGTCCATACTGGAAACAGAATAGATTGATTCAAAGGAAAGGACTCAAAAGGAGGGAAGAATCCCTAGAGGAGCAGTGGCATGAACCTGGCGCAGGAGTACAATTTGGGTGGATATTAGAGTCATTATTCCCTCCGATAGCGACATATTGAAATAGGGAAATGCTCAACAACTTGTTAGGACAGACAGAAAGATTGGCAGCAGCTACTAAGAAGGGATTTAAAGATCTAAATTTGCAATTGCAAGCTACATCAAGAATGACCTTACAAAACAGAATGGCATTGGATTTGCTACTGTTAAAAGAACATGGAGTTTGTGGTTACCTGAGCAGGAGAGTAGATCATTGCTGTGTACACATTCCAAATGTTACACTTGAAGTGGAGAAAGATATTTCCCAATTGGCAGAAGTGGAAACAAAAACCAAGGAAATTGAAAAGGAAGCACAGCATAATTGGATAGGAGCAGTATTTGATTCTTTGGGGCTTCACCTGTCTGGCTGGATTACTTCTGCTATACAGTATGTACTAATGTTTTTGGTATTTTTGGTGACTATATGGATTGTATATAGATGTCTTTTAGGTGTGATCGAAAAGGAAAAGAAGTGATCTCTCTGGTTGCTGAAGGCGATGACCCGCTGGCGGCAGAATGAAGAACATCCCCCACCTCGTTATGAAGATGTTACTGTCAATACCGTTGGTTGAGCATCCTTGCAGCAGGACTGAAGGATGCTCAAAAGGGGGGAAATGTTGGAAAAGAAATGAAATTTAGCAAAATGTTTTATTATAGTTTAGTTATGAGTTTTGTGTAAATTGGTTTGTAAAAATAATTTTGTAGCCGTTGATATTATGTGTTGAGTTCTGTGTAACCTTGGCAAGTAGCCTTATGAACTTAATAAACATTAAGCCAGGGTAGGAGAGTAAAGAAGATCAATCGGTTTGGGGGGGTAGTATACAATAGGACAAGCAAAAGATTTATGATTTCGCTCGTGAACTAGGGAATGTATTACAAGGGTCTGTAGTTTGGCAAAGGGCCACTGTTTCTTGGAGACTTTGTTATGAATTGCATGTATATGAAAGGAAAACACCCTTGTGTGAATTTCGGGGTTCTGATTTTGGGACGTTAGTCCGCAGGCCCCCGGGCCCTTCAATAAAGTGCCGCACAAAACTTATCCGAGTTTTGTGTCCTTTATCAATCGGGCAACAGATGTATCCCAAAAAGGAGTATGCCCAGATGGTGGTGGTCCAGTTTCTGAAAGAAGAAAGATGGATCCCATCTGGTAGAGTCCAGTTCCCCAGATGTGGCTCCACCTTTTGATTACAGAGACTATAAATCTAACAGTGATGTCCAGCTTCCCTTGGTCAAAAATGTAAATCCTCGAGTTGATGTTCGTCTTCCTTTCTCAAGCTGCTTTTCTCTGTTTTGTTAAGGTGTGAGATAAGCAGGTTTCCTTTATATATATTCCAAAACTATAGTTTCAAGGATACAAGCAATATTCTAAAATTACACTTCAGAAGGTTATTATTGCAGAGCTCTTTATCGATTAACTACAAGCTAAGAGCAACATCCTTAACGCTTTAATTCAAATGCTCCTCAATCAACCAAGGTTAATTGCAAACAAAAGATAGGTTTAAAGGCCTTCTTCCATGCTTTATTTTCCTCAGTTATTATTAGAATTTGCAACCGTCCCATTGTTGGTCTCCACACATAATGCAATCACAAATACACACATTGCCTGTTTGTACCTGACACGAAACACAGCTTTGTATTTCACATGTGTCACAGCTGGCACTTGAAACACTGCATGTCCTCTGAGCAATACAGCATGGGCAATATTCCACCATCCAAAGGCTGCAAGATCAGCTGCACAGGGCATGGAGGACTCGGCCTCGTGTGTGGGGGCTCAGCTGTCTGCGCTGCTAGAGCTGTGCAGAGAGCTGATGCCAGAGGCTCTGTCTGCTGTGGCCACCTGAGCCCATGGAATTTTCTGTTTCTTTAAGATTTTTCTTTTCTTCTTTTCCATTTTTTATCTCTATTGTAAATAAATAAATGATACCGTTTATATAGTTCTACCTATTGTTATATATTATAGATTACCGTAAATAAATAAATTCTAGAATGTGTTATGATGCACAGATTGCCAGTGACAGTGGAGCCCTGGAAAAATTTAAAGATAGAATCTAAAATGTTAGGCTTTGTGCTTTCCCAGATCAACTGCACCCACGTAAGAAGTATGATAAATTATATAAATGTTAGATGTCATGATTGTTTAATAATTAAATGTAATTATTATATAACCATAAGAAGAATAATGAGAAACTATGTTTGAAATTCAGAGAGGGGCTAACTTTATGTATACAATAGAACAATATAAGTTTAATAATTAATGTGAAAGTTATGTAGCGATAGAGTATAAAACATGATCATTTCAGATGTATGGTCAGAATCAGATTTGGGTTGATTGTACCCCGATTCCCAGAGCTTTTAATAAAAAGCACTGCATATAATCCCCTGTGATTATGTGTTTTTGAACACCTACATTTTGGCGACCCAGATGGGCCCCTTGTGAGTGCTGCAGAGCGAGTTTGCGACTCGATCACGCTCCAGCCGGCACCAAGAGATTCTCGGGGAGCCCATCGGCCGTGACCGCTTCCGCCACTCACAAACGTCTCCGGGAGAAAGGTAAGGCACTTTTTACTTTGGTTTGGTTTTGGATGCCTACCAAATAAGACACAGTGAAAGCTACGCTTGGTTGGGCTAAAGGAATTCCTGTTGGTACAAGCCTAGGCGCCGTTCCGTAAGACAATCGCGAAAGTGTTGCGGGATCGACATTTACGGTGTATTTGAAATGGAGAAACTTAAAGGGATTTTGGGCAGTAGCATCCCATCCCGCAAAATTCTCCTTTGGGGTGCTTATTAGCATATTGGAAACAAGGTAACTTTGGGGAAGAATTACGTAAAACTAAGTTGATTGATTATTGTAATTCATGGTGGCCAGAATATGCCTTGGAGAATGGCGAGAAATGGCCAAAATACAGTACTCTGCAATATAACACAATTTCTCGGTTAATGTCCTTTTGTAAACAAGAAGGAAAATGGGATGAAGTCCCATTTGTTGATCTGTTTTTCTGCTTACAGGGAAAGCCAGAATGGCAGGATGAATGTGGATTATTAGTGGTTAAAACATGTGCAAAGTGTGGGGTTTGTGAGGAATGTTGTTTAGAACACTTGGCGTTAAGAGAAAGCTTGAGTAGGGGAAATTATACAGATATTTATTTACAAGTAGCTCCAATAGGAACAAGAGAACCTAACCCTATCCCACCTGTTTCATCTGTCCCTATCCCACTACCTGCTCCTCACCCACCTACCCCTGAACCTGTCTCGTCTAGTACACCTTTCCCTCTTTATCCTCCTCTCCCATCATCACCTGATCCCTCTTCCTTGGAAGATGAGCAAAACCTAACTGTGATAGAAAGGAGAAAGAGGTATGCGAGTGAAAAAGATAGAAATGGTAATGAATCAGTGACCCCAATAGCCCATAGAACCCGGGGTCGGGCAAAGCTTGCTCCAGTTGTGCATAGAAAAGGCATAAGCAAACGAAAACGGACTGTGATTGCCCCGTTGTGACAAGGTGTCTGAGTGGAAGGGCCAGTATTTGTAAAAGTGCCTTTTTCCCCGGCAGACTTAGTTATTTGGAAACAGTCAGCCGGAACTTATAGAGAAAATCCTGATAAAATGGCACACGTAGTAAAAATGGTTATGAAAACTCAAAATCCTGACTGGGATGACATAGAAGTAATATTAGATACTCTGATGGATTCTACTGAAAAAGAAATGGTACTTAAGGCACCCAAAGAGAGGGCAAGAGAAGATATTAGAAATGTGCTGGTAACAGGTAATTTAGATGTGAATTTCCCAATTGAGGATCCAAATTGGGACCCTAATTTATTTGGTGATATGAGGAAATTACGGAAATATCATGAGTGGATCCAAATAGGAGTTCAGAATGCTGTGCCCAAAACTACAAATTGGTCGAAACTATACGAGGTTCGACAGGAAAAGAAGGAATCTCCCACTGCATTTTTGGAGAGGCTTAAGGAGGTAGCAAGGAAATATACAGGCCTCCAAATGGATCCAGAGCAAGCAAAGGTTCAGCTCACTCTCATAATCTTGGGCCAATCACAGGATGACATTTGTAGAAAATTGCAAAAATTAGAAGGGGAAGAATTAAGGAATTTGGATAAGTTACTTGAGGTTGCTGGGAAGGTATATAACAATTGGGAAAAAGAAGCTAGTAAAAAGCAGCAGCAGAATCTTTTGGCAGTAATACAGGAGAAAGGGAACCCAAATTTCAAGGCGTGTAACAGGAATGGTCGGGGTAGGAGACCAGTTACCCAGGGGTTAAGCCTGAATCAATGTGCGTATTGTAAGCAGAAGGGGCATTGGAAGTGAAATTGTCCAAGCTTGAATAACCAGTTTGACCAGGGCAATCAGTTCCAGCAGCCTACCAAGGAGATGGTCCTGGGGGAGTATACCAGCTGACTAGATGTAGAAGCAGTAGAACAAGTTAAGGAACCTTTTATAAATATACAGTTAGGGCATAAAGAGGTCAGATTTCTAATAGATACGGGAGCTACTTTTTCTGTATTGAATGATTTGCAAGGACAAATTGGGGACAAGGAAACTACAATAGTCGGCGCTACAGGGAAAGAGGAAAAACAGCCTTTCTGCAACCCCTAGATTTGTGTTTTGGAAACAAGGTTATAACACACAAATTTTTATATGTACCCGAGTGTCCAATTCCGCTTTTAGGGAGAGATTTGCTAGCGAAACTTGATGTGGTAATAACCTTTGGAAATGGAGAGCTTATAATGAAAATAACTGAATCAAAGATGGGACAGATATTAATGATCAAAGAAAAACCTGTCCCCTCTATCCCTAGGGAGGTAGAAGATGCAGTGATTCCCTCTGTATGGGAGACAGATATACCAGGGAAATCTAAATTGGCACAACCAGTGCATGTAGAGTTAAAAGAAGGGACAAGGGCTATACAAGTCAAATAATATCCCATAAAACCAGAAGCACGGCAAGGAATAGTAAAGATTATTGAGAAATTCTTGAAATACCGAATTTTAGAAGAATGTGAATCAGAATTTAATACACCAATATTTCCAGTAAACAAGCCAAATGGTGAATATAGATTAGTGCAGGATTTGAGAGCAATAAATAAAATAACAAAGGACATTTATCCAGTAGTAACAAATCCTTATACATTGCTAACATCCGTAAAGGAGATATATACATGGTTTACCATAATTGATTTAAAAGATGCCTTTTTCTGCATCCCCCTTGACAAAGAAAGCAGGAAACTGTTTGAGTGGGAAAACCCAAGGAACGGAAGAAAGACCAAGCCCACCTGGACACGACTCCCACAAGCATACAAAACCAGTCCCACCCTATTCGGAAACCAACTGGCAAAGGAACTAGAGATTTGGACCCAAAATGGGCAAGTACCAAGAGACCAATACTTATTGTTGCAGTATGTTGATGATATTCTAATAGCTACAGAAGAAAGAGCAACCTGTATAAAGGTAACCATTGAGATTTTAAATTCACTGGGAATGGGAGGCTATAAAGTATCCAGAGGAAAGGCACAAATCACACAACAGACTGTGATTTACCTGGGATGTGAAATTTCACAAGGGCAACGAAAACTAGGTACTAACTGTATCCAAGCTATTTGTGCTATTCCAGAGCCCCAGAATTTACATGAGCTGCAAGTCTTCCTTGGGATGGCAGGATGGTGTTGCTTGTGGATCATGGACTATGGACTGATTGCAAAATCCCTGTATGAAGCTCAGAAGACGCAGCCATTCACCTGGGGCAAACCACAGAAAGAAGCCTTCCTAAAATTAAAGGAAGCACTGACAACTGCTCCAGCACTAGGGTTACCTGATCTGTCTAAAGATTTTCAGCTGTTTGTACATGAAAGGCTGCGCCTAGCACTAGGAGTCCTGACCCAACGTCTGGGAAGCTGGAAAAGGCCAGTGGGCTACTTTTCCAAACAACTCGACAACATAACTGCCAGGTGGCCCCCATGTCTGCAGGCAGTCACAGCTACTGTGATCCTGATACAAGAAGCCAGGAAACTTACTATGGGAAGGCACATAGATGTCTATGTACCTCACATGGTAACCACTGTCTTAGAACAAAAGGGGGGCCATTGGCTATCTCCCAGCAGGATGATGAAATTCCAGGTAGTCCTGACTGAGCAGGATGATTTCAAATTAAAAACAACTAACCTTTTGAATCCAGCTTTGTTCCTAGGTACCACAACTGTAGAAGGCCCATTAGAACACGACTGTGTAGAAGTAATAGAGTACACCCGTTCAGCAAGAGAAGACCTGAAAGACGTCCCACTAGAGCAGCCGGAGTGGGAGCTGTTTACAGATGGGAGCAGCTTCGTGGAAAACGGAACCAGATACGCTGGATATGCGGTAACAACAGTCAATACAGTAGTGGAGGCAAAGGCATTACCATCAAATACATCTGCCCAGAAGGCAGAACTGGTTGCTTTGACCAGAGCACTAGAATTAAGTGAAGGGAGAAAGGTAAATATCTGGACTGACTCAAAATATGCTTTTGGAGTGGTGCATGTACACGGAGCACTGTGGAAAGAAAGAGGACTGTCATCTTCTCGGGGTACGCACATTAAACATCAGGATGCAGTCCTGCAATTGATAAAGGCAATACAAAAACCTGAACAAGTGGCAATCATATACTGCAAAGCACACCAACCAGGAAACTCCAAAATCTGTGAGGGAAATCAAAAGGCAGACTGGGCAGCCCAACAGGTTGCTCGAGAGGTACAAACAACAATGGCATTGATACCTTTGAAGCTTAATGTATCCCAATTCAATTTGCCTCCAAAACCAAAATATTCAGTAGAAGATGAGAGACTGGCATGTTTGCTAAATGCACAAAAGAATTCAAGGGATGGTATGTGACTGCACAAGGACAAATAGTGATTCCCCCCTTGATAATGAGAGAAGTTCTACAAATTAAACATAACAAATGTCACTGGGGAGCAGAGGCATTGGTAAAATTGCTAAAGCAGATTTCAATTTCAGTACGGATGTTAACAACAGCAAAATCAGTAATGTCAAAATGTGATATCTGCTTGAAAAACAAGCCGGTGGCCAGGCGACAGGCACAGCTAGGAAGAATTCGGGTAGGAATAGAGCCAGGAGACTATTGGCAGGTAGATTTTGTAGAACTACCAAGGACTCGAGGATACAAATACCTGCTAGTGGGGGTTGGCACATTCTCTGGGTGGTCAGAAGCCCTTCCCTGTCACACGAACCAAGCCAAGGAAACAGTTAAGTGGTTACTACAGGAGATTATTTCCAGATTCGGGGTACCCCTAGAGGTATCATCAGATAGGGGACCCCATTTCATAGCTACAGTAGTAAGAGAGGTAAATAGATTGCTGGGGAAAAATTGGGATCTCCACACACACGTGGAGACCCCAGTCAAGTGGACAGGTAGAGAGGATGAATCAGACACTAAAAAGACAAATCAGTAAAATATGCCAAGAAGCCAAATTGCAGTGGCCCCAGGCTTTGCCAACAGCACTGTGGAGGATTCGGATAAAGCCTCTGAGTGGGATGACAGTCAGTCCTTATGAGATATTGTATGGGAAACCATATGAATCTCCTGAGCCTAACCCTAATGTACACATCACAGGAAAGCAGGAAGTATATAATTATGTTGTGTCTCTTGGGAAAACTTTAGCTCGGCTCCGGAGTATCCTCGTGTGGAATAGACCACTGACTCTCGAGAACCCAGTCCATAACATACATCCAGGAGACGAGGTGTACATCAAGAACTGGAACGAACCGCTGAAAGAAAAGTGGAGTGGACCCCATCAGGTACTACTGACCACCTTTACAGCAGTCAAAGTAGCCAGCGTGGACCCCTGGATTCACTATACCCGAGTGAAGAAAGTCCATCCTGGATCACAGACTGTATAAACTCTGGAATGAACAAAGGCTGCAGATAAGATGTGTTTAATTGCTTTCAGAATGCTATCAGTAATTGAGCTAACATTATAGTTATTAATATCTTTGGGATGTGGAATGCAAAATGATCAACTAACCACTCCTCATTCTAGAATGAAGAGAGAGGTACAAACAGAAACACAGGTGATAAAGGTTTCTAATGCAGTTTGGGCTGAGAATGTAATGACAGGATTAGTCAAAGATTTTGCCAAAATGCAAAACACTAGTCGAATAACTGCCTGTCTGCCAATACCAAAGGCAGCAGGAGACCCAGTAAATTGGGGAATCATAGCATCAAAACCACCTGAAATACAAAAGAACAAAACAATTACCTGTAAACAGGTACCCGAATCGAGGCAAAATACAGAAACCACTCTGGTATGGAAATGTGAGGCCAAGGATAGGAAAGATCAGATAGAGCCTTGGGACAGTGCGTGGTCTGTGAGTATTCTTCAAAGATTCCAGTATATGGCAAACACCCCTTGGTGTATTAAGTGGGAAGGCCCTGAGAATGAAACAGATCCAGCAATAACAAACACCGACACTAGTAGCAGAACGAGGGCAGACAAAGTAAGTTGGTGGGCATGTAATAAAACTTACGACTGCACTTCAGATGATGTAGAGATAAAACAGATGCCACCCCTGGCAATAGCCCTACAAATTGGTTGTGCTTGCAGAGGGATCAAACATAAACAAGGCAGAGTGAATTATAGAGTAATTATAGGGTGTTCCAGGATTACAATCCGAGGTCCAGGACAATTTTTATGGGTAGCAAGTGATGGTACCTGGACAACACATCTGCCTGTAGACGGGAAAGTAAAGGAGATTACTTTAGGCCTCCCAACCTTATGTCCAATTTGGAAAAAGTCCCCATTTAATGGAAAACATGAACTTCTGCAGATAAGAGCAAGATGAGAAGTTCTAGACAATGAAAATCCAGATGACACTTGGCAAGAACCCTCTAGTAGAGTGAAATTTGGATAGGCCCTAGAGTCATTGCTTGGTCCTATAGCAAACTATAAGAGCAGAGAGATGCTGTACAAACTTACAAGTCAGGTAGGTAGACTGGCAAGAGTCACCCAGGAAGGATTTAAAGAATTAAACATACAATTACAAGCCACCACAAAAATGACTTTACAAAATCGATTAGCCCTAGATATGTTACTCCTGAAAGAGCATGGAGTATGTGGATTTTTAAAGGGACAAGTTGATCATTGCTGCGTTCATATCCCAAATGTAACTGCAGATGTAGAATATGACATCAATCAGTTGTAACAAATAGATCATGAAGCACAAGAAGAGCAAAAGGATTTGGCTACAAGCTGGTTAGGAAAAATCTTTAAAGGATTAGGGTGGAATGTGAGTTCATGGATTAAATCTATCATTGAGAGTGTGATAATCTTACTAATTGTATTCTTAGCAATTTGGTTAGTTTACAGCATCTTAAAGGGAGAGATACAGAAGAAAACATCCTGGAACCAGAGGATAATAAAGGCACTAACATGAGATCCATGCCCACCATCTTCTGGTTCTCCAGTTCGTAACAGCATCCACGACAACGTTTACATCAACCCTGGATTTGAAGAACCAAGTACGAACTGAGGAATAAAGAACTGTATCAAGTGAAAACATTTACACCTATAGTGAAGTGAAAATGCTTTCAAAGGGGGGAGAATGATAGTGGAACCCTGGAAAAAGTTAAAGATAGAATCTAAAATGTTAGGCTTTGTGCTTTACCAGAAAAACTGCACCTGCGTAAGCATTATGATAAATTATGTAATTGTTAGATGTGATGATTGTTTAGTAATTAAATGTAATTATTATATAACCATAAGAAGAATAGTGAGAAACTATGTTGGAAATTCAGAGAGGGGCTAAATTTATGTATACAATAGAACAATATAAATTTAATAATTAACATGAAAGTTATGTAACAATAGAGTATAAAACATGATCATTTCGGATGTATGGTTGGAGTCAGATTTCGGTTGAATATACCCCGATTCCCAGAGCTCTTAATAAAAAGCACTGCATATAATCCCCCGTGATTATGTGTTTTTGAACGGTAACATGTGGGGCCTGAAGGAACTCCAGATGGAGGACAAGATGAAGGGCAGTCATGGCTCAGCCTCACACAGAGGTGAGGGAGGAGCTGGGCCAATCTCTGCTGGGAGGAAGGGTCTTGTGGCAGCCCAGAGAGGCTGTGCACATTGCCAGGGAACAGCTGTGCCCTGCATGTGCCCCTGCAATGAGCTGTGCTGCTGCCAGTGCCCCTGGAGCTGTGGGGCTGCTGAGCTGTGGGGCAGGCAGAGGAGCAGGAGGGTGCATGTGCAGCTGAGCCGTTCCTGGGGAGCACAGGGCTCTGGGCTCCCTGCTGTCCCAGGGCAGCCCAGAGGCCAGGCTGTGCCTGTGCCAGCTCTGGGCAAGTGGCTCAGGGTTTTGCCCTGGCCTGCCTCAGTGTTTGCCAGCAGGAGCATGTTTCCCTGTGCAGCTGTTTGGACATTTCCAGGAAATGTGTCCCAGGAATTATGGAGCTTCAGCTGCTTTAGGTTTGCATGGTGGCCTCTGTTAAACTTTGCCTCTCTGTTAAACTTTGTGTCTCCATTTTGCAGATCTGGCTGGTTACAGTCCTACTGAGAAGTTTTCTCCAGACTCTTCCCATGTTCCCTCACCGACAAAGTCCTCACCTCCCGTCCAGAAGAGCTCTCTTTCCTCCAAGCTCAGGAAGAAGCTGCCCCCTGTATGGAGAGTGTTTGAAGAATAGGATTGATGCGTTAGGCTTGATAGTTACAGCTGTACATATGTTCTGATCTTTAGATGTAGTTTTGAATTATTGTGTTTTTTTTGTATCTTTAAAATTTGATGACATATTTTTAATTGGATATATTTTATTTTGATGGTAAAAAAAGTAAATTAAAAAAATAAAATTTAAATAAACCAAGAGGAGAATATGAGACCAAGACCTGCTAGCCTAGAGATTATGGGAGTGCACCTCATCCAGTGTGCCAGTGTCTCACCACATCCTTTCCTCATCGGGCTTCTCCTCTTCCTCTTTGGCCATGTTTGCTTTGTGTCATCCATGCTGCTCTTTGTTACTTGGCATTACAACAGAGTCACCTGTTGACCTGTTTGGGGGACAATGGATCCAAAAGATCCTGTCTAGTCAAAGGTTTTCTACCTAGGTGTGTTCTGTGCTCACCAAAGGCCTGAGCAAAGAAACCAAGAGAGGTGTGCCCAAATCCCAAAGCTCTGCTCCTTTGCAATCTCCCACAGATCTGGCTCACAGGTGTCTTCAATCACAATTCCATAGGTAAGAAGAGGTCATGTATTTCACTGGGAAAAGATGCACTGCTTTGGCAATCACCTGTATGTATATTTACCCAGGACAGCAGTGCAGCTGTGTTGTTTGCACCTTGTTTGCAGAAGGATGAGTGCCCTGGGAGGCCAATAACAAGTGACAAGGGTTCCTCCAATCTGCACTGCAGCCTGGCTGCCATTCAGCCCAGAGCTAGGGGATCATTTGTTCCCATGGACCAGTGCTTGCCAGGGGAATGAATTCCTGCACAGCTGGAAGAAGCAATTCTGGATTCAGCCCCAGCTGTTCGTGGGCTGCATGATCATTGACAATGATGCCCTTCCAGAAATTATTCTGCAGTTTCCTTTCATAGTCATTTGAAGCTTTTAAACTTCACATTTCAATTTGCTTTGCCCTAGGGAAAATCACTTCTGGGCTCAGTACAAACTGTCGCCTTTTGGCAGCCAAGTCCTCATGGTTGCCAGCTTCTGATGTTACAGAATGTCACCTGGCAGCATGAGTTTGCTCTGGACTTAGCTCTGGCTCTAGTCCTGGCCTAGTAAAACAGTTGGTAGCTCTATACCTTCCTTTCTCTTCCTCCCTCTTTTTCCTTATCTCGCCCTTTTCCCCCCAGTTCCTCCTCAATGCATTTTGCTGTGGTTATTCAATAAAGGTACATTTGTTTTGGTTATAGCAGCAACTCCCTGTACCGTGTCGGTGTTTTTTGCACTCTGAGATCAACCCACAAACCACCACAAAACCCGTTCGTAAGGATGGATCGTGACACTTGTATACATACTACAGAAACCTTCTCTCAAACCTTAAAAATTCTCTACAAATTCATTTCCAACATTACTGGGTCTGGCACCACCCAGGTCTGGTGTTTGCTGCCACCACCAGTGCCCAGATCTGGAAATTCCCTTGTTCTGGCAGAGCCAAGTCCAGCATTTTTCTGGTAAAGAAAGCCAAAATCTGGCAATTTCTGCTGCCGGCACCGGCAATGCCAAGATCTGGTGTTTGCTGCCACTGCCCATACCCCAGCCTGGACATTTCTTATTCCAACACAGCCCAAGTCCAGCAATTCTTTGGATAAAGAAGACAAAAGGCAGCAATTTCCTGGTGTCAAGACTGTCACCACCCAGACCTAGTGTTTGATGGCACCGCCCATGCCCAGATCTGGACATTTCCCTGTGCCACCACAGCCCAAGTGCAGCAATTTGCTGGCAAAGAAAGCAAAACCAGGCAAATACCTGGTGCCTACACTACTCCGATCTCGTGTTTGCTGACACCGTCAGTGCCCAGATCCAGAATTTTTCAGATGCCTGCACAGAATAATTCCAGCAACTTCCTGGCACAGAAAGTTAATATTTGGCAATTTCTCAGTGCCAGCACAACCCAAATGCAGCAATTTTCTGGCAAAGAAAGCCAGAACCCAGCAGCTTCCCAGTGCTGCCACCAGCACCACCCAGATCTGGTGTTTCCTGTGCAAGTGCCCAGATCTGGAAATTTGCCAGTGCTGGGAAATTGCCCAAGTGCAGCAATTTGCTGGCACAGAAAGCCAAAACCCAGCAACTTTCTGCTACTGGGTCTGGCACCGACCACATCTTGTGTTTGCTGCCCCAGTTGCCAGATTTGGAAAATACCTGGTGCCAGCACAGCCCAAATCCAGTGATTTGCTGGCACAGAAAGCCATAATTTTGAAATTTACAGGTTCTGGCTCCAGCACCATCCAGCTCTGGTGTTTGCTGGAACCACCAGTGCCCAAATTTGGAAATTTCCTGATGCCTTCAGAGCCCAGGTCTAGCAATTTGGTTTTAGCTAGCTTAGGCAGAGAAGTTCCTTTGGACTGTGACTTTCCTTTTTCTTGGAATTGTTTAAACCTGCTCTGCACTGAAAATCCAGAAAAACACTGGCAGCAGCTCACACCTGTGGCCCACCGAGCTCTGAGACGCTGCATTCCAGCACCAGAGGGACTCAGGAGAGACCGAGTGAGCCAACTACAACCCACAAAAAGAACTTTTTGAATTTGCCATCTCTTCAGCACTGACAGAGGTTTTATTTAGTATTATTCATTTTTCATGCTTGTGAATACTTTATTTGTGAAATAAACTGGGTTTTTTCACTTTTCTCAAGGGAAGTTGTTTCCTGAAATAATAGGGGGACAAGCCGCTTGAACTTGCTTTCTAGTCAGACCCCTTTTGGAGGTTTCCTCCCAAAATTTGCCCTAAACCAGCACAAACAGTCACAATGAAAATTTCACCAGTGGCATAATTTCCTGGTGGAAAGTCTTGTTACCGAAGCTCGACCTTGCTCTCCATGACAGATTCTTGGCAAGAGCAGACAGGAGAAGATTCCTGTAAAACAGAAACAGCTTTCCAGAAGTGAAATGAAAATGAAAGAAACAATCCAAGATGTTTTCATCTATTTATTTCTATGCTCCCCTTTTCCATGTTGCATCCCAGTAATTCCAGATGCACAGCACCTCTAAGATCTGTGACTTAGTGATTTTTAGACGCTCTAAAATACCATGAGCCACAAACAGTTTTCCTTCCGCTGTTTTTACTGGAAAGCAACACTGGAGGTGTCAGTGCAGTGCTGGGCTCAGGTAGGAATCCTACCCCAAGGGAAGGCGGCCCGGCGGTGTTTGCCCCTCAGCAAGGACAATGCACAGCAGCAAGCGAGGGGATCGCTGTGCCAGTGTGCAGGAGTCAGGGCTCTGCATGTGGGCTCAAGGCTGCAAAGTTCCCGTGTTTGGGCAGACGGAGGGGCTGTCCCCGGGGCGCGCGGGACTCGAACGTGGGGCTCGTGGGGCGAGCGGGGAACGGACACGGGGACGAACGGCCCCGGTGCCTCAGTTGCAGCAGCAGCAGCGGCGGCAGCAGCAGCGGCGGCGGCAGCAGCAGAGGAAGAAAAAGCAAAAACAGATTCGTTTTCTCTCCTTCTTTCTCTTATTCTCTTTCTTTCCCTCTCTCTTCCTTTCCCGCTGTCGGGCACCCTTCTCTCGGGGTCCCTTGCCCGGCGTCCCTCTCCCCTCCCCGCCTCCCTCTCCCCGTGATGGGCCGGGCCATGCCCCCGGCCCGCCCCCGGCCCCGGGCGGGGCTGTCCCGTGCCCGGCCCCGGCCGTCCCGCCGCGGTCTCGCCTCCGCCCGGCCCCGGCCGTGCTGGCGGTGGCGCTGCCGGGTGGTCATCAGTGCCGGGGGCCGGGGCGGCATCGCGGCCCTTCGGCTCCGCCTGGCCCGAGCCCGGCCCCGGCCCCGAGGCAGGGTCCAGTCCCGGCCCCGGCCCCGGCCCCGGCTCCTCCCGGGGATCGCGGAGGACACACGCGGCGTGGCCGCTCCCGCCGCCTTCGCTGCGGCTTCCCCGGCCCGAGCTCCGCCGCTCGGCAGCGCGGCCGCCGGTCCCGAGCCTCCCGTGCCGCGTTCCGAAGATGGAACGCCTGGGCATGGCCGGCCCGGGGCGGGTAAGGGGCGCTCGGGGGCCGTTGCTGGCCCCGGGCCGAGCGCTGACCGCCGCGTCCCGCCCGCAGGTGAGGAGCAGGAGGCCCTGCAGGAGCGGTACAGGCTGGGCTCGCTGCTGGGGCACGCTCCAGGCACAGCCATGGAGCAGAGAGCCCCGAGAGCGCCCAAGCTGGCCTGGGTGGAGAAGGAGGAGGAAGAAGGCCCTGGAGCTACCCCAGCGCAGGAGATTGAAGAGGTGGTGCCGTTCAGTCCACCGCAGGAGGGTGAGTGGCAGAGCTGGGGTGCAGGGCTGGAGCCTGCAGCGAACTTGGCCCCATCCATCCCATCCCATCCCATCCCATCCCATCCCATCCCGTCCCGTCCCGTCCCGTCCCGTCCCGTCTTGTCCCGTCCCATCCCCTGGGGAAATGCCCACGGACTGGACAGAAGAGGGGCCGGGCAGACACCTTACAGGGGCCGTGCTCCATCGCCCTGGAGCATCCCGGGGCTCTCCCTGCCTGGGCAGTGCAGGCTGGGCTGTGCTCTCCGGCCTCTCCCGCAGCCCCTCAGCTCTGGCTGTGCTCGCTCTTTGGCAGATGCAGCCGTGGAGCACACACAAGAGCAGGAACGCACCCGTGGCCTCTTCCGCAGAACAGCGCAGGTACCTGCAGCCACCCCCACCTGGGCTGGGCCTGCTGTCCCTGCTCAGCCCAGCACCATGTGTGGAGCACTCCATGCAACATCCCTGGCTTCTTGCCCTTCTGCTACAGATGGTTGGAAAATTCATGAAGAGGATTCAGGAGGAAGAGACCAGTGTCATGGGCACTCTGGTCAGAGTGTACCCTCCCATCTTCAAAACCAACACCAGTGCTGCCCTGCTGGATATGCTTGTGGAGGAGGGTCCTTCCAGTGCAAAGCAAGTAAGCAGCCTGTGGCCTGACTCCCATCATCCCAGCAATTGCTTGGCCTCCCAAGCCATGCCTGCTGCTCACTGTAAGCCTTGAGGCCATGGCAGTGTAGTGGCAAGGGAAGTACTTTTCTGGGGCAGCTGGGAACATGACTCCCTCTGGCAGCATTCCAAGTCTCCCCTGCCTTCTCCAGGTGCCCGCCATGGTGAGGTACATCCACCAGTGGCTTGTGGCCAATGATTCTGCCGAGCACAGGCTGGACAAGGCCCTGCTGAATCTCACCAGAGCACACCCTGATGACGCAGTGGTGACGCTCCTGCGTGTGGCCCCGTCCTGTGACAGGTATGGGGCCCACCTGCCCAGAGGGCTCAGGGTTCGCCAGCCCATCACCCTCTACTGCCTGGCCCAGGTGTGTGACCAACAGAGAGTTCCAGGGCCCTCTGGCTGCTGCCTTTCCCAGCCCTGGCACGTCAGCCCCCAAGCCTGCTGCCGTGCTCCCTCCCTGCCCCTCAGGGCTCTGTCCCCACGGGGCTGGGCTGCCTGGCTGCTGCTGGGAAGGGCCAGTGGGCAGAGGCAGAGCTGGTGGTCAGCCTGGGCCCCTAGAGATGCCCAGGCCACAGTGCTGTGTATGAGACCCGCCCTGAGACAGAGCTCTAACCCTGCAGAGCTGCCATCACCATGTGGAAGACCATCATGTGCTCGCCCAGGACTGCAGAGCCAGTGCAGCTGACACTCCTGGATGTGCTGGGGAGCTGGCCAGAGTGCAGCACGTGCACCTCCGATGGAGACGAAACGAGTGTCTTTGGCCTGGCTGTGAGTTTCTGTAACTGGCCTTTGCTGGCCCCAAGGCTGCCTCTCCAGCAGCTCTCCATCCTCCTTCCCCCACTGCATCTCCCTGCCTCAGGCGCTGGCCTGAAACCTGCCCCAGTGGCAGCTTCAGGCCCACCAGGCCTCGTGCTCCCCCTGCCAAGGTCTCTCCAGGTCTCTCCCTGCCCTGCTCGGGCCCTGCCACACCTGGGCACTGAGCGCTGTCTCGGGGGGCTTTGTCCCTTGCAGGCAACCGTGGTGATGTGGAAGATCCTCCAGGAGCCCCGTGTCCCACGTGTAGTGATGCTCTTTTTCCCCCACCTGTTTGTGCATCTGCTCTTCCAAGTGTTCTTCAGCACAGAAGAGATGCCAGAGGAGGTGGATACCTTCTGGAAGAAATGCCAGGAAGAGCACGGCCTTGCCACCAGCCCCAACAGGTGCTCCATCCCACTCCTCCTGTCCCTGCCAAGTGGCCTGCAAAGGAGCCAGTGCTGCCAGTGTGACCTGGGCTTTGCTCTCTGCCCACAGGTTTGCAGTGCAGACCCTGAAGTCCCTGCTCTGCCTTGTCCAGTGTGAGCAGGTGGTGGTGTCAATGGAAGGCAAGCGTGGCTGGGACACGCTGCTCTGCGTTGATACCCACCACTCTGCCGTGGCTCTGCTGGCCGGGTGAGACCCCCCTTCTCCCCATTGCTCCTGGCATTTGTGCCCCGTGCCTGGGCTGTCCCACACAGTCCCCGTGGCTGGGGCCAAAGGGACGAGGGACAGCCAAGCAGACTGGAAAAGGCTGGGAAAGGAGGCTGCCTAGGAGCGGCCACATCTCAAAGGGCCCAGGTCCCCTGGCAGGGTGGTGGGGAAGGACAAGAACCATGTGAGTCAGTGGTGGGAGGGGCTTCCCCCCCCGCCCCCCGGTTCAGGATCTTAATGCCATTTTCTGCCTTGCAGGGAGATGCGCCATGCATCCAGGCCCTTGTGTAAAAGCATCTTATGCTGCCTCCTTGACATGCTCAGTGAAGAGATGCCATACTGGGATTTCCTTGCCCTGGCATTCCTTGCGGAGGTGAGCCTGAAGGCCAGCATGACCTGGTGGAGCTGTCTCCCAGCTCTCTGCCCTCTCGTCGCCACAGACGCCTGGGACGGTGCCCGTGCCCTGCGCTGCTGCCTGGGCCCAGCCCTGTGCGGCTCCGGGCTCCTGCCGGCCGGCTCCCCCATCACTGCCCTGTGCCTTGCAGGTCCTCAAGTGCCTGGACTTGAGGGACTGCAGGGACAGCATCATGGATGTCTTGTCATGGCAGCTGCGGAGGGAGCGCGCAGACATTGGCAGCCAGCTGCTCAGGGTCCTCCTCCCGCTCAGGGACCATTCCCCTCTGGTGAGAAGGGGGCAGTGGCTGAAGCCGTGCAGGCAGCGTGGGACTGGGCAATGCAGTCGCTTGGCCTTGCCTGGGCTTCGGGCGCTGCGGCAGCTGCTCCCAGCTCTCCTGCCTCCCGCTTCAGCTGCCCCAGTGCTTCAGGACAGGCCTTTGGCCTTTGGGCCCTGTGGCAGCAGGGTGGCCTTTCACAAACTTGCCTTCCACGCAGGCCGAAAGAATGCAGGGCCTGACTGAAGGGCTTGTGGAGCTCCTGCAGGTCAGGGTGACCACCGTGCTACTGGACTATCTGTTCCTGGCTAATGGTGCCCCAATACCCAGCCCCATGGCCCTGCAGCTGGCTAAGGTGTTCCTGCCACTCTTTGACAACGTAAGGCTCTGTGCCCCCAGCCACAGCCACTGGCTGCTGCCCAGACACTTGGTGCCCTGTGCAGATGCATGCCTGTGCCAATGTGGACCAGAATCAGCTGCTGCTGAGCTCTTGCTACCTTCCTGTTGTACAGGGTGACAGCCAGGTGCAGCAGCTCTCCATGACTGTCTTTCAAAACTTGATGTCTGCTGTAGAAGAAGAAGGAAAAACGCCCCTGATGACACAAGTGTGTGAGAGCCTGCTCCCACTGCTCTTCCACTGCCATAATGAGAATCTGCGTGTGGCAGAGGTGAGGACTCATGGGCTGCTGCTGTCCCCCAGGCAGGGGGCTCGGCTGCCTCCTGCCCTGTGCCTGCTGGACTGCAGCCTCCTCCAGGCTGCAGCTCCTGTGCCCTGGGCTCTGGGGCCATCTCTGCATCTCTGCTGCTCTCCAGACTTCTCGGGAAACGCTGCTTTGTGCGGTCAAGTTCCTAAAAAGAAAAGATCTTGGAAAAACTGTGAAGAAAGAGAAACTCTCAAAGTTCTCTGAGCTCCTGGTAAGGATGGCCTGGAAGCCCCAGGCTCAGCCTGGAGAAGGCCCCTGAGGGCGGTGCTCAGTGTGCGGGGCTAACAGCTGTGCCCCTGCCCGGTGCTGCACGCAGAGGCCGCGCGGGCTCTTCTCCAGGCTCCCGCGGGCCCCAGCCGGGTGCCCATGGAGCCCCGGCCTGGCAGGGCTGCGGGGCGGCACCGCGGCTCCCTGGGCAGCCGCCGGCCCTCTGCCCCCTCCCCTCGGGAGCCCTTGGCCAGCGGCTGCTGGCCGCGCCTCACGGCTGTGCGGGCACGGGAGGCCGGGGCTGGGCGCAGGCAGCGCCCAGCCCAGGGGCTGAGCCCGCGCCAACCCTTCCCTCCTTCCGCTCTCTGCAGCTGGCAGAGGACAGGAGCCGAGCGGCCGAGCACCTGCGCCGGGCCCTGCCATACCTGCGGAGCCCACAGGAGTCTCTGCGAGAGGCAGCCATCAGGTTCATGGGTGAGTCCCGAGCCCGAGCTCCCTCCCCGGCCCGCCGCAGCTCGGCCCCAGCCCCGCCTGCTGCCCCGGCAGCACCAGCCATGCCCTGGGGCACATTGGAGCTCCGCCTGGCCTGGGCGTTGCTGCTGCCGCCCTCTGGCAGCCGTGCCCTGGGCCGGCAGCGTGCGGCAAGGGCCGGGCTGAGCCCTGCCGGGCCAGCAGCCCGTGTGGCCACAGCGCCGGCAGCGCCGCTGGCAGGGAGCTGTGCCGCTGGCGCCGTGACAGGCTCTGTGTTCACAGGCATGGCCGGGCGGCACCTGAGGGGGCAGCAGCAAGAGCTGCAGCTGATCTGCACTGGTGAGTGAGTGAGGGCAGCGAGCTGACAGCGGGGGCTGCCGGGGAAAAAGCTGCAAGCCCTGGCCCGGCTGCGGAGGGCTCTGCACCCGTGGGCAGAGCGCACGGAGCTTTCAGGGCCACGTGGGCCATTGCTGGCCAGCAGCTTCAGGCTGATCCCCTTGCTCCCTGCTCCCTCCTGGCCATGGCAAGAGCCGGCTGGGATGGCCCTGGCAGGGGGCTCTCCTGGGCTCCCCGCAGATCCGGCTCTGACCGTGCCTCTGTTCCTCTCTCTTGCAGCCCTGGAACCCCTGACGGAGGACACGAGCTGTGCCGTGTCACAGCTGGTGCTTGACACACTGCATGTCCTCCGGGCAATACAGCGTGGGCGATATTCCACTATGTGGAGGCTGCACGATCAGCTGCGCAGGGCATGGAGGGCTCGGCCTCACCTGTCGGGGCTTGGCTGCTGCACTGCCAGATGACTGAGGAGGACAGCTGATCTGGGAGGCTGTCTTTGCTGGGGCAACCTGAGCCAGGGGTAATTTTCCTTTTCTTGAAGATTTTTCTTTTCTTCTTTTCCATTCTTTATCTATATTGTAAATAAATAATATAGAGTATATGTCATTCTATATATTTGTATATATTATAGATTATTGTAACTAACTCAATTCTAGAATGTGTTATGATACACAGGCTGCCAGGAGCTTTTCTTTGCTGCCCAGGGTCTGCAGGGCAAGAGGCAGGAAAGGGTGAAAAGGGAGCTTGTGCTCAGCAGCAAAGTAGGCTGAGTGGTGGTGAGGCCCTGAAGGGGGCAGAGGGTGCTTGCGCTCAGCCAGCTGCCCAGACGTGCAATGGGCAAGGGAAAATGGCCAGAAGGCCCTTGTCCTGTGGTGGTTCTGCTGAAGCCTTTGTGCTGCCGCCAGAGCGGCTGGGCAGGGCCCGGAGCTGCAGGGATCTCTGTGAGAGCGGTGCCTGGAGATGGCCACAAGCCCTGTGCCGGTCAGGAAGCGCCATCTGTGTCCTCCTGCCCGTGTGCTGCTGGCTGCCTTGCTGAGGGCTCCCAGGTGCCTCTGGACGGGGCTGCTCTGGAGCTGCTGTGGGGCTGCGGCGCTGCTGCCAGTCAGCTTGGCTGGGCTGGGGCAGAGCCTGAGGGGCTGGGGCGCTGGCAAGCCCTGAGCAATGGGCTGTCAGAGGCCATAAGCAGCCCTTGTTTGCTTTGGGATCACCGTGATTTTAGGGGGTAGTGCAGGGGGGAAAAGAGAAAATGTGGGCTTCCCTCACCCATGGCTGGGTTTTTCCCAACCATGTAGGAGTTGGGTCTTCCTCAAGGCCCTGACAGAGATAAGAGATTTTCCCTTTTCCCATGTTTTCCCTTTTTGTATCTAATCTCTTTTCAATAATGTGTTGTTTGTTTATCCAGAGGAAGGGTTCCAGGTGGTCCAGTGTGAATGGGGAAGTGCTGGAGAGCAGCTGTGGCGTGGATGGGCCGTGCCCTTGGAGAAGGCTGAGGCCATGGTTTGGGAGCAGCTTTTCTTGCAGCCGTGGCTGGCATGAGGTGGGTCCCTGTGTGCTTGGCAGGGTGGGATCAGAGCTTTTGGGAGATGGCAGCGAGCACAGGAGCATTCTGCTCTGGGCAGCTGCTGAGGGCTGGATGTGCTGTGGCTGGCTGCAGGCTGGGCACATGTGTTGCCCTCCTGCTCTGCTGCCTTTGGCAGCAGGGATGGGCAGCTCTGGGCACAGCTCTGGGCACAGCCAGCATGGCCAGGGCACCGCAGGCCTTGGCACAAGGGCACAGGAGCCCTCAGCTGACGGGCAGTTTCTGCTTTCTCTCCTTGCAGCCGGGCTCTGCGGGTGCTGAGGCTGCTCTGGGCTCTGCCAGGGCTCTGCTGGGCTCAGCCCTGGGCCCAGCTGGGCTGGCTCTGCCCTCACATTGCTCTGACAGCTCTGCATCAGACGAGCCCGTTGTGAGCACAGCGCCTGAGCTTTCTGCTTTGGCAGGTGAGTGAGACTCTGCTGCAGGCCCAGAGATTTGAGCTGGGGACACACATCCAATTGGCAAGAGCCCAAACTCTCCACAGTCCAAGCTGAACGCCTGGATCTGCACAGGGTGTTTTGTCTGTTCCATTCTTCCTTCTTTATTGGCTGGAATTGTGCAACTGCACTTTCTTCCTCCTCTAGCAGTGGCACGAGTGGGCCAAAGCTGGCGAGTGGGCCGTGCTCCTGAGGCAGTGCAGTCTGGAGCTGATGGATAGAGAATTGCCCTTCTGCACTTCCAAACCGGAGCAAAAAGCCCTAAGTGGGACTTAGTTTCTCTTTGAAATCCCTGACAGTTTCAAAAGGAATGTGCAGCTCATTCCCAGGCTGAGAAGGAAGGTCATCTTCTAAGGGATTTGGGCTTTGACAGAGTTTCCATTCCCAGTCCTGCTTGGAGCTGGAAGGGCACAAAAAAATTTCCTCTTGCTTCGACCACGATTTCAAATACCAATGTTAGAAACAAAGCCCAAAATCTTTTAAGAGGTTGCTGAGGTCAGTAAGATGGATCCATGCTATCAGCACATTTACAATGGAAATAACTGAGTTCTCTTTTTCAAAAGATCATTTACTTCTTAATGCAAAGAATGTAACTTTGCATTTATGTTCTGTTTTTTTCACTAACATTATGTTATGTTTTTTCACTAAAACTTGGATTTTATTATTATCTTTTACAATTAACCTATTTTTTTCCTTTTTTCTCCTTTAAATAGAAAACATGTCCTATCAAAGGAATGTCCTTTGCTCCTGGTTCCCGTGTGGAGCAGCTCCCTTCCTGCTGGCTGAGCTGCTCAGGCAGAGCCCGGCAGCTCCTGGCCCTGCAGGGCTGAGGCTTTTCCCCTTTGCTGGGCACAGACTGATGGAGCAGCACTGCTGAACTTGGGCACACAGAGGGACCAGCAGCAGCTGCCTTTGGTCACCTGAGGCTCCAAGGCCCAAACTCTGAGCAGCCAGGGCTGGAAGAGACTGGCAGGATCTGATCCCTGACTCTGGGCCAGGGCTGCACAAATGACCCCCCAGCAGCAGCAGCAGCACATGGAGCTGACTTTGAGCACAGCCCCTGCCCCTCTTCCCTCCCGTGTGCAGCGGTGTCACAGCAGCCTGAGGCACCTGGGAGCCCCCAGTGCCAGCAGGGACTGGAGATGGCAGCCCTGGGCTCCTGGAGGCTGTGCAAGGAACGGAGCTGGGCACTCCCTGTCCATGGGGAGCTTCCAGATGGAAAAGGCTGCTGTGCCCAGGCAGCTGCAAGGGCACAGAAAGGAGGCTCTGGAGCACTGGATCTGTGCCAGTGCCACAGTCCTGGGCAGCAGCCAGCGAGCCCTGGGGGAACAGAGGGCACAGCAAGAGGGACAGAACCAGGCAAGGGCAGAGACTGGAGAGAGCCAGGCCCGGGAGCAGGAACAGCTGCTCCATTGCACTCTTGGAGAAAGCTCTTGGCTGGTTCAAAGCGCTGAAAGGCATGAAGAGCAGAGAGGAGGCCACAGCAAACACTGCTCCTGTTTGCACAGCCTCCCCTCTCCGTGTCCCAGAAGGGATTGCATGGACTGGATTCATCTCTCTGAGTCGTCTCGTTCAGCATGAGCAGCTCAGCACCAGGAGCTGAAGGAGCTGAAGCCTCAGGCCACAGGAGCTGGGCAAGAGGGAACTTTTGGAGCAAAGGAATGCTGCTAAAATAGCTCCAGCTGAATGCAGTGGATAGAATCATGGAATCACAGAATCCTTTCTGTTGGAAAAGCCCTCTGAGCTCAACCAGTGCAGTCGGTCACCCAGCAGTGCCAAGCCCAGCACTAAACCACGACCCTGAAGTGCCAAGGCCTGGACACCAGCCCTGAGTGAGGCCTGGACAGCAGGTCCTGCGCCAAAGGTGGCCTCTGGATGAACCTTCCAAGCAAAGGTTATCTTTGTATCTGCTTTTTGATGAAATATGCATGGTTATTAGCACTGAGATAGATGTAGCCACTCATTAGTGAAACATGTCTTGACCTTTGTGTATTTAGAAGCCAGACAAGGCCATGAAATCTGACATCTGACCTTGTTTGGGGCTGAAGGATCAAAGTCACCTCCCATGGTTCCTCCTTGAGCCCTGGCCAGGCTTTGGGAGGGACCCAAGAGGAGGATGAAAGCAGATGTTGCCACACTAGCAGAGCTGTCAGTTTGTTCATTCAGCACTGCCAGAGCTGGGCCCTCTCCCAGCGGGGTTGGAGCCTCACCTTGTGGGTTTAGGCAGACAAAGATGAATTTGTTAAGAGTACATTGGAAACAGCACCTTCAGAAGGAACAATTATTGTTGGAATGCTCCCACATTGAGCAACAGAAGAAGGTTCTAATCTTGAGCTCAGATGCATTTGTGCAAGTGAAATATAAATATAATAAATAACTATATATATATTTATAGGGTAATAAAACCTTAATATATATATTTATCTTTCATATATGTCCATATCAATCTATATCTGTATTTCTCTATCACTGTCTTCATACAAAATTATCATAATGTGAAATATTGCTGACACTACTAATTTGGTAGCTTTGGCTGCTCAGGAATGTAACACTAAATACCCTACAGAACAGGACTGGCAAGGACCTTAATGTCAGTGGCCAACTTTGTGAGATTGTATACAATGAAAAAGGAGGAAGGGAGGAAATAGGCTATTTTTACAGGGTTTGCTGATTCTGTGATGCAGAGTGCTTTGTCTGTTCCTGTCAAAAATACAGTGATTTTGCCTGCAGGGTTTTTCATGTACCAGACTATGCACAAGCTGCAGGACTGGTTGAACGGGTTGTTAAAAGAGCAGTTGAAAAAATGAGGAGATGGGAACCTTAGCCCATGGAGAACCCATCTCCCAGATGTGCTCCATGCCCTTCACAATGGCCCACAGGGGAAATGAAACCCCCTGGCTGTGCACAGCTGCCCCCAATTTGCAAATCCATGGGCAGTGAGACTTGGGCTGCCTGGGAAATTGTTCTGGCTGTGATGGCCCCCAGCAGGGCCAGCCCAGAGGCTGCAGGGCTGGGCCTTCATGCACTGGAATTAATGTGGAGAAACTCAAAGCAAATGAGAGCTGTCAATACCGAAACAGGAATTCAGATGCCTCCAGGACACTTTGCTTTGGTAACTGCTCCCCTGAAGCTTGGCCTTGCAAAGTGTTCATGTCATGGCAGAAGGAATGGATGCAGAATATCCAGGAGAAATTAGAGTAATTCTGTTTAACAATAGTGACCAGGATTGGATTATTCAACCCCATTACAGGGTAGCACAATTATTGATATTGCAACGTTAAGAGCAATTGATAAAAAAGGAGATCCAGCTCCAGTCACCAGCATTTGTGGAGATAAAGGGTTTGGATCCAGCAGCCCTGACAATGGAGCCAGAATGTGGGTCTGGAGGCCAAAAGACCCTCCCAAGGCAGCTGAAGAACAGCTCCTAGGAGAGACAACTCTGAGTCCTGAAACCTGGGCAGGAACAATGGGAATGTGTCCCTGCAACCAAGGATTGTGTGTGAGAACAAGTATATCTGCCAGGAGATTGTTTTACACATCTTGCCAGACCAGATCTCCCTGTTTGCCTCAAGGGCCCCTTTGGAACATGCTCTGATCCACGGGGCTCCATGTGAAGGCTGCTGTGACACTGAGGGACTTGCACAGGAATTCCATCCAGGAGCCTGGGTGCCCCTCAGGGACTGGGACCCGGCCCCTTCCAGCCAGAGGGGAAAGGGCCCCCCAAGCCTTGTTAGCCACAGACAGCACGGGAAAGCTGAACAGCAAAGGGCCTTGGGGCATTATTCTGGAATTAAAAAGGTGCCAGCTCCAGGGACAACAGAATTCTTGTTCCTAATTCAAATGAGATTGAGAAAAAAGAATGAAGAACGGTGTCACTGAAGTACTACTGATGTCTGTAAAGTGTACCTTGATAGTCAGCCAGAATCTTTGTCTGCCACAAACACCTCTAGTGTTTCACCAAGGGATTGGTCATCAAAATGTAATGATGGGTTATGGTGGATTGCTGAGCTTCTTTTGTAATTCTTTGCTAATGATGATGTGCTTTGCTGAGCTTATCCTTTTGTAACTCTTTGCAGCTGTGCATGATATAAATGACACAATTCCTTCAGTTGGTGTCTGTGTCTTTGGTAGTGACCCTGCCCACTGGTGAAACAGGGCCCCCTCTTGCCTAAGTGTTCCCTGGGAAGGCAAAAGCCCTCCCTCCAAAATTCCCCCCTTCCTCCTTGTTTCCCCCTTCATACCCTGAGCATGATGTGCTCTGGTCTGGGCTATGGCCGGGGTCAGTTGGGGTCCCCTGTCCTGGTTGTGTCCCCTGCCCAGCTCCCCCATAGCCCCAGCCCCTCCCCAGCGTGGCTGACGAGGGGCAGGACAGGCCTTGGCTGTGCTGCAGCTCAGCAAGAACAAAACCATCTCTGCGTGCTCAGCCCTGGGCTCAGCACCCGGCCCAGCAGTGTCTCAGTGCCAGGGGCTGTGCCCTCAGTCCCTGCCAGGGGTTTCCATGGCAACTGCCAGGCCAGGTGACCCAGGTGTCCCCCCAGTGCCGGTTGCCATGGAAACAGTGCCCAGCCCTGCCCCTTTCTGTCTGGCTGACCTGGCCTTTGGCCCTGGCAGTGCCGTTGGCTGCTGGTTCCTGGTGCCTGAGCGGCCAACGCGGCACAGGGCAGGTGGCCATGGCACAGCCCTCCGCAAGGGATCCCCTCTGGCTCTGGGCACTGACACCAGCCCTGAGCAAGGTGCCAGGGCAGCTTTCCATGGCCACCAACCACCACAACGGCTCCGGGCATTGGTTGCCATGGCACCAAACCAAGGACTGGGTCCCCGTGGCCGTTGCCATGGCACCTGGTGGCACCAACCAGTGTCACTGCAATTGTACCTGGAACAGCCCTGGCAGCTCTTTGTCCCAGGGTTGCCATGGCAGCTGAGGGCAGCAGCAGCTGGTGCTCTGCAAGGGCCCTGGGGCAGACAGGAAGGAACAGCAGAGCAGGGGCTGATCCATCCCCAGTGCGCTGCACAGCCCAGGGCAGCGTCCCAGAGCGTCCTCATGGAGCTGCCAACAACATTCCCCTTCTGCAGCCCTGGCCTCTCCCCCCGCTCACACAGGTGCCCCATCCTTGCAGGCACAGACACGGCAGCACTGGCTCAGCAGCCCCTGTTTGCATTGCACAGAGCAAGGGGAGCACCCCCATGCTGTTGCTGTGGGGACATGAACCTGAGGGAGCACAAATGCCATCAGCCCCTGGGGCCAGCAAGGGCTGGGTGACACCAGGGAAACCACTCAGCTTTGTCCTGGCCTCTGCACTCAGCCAGAAAGTTTGTTCCCATCAGCTGGGAGTGCCCTGTGAGTGCCATCCTGTGGGTGCCCTGTGATGGCACTCAGGGTGATCTGTTCCATAACCTTGCTGGGCACCCAGGTCAGGCTGACAGGTCTGGAGGTCTCCAGATCCTCCTTCCAGCCCTTCTTGGGGATGGGTTCACACTGGCACCTCCAGTCCTCTGGGAGCTCCCTGCTGAGCTAGGACTGATGGTAAATGATGGAGCGCAGCCTGGGGAGCTCATCTACAGCTCCCTCATTGCCCTAGGATGGATCCTGTCTGATCCCATTCACCTGTGAGCATCTGAGTGGCTTAGCAGGTCACCAACTCCTGGATTACAGGGGCTGTTCTGCTCCCTGTGCCTATCTACCAGCTCAGGAGAACACTTGTCCTGAGGATATCCTCTCCTAATATTGAAAATTGAAACAAACTAGGGGTAAAGTAGCTCAGCCTTTTCCTTATCTTTTGTTACTATATTCTCCACTGCATCCAATAAAGTGTAGATGTTCTCCTATTCCTCCTCCGTTTTGCTATTTTTTGTTATTAAAACATTTTTATTCTTTTTGCAGAACCCTCCAGGTTAAGTTCTAATAGAATTTTCAGCTCTCAGCTTTTCTTTCTGTATGACCCAGCAACATCCTTAAAGACTTCCTGAGTTGCTGGTCCTTTTTACACCCCTGAGTCTCCAGAAAAGCTCCATGGGTAGCCAGGCCAGTCATTTTCCTCACTAGCCCATCTTTTGCCACACTGGGACAGGCTGCTTCTTCCCCCTTATGATTACTTTCTTGAAATGTGTCCGTCCTTCCAGGACCCCTTTATTTTTAAGGGCTGTTTCCCCTAAAGCAATCAGTACCTGATTAGGTATTCCCCAAATCTGCAGCCTAACCAGGCCAAAGTATGCCCTTCCTATTTCCAGTGTAGAAGTTTTGTTGCTGACCCTCCCTCTTTCACAGAACATTGAGCACTTCATTATTTCATGGTCACTCTGCCCCAGGCAGCCTCTGAGCCCCACATCTGCCACTAGCCCTTCTCTGTTTGTGAACAGCAGCAGACAGAGCTTTCCTTGGCAGTGGGAGTGTTACCAAAAATTTAGTAAAACAGAAAATTCCTTAACCACAATGTAGCATTAAGAAGCAGCATTCTTTATTCAGCTGGATGCACAGGGGAGAGCTCCTCCCAAAGCTGTGCATGCTGAGTACAGGAGAGTTTCTGTTTATATTCTGTATTTTGCATACATATTCATTGATTGTCCTGGACTAAAAAAATACATATGATAATCACTTCCCCAAAATCATTAATATATTTCCCCTCCCCTTTACCCATGCATTCTCCTGTCCTGGGGGTCTCCCTGGTGGTCCCTGGTGCTCATGGACCCCAATGTTCCCGTGGGCCTGGCTGAGCTGGCAGGACACTGAGGCTGCTGAACTTCCAGTTCCCTTCTAACACAATGGGCACTGTGTGGTTTCCACAGGCCTGGGGTTGTGGAGAACAAGCTCCAGGTGTAAGCTCACCTGGTGAAGACAATTTATCATCTGGTACCATGTGGTCACAGAGTGGGCTATGACATCACAGAGTGGGTTAGGTGAGGTCATTGAGCAGCCATGACATCATAGTCTGCCTCTGTGACATCAGAGATCCAGCTGTGACATCACAGTGCAGACTATGGCATCACAGAGATGGCTGTGACATCATAGACCAGCTGTGTGACACTGGAGAATGGGCTGTGACATCACAGAGCAGCTGTGACATCCCAGCAGGGCTGTGTCAGGTCACTGGGTTGGTCACTCTGCCCCAGCTCCCCCTCACAGTTTCTCCCAACAACTCCAATGCTGTTCATGCCCAGCAGGGTCCCTGTCCCCCGGGATCCCCCCGGAACATCCACCAAAGGATGTTCCACAGGATCCACCCCAGAGCCTGACAGGGGACAAGGGGCCAGGGCTGTGTGACCAGGACATCATGGACTGGGATTATCCAGGTCACTGTGGCCTGGGTTGGGTTGCCCAGGGCAGGAAAGATGTCTGGCAGCTGGAGCAGGGTCTGGGAAGGGCCCCAAGGTGGGGTGGAGCCCTTGGGCTGTGAGCAGAGGCTGAGGGAGCTGGGCTGGTCCAGCCCGGAGCAGGGAAGGCTGAGGGGCTCCTCATGCCAGCCTGGCAGTGCCAGCCAGGAGGGGATGGAGAACACAGAGCCAGGCTCTTCACCAGGGGGATGGTGGGAGACAAAAGCCAATGGGTGGTAGGGGAAAGAGGGGAGATCAGCCAGGACATGAGCAGATGAAATGTCAGGCTGCTTTCAGCATTTCCTCAACACCAAGAGCAGCCTGACCTCCCTTCTCCATCCACCACTGATAGATTTGCAAATCAGGAATTGTTTGAGCTGTTCTGTCCTCAGTCCAGGACAAGAATCCTGATACAAGAACTTGTGTTTGTATCTATCACAGAACCACATTAGTCAAAAATTAATTTTAGTATGCTAATCAGTTGTGAACAGTGGACTCATCAGACATGCTGGGACATTGCACATAGCTCAGGGAAGAATTTGTAATTGTGTGATTGTTATTTTAATGGTGTAATTTTTATTAAGTTATATCCTGTTCACTTGTGGTCTGTTGGCTAGGTCCAGTGTGGGCTGGAGGGAGCTCAGATTTGCACAAGGCTGCTCTGAGTGCCAGCCCTGGATGGGTAAAATGGTGGGGTGGAGGTAGGGACAGAGTCTGATTGATTGTCAGCCATGAAAGGTCTTGATTTTCATACCCAGTCAAACTGCATGATGAGGTACTTGGATTCAATGTCAATTGGAGATTGATCATTTCAATGAATTACTCGTAAAAAAATTACAGGACCTAAAAAAATATTTTCTTGCTTTTTTTTTTTTAATTCAGGGTATACACATTGAATTGGCTTCTGAAATCTGACTAATTAACCACACATTTGATTTGAACACTTAAATCAAATTATTCCCAGAAGCTTAGCTTGTTAAGGTGTTCTGAATGTTAATGAGCCCTGGGACACTGAATTCCTGCACTGAAGAGCTGAAGGCTGAACAAGCCTCTGGAGCAGGAAAATTCAGCAGCAGCCTCCAAGGTGCTGAGGATGTCAGCAGCCCCCACTGAGGCCATGCCTGCCCAGAGACCGTGGGGGAATGGGCAGACAAGGAGAGCGTCCCTGGGGCTGGGGCAGCACAACTCAGAGGCACCAGCGGCTCCAGCTGGGCAATGGAGTGTGGAATGGGGCTGGGAAAGCCCTGCCTGGGCTGGGCCAAGCAGGACACACAAGCCCTGACTTCCATCCAGTAGAAAACTCTGTCAAGGAGATATTTAAAATGAATTACAATTGTTTCTGTATTCTGAATTGGACTTCTTGGAGAAACACCAACAAGAGATCCTCAGGAGCTCAAAACAACAAAACAGTCTTTACTGGTAACTTTAGAAAATCAGAGAATTTTTGGCAAAAGATTTAATATGACATTCAATCAACATAGAACACTTCTTAAAGCACTGACTTGGCCCATTCAACTTCACAAACTCTAAGCTATTTGAATTTTACATCATTCAACTTTGCAAAAGGACCAAAATAGAAGAAAAGGACAGAAAGAGAGAGAGGCAAAAAGGATACAGAGGAGCATACACAGAGGTACCAACTCCAGGATTCCAGCAGTGTTTAGATGGAAATTCCAAGAGGAGGTAGGGTCAAGATGTGTGCTTGCCTTGAGGTCAGCCTTCAATACCCCTTGGTCTCCCTGGGCCCTTCCCCCAGCTGGGACTGTGGGTCATTTGGTCCCTCAGGAGCTGGGCTGGGGCTGCAGAGGTGGCTGTGGAGCATTGCCTGTGCTGTACCAGGGACTGGCAGACACTGCTGGGCTGGCATAGAGGCTCTGGGGCGATTGGGGTCACAGGGCAGGGCAGGGCTGGGGTTCCAGGGCAGGGGAGGGCTGGACCTGCCCCTTCCTCCCCTATTGGAATAAGATCCCAATATTACCAGGTAGGTTGTGCCTGGGCTCGTCTGACCCCTGCTCCTGGACCAAAGGCAGCAACTGTGGTGTTTCACCTCAGAGACACTTTTGGCTAGCTGGATGGTGCAGCTGAGCACCGAAACAAGTCCAGGCTTGTAGAAACTCAGTTTGCCTCAGGTGGGAAGGCTTCAGGCTAAGGTGAGGAGGAAAAGGAGACAGATTCTGCCAGAGGGTTAATATCAAGAGTTTATTCCGTGGTCACAGACATCTGAATCTTAGGTAACAGCTCCAACAGAATCCCGACTGCATGGCCTGAGCGACTTTTTAAGCTCCGGGGGGAGGGGGAGGGAAGGGACAGGTGAGCCACCAACCAGGTGGGAGGGGCAGGGTCGCAGGGAACGATGACACCCTGACAGACCAATGACCTCTGGGCACAGGGGCATCTTTTGAACCTGACCAACCACAGGATGGCCCTGCTGGAATGTTAAGACTGATTGACAGCCTATCAGGGGGCAAGGGGGAAGTGGAAGAGAGATATTGCCACACCTGGGAAGGGGCTGGGAAGTTTAAAACAGGAAATTGCAACACACTGCAACACTCCCCACACATGAAATGTCTTGAGCCAAGAAACTCCTCCATTCTGTCACAATAGGGAATACTGGAGATGAAATCCCAATTCTGGCCATGGGCACCTAGATAAGAAGGACAATTCTTTTCCTTAGGAATGAAAGCCCCGGTTCTCAGTAAATTTCTGGTTTGATTGTTTGGATTCTGTTTGGTTTTGTGTCTTTGTTTCCTTGTTGTGCCTGAAGTGTCCAGTCAGGAGGAGAGTGACTCTTGCCAAGGAACTTTGTGCTGCTGTCCCTTAATATTAAATCTGGTTTTTGCTGCTCCCTTGCTGGGGATTTTTTCAGTGCTCTCAAGGCCTCGTTGGTAGCAGGGTGAAGGAGCCCTGGCCCAGGCTCTGGCCCTGGGGGACACAGGGACGCTGCCGAGGGGTCCCTGTCCCCCTGTGTCACCCCCAGGGCCCCGGCCCCCCATCCCCGTGTCAGGCTCTGGGGTCGATCTCGTGGAACATCCTCTGGGGGAGGCTGCGGGGCCGGGGGTGGGGGTCCCAGGGGGACAGGGGACCCCGCTGTGCACGAGCAGGGTTGGACTGCTCTGGGGGGAGCTGTGAGGGGGGCCGGGGCAGAGTGACCTCCCCAGTGACCTCACGCAGTTCCTGTGGTGTCACACAGCCCCTGTGATGTCACACAGCCCCTGTGATGTCCAACTCCCCCTGTGATGTCCCAGAGCCAACTCTGAGACGCCACCCTACGATGCGATACAGCTGCTCTGTGACGTCACAAAAGTTTCTGTGATGTCAGAAAGTCACTCTATGATTTCACAATCTCTACTGTGATGTCACAGCCTGCTCTATGATGTTACACAGCCACCCAGTGTTGCCACAGCCCACTCCCTGATGTCACAGAGCCACCTTCTATGATGGCAGGATCTGCCCTATGGCCTCACACCCTACTCTATGATGTCACAGCCAGCTCTGTGATGTAACAACCCCCCTCAGTGATGTCACAAAACCCTCTCTGTGATGTCATACTGACACTCTGTGTAAGGTCACAGCCCATACTTTGACCTCACTGACAGCTCTATGATGTCATGCAGCCATGCCATGATCTCACAGCCTGTTCTGTGATGTCACACAGTTCCCTCAGTGACGCTGTAGCTGCTCAGTGACCTCACACAATAAACTCTGTGATGTCACAGCCCAATCTGTGACCTCACACACCCCCCTCAGGGCTTTCACACAGCCTCTGGCTCACATCCCAGATGCTCTGTGCCTCTGTGACACAGCCACAGAGGTGCTGCTGTGACACAGCCCCCTCTGGGACATCCCACAGCCCCTGCCTGTGCTGAGCCTCTGTGAGCTCTGTCTGTGCCCTGCTGGTGTCCCTGAGGGGCCCTGGCAGTGCCCCAGCCCTGCTGGGCTGTGCTCAGGAGCTGCTCCTGGCCAGAGCTGTCTCTCTGCAGCGCTGCCCTTGCCAGGAGCTGCCTCTGGGCCAGGAGCCCGGCCCAGCTCAGCAGCAGAGACACAGCACAGGGACTTTAATGAGCCTCTGGGGCTTTGGTGCTCTTTGCATCAGACTCAGTCCCTCAGAGTGTGTTTACAAAACTTCTCAAGAACTCAAAGTTCAATTGAAACACTGAATTTGCTAGAAGATTTAATGGGTCCCACCGAGGGACAGGACTGAGAAAATGTCCCCAGGTTCCAGCCAGAGCAGAACCCTGGAAGCACTGATGACAGGCAGGGACGAGCAAGGGAAACGTGTCTCTGCTGCTGAGCACACCTGGATGTGTTTCAGGAATGCAAAGGGCCAAGGCCTGAGCCCCAGCCCCTGGCCAGGCAGATCCTGTCCCTCCCTCCTTGCTCAGGGCTCTTCCCGGGATGGGCACTGGCATGTGGGGATGTGCAATGCCAAGGGCAGGAGCATGGGGCGGCCCCTGCCAGGCTGCTGAGCAGGGACAAGGAGGCAATGAGGCCCCAGGCCTGCAAGGGTCACTTGTCCCCTCGTGGCCTCAGGCCCTGGCCCAGTAGCCATAGACAAAGTGCTGCCCAAGGTGGCTCTGGCAGGGCTGTCTTGCAGCTGCTGCCCATCCCTGTGCCCTGTGCAGCCCAGGCTGTCCCACAGTGTCCCTGCCCTGTGCCTCTGTCCCTGCAGGCTGTCGGCATCCCCCGGCTGCCCCACCTGGCTGGGCCCTTCCTTTGCTGACAGCTCTGCCTCCTGCCTGCCCCTGCCTGCCCACACAAAGCCTGGGGCTGATACCAAAAGGGTTAATTCAATTTTTACTGTGCCTGTGAACTTTCAGCAGAAAAACAAGGCATTCAGGGCCTGCTTTCCCAACAGGAATGGTTGGAAGAGAAGATGAAGACATCTGGCTCAAGAATGCAGTGATAGAAAAATCAAGGACTGAATCTGGGAATTTGGGGTTGGTTTTATGGAAATGGGTAAATTTTAATATACACATAGTGACTGTATATAAGCAATACACTGGTAGAATCACATGTCCACATAAGTAGTTATCACCCACTGGACCTTAGGCCTGAATAAATGATGCTCTCTTAAACACCAAATTAGTGTTAAGGTATCTTATTCTGATATTTTGGCCATTTGGTGGCAGCAGAGGCTGACATAACCAAGGATCCAGCTGTGACACTTGGAACCTCATGGAACAAAGGGTCCATTGAGATGCAGTGGAACCCCATGGAACCAAAAGTTCATTGCATGAGAGCAAGGCCTCATGGAATCCAGGAGACCATTGCTGACCATATGGAAGTTCATGGAGCCATGGGTCATTGTGAGAGTTTGGGGGTGCATGGAACCAATGGTCCATTGTGCCACTGCAGAACCTTCTGGAATCAGAGTGGTGATGTTATGCTATGGAACCTCATGGAACAAAGGATCCATGGTGACACTGTGGAACTCAGATCATTGTTGTCAGTGTGAAAGTTCATGGAACCAAGGCTCCATTGTGGCTCTGTAGGGTTTCACAGAACGAAGGAGACCATTTTGACACTGTGGGGCCACATGGAGCCAAGGGGCCATTGAGACACTGAGCAACCTCATGGAACCGAAGTCTATTGTGATGCAGTGGAACCTCATGGAACCAAAGGTCCATTGTTACACTACGTGGCCCTGTGGATCCAATGGGACCATGGTGACACTGTGGTGCTCCATGGAACCAAGGGGCCATTCTGATTCTGCTTTGCTTCATGGAACCAAGGGGCCACTACAGCACTTCAAGGCCTCATCGAACTAAGGCAGCCTTGTGACACTGCAGACCCCTTGGAACCAAGGGTCCATTTGGATATTGCAGGGCCTCATGGAACCATGGAGACCACTATGAGCCTTTGGAACCCCTTGTTACCAAGGGGCCATTGTTGCACGGCATGGCCTCATGGAACCAAGGAACCACAGTGACGCTGTGGGGCTCCATGGGACAAAGGAGCCATTCTGACACTGTGGAACCAAGGAGGCCATTGGTGTGCTACGAGGCATCATGGAACCAAGGAGGCCACTGTGACACATGGGCCCTCATGGAACCAAAGGACCATTCTGGCATTGCAGGGCCTCATGGAAACAAGGGCACAATAGTGACATTGTGGGGCTCCAAGGGACCAAGGGGGCATTCTTAAAGTGCAGAACCCAGGAGGCTGTTGTGACACTCTGGGGCATCATGGAATCGAGGGTCCATTGTGACGTCGCATGGCCGTGTGAAACCATAGAGGCCATTTTTACACTTTGAGGCCTTGTGAAACCAAAGGGCCATCGTGGCACTTTGCATCCCCATGGAATCAAGGAGTCCACTGAGACACTATAAGGCCCTGTTGGGCCAAAGGGCAATTGTAGCATTGTGTGCCACCCTGGAACCAATGAGAAAATTGTGACACTACAGAACCCCATGGAACTAAGGATTCATGGAACAGTGTGGGACTCGTGGAACCAAAGGTCCATTGTGACATTGCAGGGCCTCATGAAATACTGGAGAACATTGTGACACTTCAAGGCTCTGTAGAACCAAGGAGACCATTTTGACACTGCAATATACTCCACTGAAAACAATGCAGAGAGAATTATTTTGCCCTGCTTTCTTTTCCAGTTTATAGATTGATATCATCAATGTCCAATTGATATTGATCCCCAGAAACTTCTAATGCACTCAGAATAGATATGAAAGCCAAGATCCTTAATGGATGACAATCAATAACACTTTGTCCCCACCCCCTCCCCACCATCTCTCTCATCCAACCCCTGGCACTCCTATGGATCAGGAATGGTGTGGCCAGCAGGAGCAGGGCAGGGATTCTTCCCCTGTGCTCAGCACTGGTTGGGCAGCACCTTGAGTGCTGTGTCCAGTTCTGGGCTCCCCAATATAGGAAGGACATGGAGAGGCTGGAGTGTGTCCAGAGAAGGGCAACAAGGCTGGGGAGGAGTCTCAAACAAAAGTCTTGTGAGGAGTGGCTGAGGGACTTGGGGTTGTTTAGCCTGGAGAAGAGGAGGCTCAGGAAAGACAGGGCAGTGTCAGGGCACAGGTTGGACTTGATGATCTCTTTGGCCTGTTCCACCCTTGCTGACTCTGGGGTTCTCTGAAACCACCCTTGGAACAGCTGCAGGACGAGCCCTGGGCCTCCTCTTCAGGAGCTCCAGCAGCCCAGGTCCCTCAGCTTCTCCTGCCAGGCCCAAAGCCCATCCGGTCAGTCCTGCAGAGCCCCTACTGCTCCTCCTCGCTGCCCAGAACAGGGAGCCCCAGAGCCAGACACAGCAGCCCAGATGTGCCCCCCTGGCCTGGGGTGCCTCTGGCAAGGGAGCAGCACCAGGCACTGCAGGAGCCTGCAGACAATTCCTGCAGCACTTGCAGGATGATCCTGCTGCCCATGGGACGTTCCCATGGGGCCAAATCAGGAATTGCAGGATGGGCTGTTTGCAGGGGAGGGAAGAGGGGTGGGAAAGAGGAAGAAAGAAATGTAGCAGGAAGAGTAAAAAAAGTAAATGTTAAGCAAAGGAAATGCTGAGGGCAGTTTGGGGGTGGCTGGCAGGCAGCCCTGGCTCTGAGCAACAGCATCTGCAGTGGGACAGGAAACTCCCAGCTGATGGGAACAAACTTTCTGGCTGACTGCAGAGGCCAGGACAAAGCTGAGTGGTTTCCCTGGTGTCCCCCAGCCCTTGCTGGCCCCAGGGGCTGATGGCATTTGTGCTCCCTCACGTTCATGTCCCCACAGCAACAGCATGGGGGTGCTCCCCCTGCTCTGTGCAATGCAAACAGGGGCTGCTGAGCCAGTGCTGCCGTGTCTGTGCCTGCAAGGATGGGGCACCTGTGTGAGCGGGGGGAGAGGCCAGGGCTGCAGAGGGGGGATGTTGTTGGCAGCTCCATGAGGACACTCTGGGATGCTGCCCTGGGCTGTGCAGCGCACTGGGGATGGATCAGCCCCTGCTCTGCTGCTCCTTCCCGTCTGCCCCAGGGCCCTTGCAGAGCCCCAGCCATGCTGTTTGCCCCCAGCCTGCCCCCGGCCAGCCTGGGGATGCTCATGGGGCTTTTCTGTGCTGAGCATTGGCCTGGGCATGTTCTTGAGAGAGCCTGGGCAAGAAGCCTGGAGCCCCAGGCCCTAGGCTGAGGTGTCAGCGCTGCCCCAGCAGTGCCCATGGCCTGTCCCTGCTGCAGCCCCGGCACTGCCACCCCCAGGGCTGTGCCCGGCCCCGAGAGCACTCAGGCCCTGCAGCAACACCAGGGCCACCAGGGCAGCGGGGCAGGGCCACGGCAGCAGCACTGGCAACACCAAGTGCTGCTGCTGCTGCTGGGCACAGCTGCTGAGCCAGCACTGATCTGCCCCCAGCTCTGCACACAGACATTGCTGCTGCAGCTCCAGAGAAAGCAACAAAAGGGCATCTCTGCAGAAAACTATGCTGGGAGATGCTTTAATTCCTTTAAAGCTGCACAGAGCACAGCCCCCATTGACACAGACTGTGGCCACAGGGAAGGTTAAGAGAAACTAAGTTAATTATGGGACAAGCAATGACATTTCTTTGTTGATTATATTATAAAAATAAGGCACATAAAGAGAACCTCCAACATAAAACCAACAAGAAGTATCAAAGAATACCTTTATTACAAATGATTTGCAGAAATTGGCCAGCAGTTTAATGTTTCTGAAACCTAATGTTTCTGAAACCATCCAGTCATCAGTCTCCTCACCTCAGCCTTGAGCTCCTGGTTCCTCAGGCTGTAGATAAGGGGGTTCAGGGCTGGAGGCACCACGGAGCACAGAATTGACAGGGCTAGATCCAGGGATGGGGAGGACATGGAGGGGGGTTTCAGATAGGTAAATACACCAGTGCTGAGGAACAGGGAGACCACAGCCAAATGAGGGAAGCAGGTGGAAAAGGCTTTGTGCTGTCTCTGCTCTGAAGGGACCCTCAGCACAGCCCTGAAGATCTGCACATACGAGAAAACAATGAACACAAAACAGCCAAGTGCTAAAGTGGCAGTAGCAGCAATAAGCCCAGGTTCCCTGAGGTAGGATTTGGTGCAGGAGAGCTTGAGGATCTGGGGCATTTCACAGAAGAACTGGCCCAGGGCATTGCCATGGCACAGGGGCAGGGAAAATGTATTGGCTGTGTTCATGAGAGCATTGAGAAAGCCACTGACCCAGGCAGCTGCTGCCATGTGGGCACAAGCTCTGCTGCCCAGGAGGGTCCCATAGTGCAGGGGTTTGCAGATGGACACGTAGCGGTCGTAGCACATGATGGTCAGGATGGAAAACTCTGCTGAAATAAATAAAAGAAAGAAAAAGAGCTGAGCAGCACATCCAGTGTAGGAGATGTTCCTGGTGTCCCAGAGGGAATTGTGCATGGCTTTGGGGACAGTGGTGCAGATCATGCCCAGGTCGCTGAGGGCCAGGTTGAGCAGGAAGAAGAACATGGGCGTGTGCAGGTAGTGGCCGCAGGCTACGGTGCTGATGATGAGGCCGTTGCCCAGGAGGGCAGCCAGGGAGATGCCCAGCAAGAGGCAGAAGTGCAGGAGCTGCAGTTGCCGCGTGTCTGCCAATGCCAGCAGGAGGAAGTGCCTGATGGAGCTGCTGTTGGACATTTCTGCTGTCTTGGCAAGGAGTTTTGTAAGAAAAGTAATCATGGAATAGTTGGGTTTGGGGAGGACTTGAAATATCCCAGCACAGCCTGGGGGCACTTTCCCCCTTCTGCCTGCCCAGGGCTTTGATGCCTGGATTTGTTCCTTCCAGCAGCTGCTTCCCTGTGCCCAGGACTGGGCACTGCCAGTGCTGCCAGAGCTCAGCCCAGCCCTGGGGGCTCAGCTCTGCCCTGCAGACCCCTCCCAGCTCAGGCACTGCCCAGGGGCAACTCTGACTCTGCCAGCTCTGATGACAGAGCAACCCTGAGGAAGCTAGAACAGCAACTGATGCTGCCTGTAAGGGTCCCTGTGCTGATTTCTCTCAATGCCTGATTTTGTAAGATCTGAGAAAAATGTTTTTGTTTTTCCAACCTGAACTGGGAGATGAATATCTATTTGCAATTTCCCATCCATGCAACCCACAGCAATACATTTAAAAAGCAAGTTTTCTCCTGTTATGCAGCCCCTGCCTTGCTGTGCTCCCTGTTTAATCAGCTCAGAAATGTTCGGAAGTTAAATGCCATGCTGGGAGCAGTCCTGAATCAATGCAGCATGCTCCCCACACAAGGAGAACACTTCCAGGCCTTACCAGCTGTCTCCTCACACCCAGATCTTATCCCCCAGTGCTGGGAGCAGCTGCCAGGGCTGGCTGAGAGCTGTCCCTGGCAGGCAGCAGAATCCCTGCCCCAGCACAGCGCCCTGGGCTGCAGGACCCTGCTCTGCACGACAGCCCTGGGCACCCCTGGCTGCTCTGCACAAGAGACAATCAGAGAATGTACTCACAGCGTCTGTAGGCATTGGGATGTTCCAGCTTTAGGAGATCACCCCAGGAGCTGCAGCTGCATTGTCTTGCAGCCAGAGGTTCCTGTGCCAAGGGCTGGCAGTGATTCTGCCCCAGGCACTTCTCAGCACCTTCCCAGCCCTGACTGATTGAAGCTCTCTGTGCCTCTGTGCTGTGCCCGGGGCGGCTGCAGGCAGTGCCCCAGCCCTGCTGGGCTGGCAGAAGAGCTACTCATCAAGAGAAATGTGCTTTTGAAGGTTTTCTTGGTTACCAGGAGCTGCCTCTGTGCCAGGAGCCCAGCCTAGCTCAGCAGCACAGACACAGCAGAAGGACTTTAATGAGCCTCTGGGGCTTTGTGCTCAGGCCCTGAACATCAGTCCCTGAGAGGGAGCTGAAGAAACCTCTCCAGAACTCCAAGTCAAAATCCAGCTCCAAAGTTTCTTAGACTTTTAATGGGTCCCACTGAGGAACATGACTGAGAAAGTGTCCCCAGGCCCCAGGCAGAGCAGAGAACTGCATTCAGTGATGGCAGGTAAGGACAAAGAGAAGCCAAGTCTTGGTGCCCTGGGGCACAGCAGAGTCTGTGCCACCAAGGACTGTGAGGAGACACCTTGTCCTGAGGCCCTGGGGCCTCCTGGCACAGCCCCAGCCAGGCTGGGCACTGTCAGCCCCTTGTCCTGCCCTCAACATCCCCCCCTAGCCCACAGCCCAGTGGCCTCAAGCATCTGCTGGAAGGAGTCCCTGGGGAGCCTTGACCAGGAAAGGCCCTGGGGGCTCCTTAGTGCTCCCTGCAGGGACTGCAGTTTTTTCAAAGGACTTTGGGTTTGGCTTTTGCCTTGCAGTCTCTGAGAGGTTTTTGCAATCATGGCCTCCAATTATCTGCTGTAATTAGTCCCTAGAGAGGCTTTGTCAGTAACAACACTCAGTGGGGCTCATTAGTAGTTCAGAGTACTTCAGTTATTTTAAGGTACTTGGTGTTTCCTGTATTATACCGACTCTATGAGAAAGATTGTGCCGTCACAGCCTCCAATTATCTGCTGTAATTAGTCCCTTGAGAACCTTTATAAGTAACAACACTCAGTAGGCTCATTAATGCTTCAAGGTACTTCAGTTATTTTAAGGTATTTGGTGTTACCCTTTCGATACAGACTCTATGAGAGGTTTGTGCAATCATCGCCCCAATTATCTGCTTTAAGGAATCCCTTGAGAGCTTTGTGCTGACACTCAGTGGGGCTCATTAATACTTTAAGATACTCAAGGTTTTTAAGTTACTCTGGATTTTTCTTTCCACACTGAATATCTGAGAGGTTTTTTGTGCAATCCTGGCCTCCAGTTCTCTCCTCCAAGGAGTCCATGAGGAGCCGGTGTTGGGGATGACACCTCAGTGGGACCCTTTCATGCATTGAGACATTTTGGGGGTTTTGTTTGACTCTGACTCCTGGAAAGTTTTTTGCATCTCCTCTCAGGCCCTGAGGTTCCAGGGCTCAGCATCAAATGCACCACAGAGCTCATTAGGATCAAGCAAATCCTGACAAACCATGGCTTTGCCTTGATTTTCCTCTGCTCTTGTGCAGTTCAGCAGGAAGATTTCCTCATACAATTATGGAGAAATTTTTCAAAGAGCTTCTAAGAAATATGTAATCCTGTTTTAAAGAGTGTATTTTATTATTGTTCTCTTTAGGGAAGAAGTGATTTCAGCATGCTGTGATTGATATTGATCCAGGGTCTCTTTTAAGGAGGTCTGGCTATATCACAGAAGTTTTACCTTGAGAGCTGACCCAGTGTGAACATCCTTGCCTCACATTCCCCAACCCCATGTGCGAAACTATTTTTACTTTCAAAAATTTAAATGTTTTGTTAAGACCTTATCAAAATACAGCAGAATACTGAATAAAGAAAAGGATACAGCGCCAGGAGCAAAGGATTCAGTCATCATGTGGTTTTCCACAAAATGGATGGTCTGTCTTTTACACCTCTAGCCCCTCCCAAAGTCTTGTCAATCGACTCCTTCTTCACTGTCCTGTGGTGGAGAACACTGTCTTACACCTTGATTGCAGGTCAGGTGCTGCCATAGTAACAAGTCAACCCTCCCATATGCCCCGACTACTGAGGCCATTCTGTGATAACAATGCAAGGAGGAGGGAAAGGATAACTATATATCTACAAAACTTCTCTTAACTTATATTTAATATTCATCCCTTAATTGTGATAGTCAACCATAGAATTACTCACCTATAACCCCCTTTTCTTTTTGTATAACTCATTTTGCTTGAACAATTAGGTAAAAAATTCTCTCTCTCTCTTGAATGAGTCATACCAGCATCTATTAATATAGGCAATGACAGTGGGAACAGGAGAAAAAGTCTCAGGTTTTCCTTAGACACACTTATTTGGAATGGACAAAAGGGCATCCCAGAGGTCCAGTTTGGCTTTGGCTCCCATCTACCGTACCTATGTGGCTGCTATCCATAGTCAGTGTATCTTAGGGGTGAGCACAGAGGCGAACTCGGTCCTGCCCTCCAGTCTCTGTTGAATTAAAGAAACACTGAGGAATTATAGAGGTCTGGTATGGCCTTTTGTCCCTACCTTACCATGCCTATGGGGTTGCTACCCACAGCAGGACTATGGAGCCTTCTTGGTAGCAAACAAAGGGGCCAACCCGGTCTTGCCCTCCTTCCTTTGTCTTATTTTCTTAAAGAAGCTGTCCCATTACCCTTTACAGTCCTTTGTGTACTTCCCCTCAACAGATGCTAGTAATTCTCACCCATGAAAACAGGAAGAGAGTTCTCAGGCTGGTTGGTGGAAGCTTGACTCTACTTTTTGGGCATCTTGGTATTTTTCTGCTTGTCTTTCAGTCTCTGCTTGAGAGTCAATCTTGTTTCACCCAGCCTGGATGTTACAATCCACTCTTTGGGTTCTTCTACTGGGCCTTTGACTCTGTTGGCATGAGTCCATCCCCACTCTGCAGTTCACACGGCCGATTCGGTGGTGAGCAGTACCTGAAAGGGACCTTCCCACTGAAGAGTTAGAGGCTGATCTCTCCATGACTTAATCATCACCCAATTCCCGGGATTAATATTATGGATTCTGAATTCCAGGGTGGTAGTGTGAGGAATTGCCCCTTTATGTCTTAGCCCTCCTAAGGTTTGTGCTATAGACATAACTTATTTCTTGGCATTGGCTTCCCCTTCCTCGTTGGTGGCAGCCTTCTGGGGTGAGGTCAGGAAGAGTAACCCAAACATCATTTCATAGGGTGACACCCCCAGATCTGACTGGGGTTGGGTTCTAATTCTTAATAAGGCCAAAGGGAGACATTTTATCCATGACATTTGGGTTTCAATCATTAGCTTAGCTAGAGCTTTTTAAGAGTTTGATTAATTCTCTCAACCTGACCGGAACTCTGTTGATGCCATGGAGTGTGTAATTCCCATTTTACTCCCAGGGCCTGAACAACTTTCTGCAATACTTTCGATGTGAAATGAGTTCCCCAGTCTGAATCAATCTTGTTTGCCATCCCATATTGGGGAATGATAGATTCTAGAAGTGTTTTACTCACAACATTGGCATTGGCTTTCACACTGGTACCACCTCTTCCCAATGAATCACGTGATCCACTATCACTGGCAAAAACTTCCACCATTCTAAATATATCCCACTTTCCCCTGCCAGTGGACACCCCCAAAAAGCCTCTTTTAGGTCTATCATGCTGAACCACTGGTGTGCTGGGGGGAATATTACTCAGTAGTGTATAGGGATTAGACACTCATGGATATCAAATTCACAGCTCTTTTGTTCACTTCTTCCAAATCTTGGACAAGCCTGTAAGTCCCATCTGACTTCTTTACTGGTAATATGGATGTATTATGGGGGACATACATGGTTCTCAGGTCCTGTCCTGAAGTAGGTCCTGGATCAGTGGCTGCAGTCCTTGTCTCCTTTCCAGGGAGAGTGGATATTGTCGTACCCGAACTGAATGATTGTCATTAGCTGTTTTTATTACTATAGGTTTCATGTTCAATTTACCTTGGTTTTTTGGTTTTGCCCACACCATCTCATGAATTTTGTCCTCATCCTCTTCCCTTAATTGGAGAAGCCTAACTACCATTTTCCCTTCCTCTGGAAGCACTCAAATATGAAACTGCACCTGTAAATCCCATCCTAATTAATTTCACCCTGCTTCTGGAACTAATAGAACATTCCTATTTTATTTGTTCCTTCAAACTTTATTTGCTTTATAACTGGTGCTTCGAACTCTTTCCCTTTAGCACCTACTACTTGCACAGTATCTTGACCCTATTTGATCCCCTTTGAGATTCTACAAACACAAGTTCTTTCAGCCCCCATGTCTACTAAGAACTCAAATTCTTCCTCCTGGGGATCTATTTTTAAAGTTATCAAGGGCTTCTGATGGTATCCTGTCCCGAGGAGGTAGAGCCCCTGATGCCCCTAATATTCTGCTTCTCCTTTTTGCTCAGTCTCATAGACCCTCAGCTCCTTTTCCTTGTGGGGGCAATTCTTTCTGATATGCCCACTCTCTTTACAGTAAAAGCAAACTGGTTGTAGGTTCCCTTGTTTCCCAAACTCTCCTTTTTATGTCCAGGCTCAGGGACCTGCATCCTCCTTCCGTCTATCTTCCTGCACTTGGAATCCCCACCTTGCTTGGGTTGTTCTTTACATGCTGGTTCCCTTTCCTAATGGCAGTTACAATTACCTTGGCTTTTGTCCTGGTCTTCTCTTTGTCCCTCTTCACATTTTCTGTGCTTCCCTTAAAAGATCCTCTAACCTCCTTTCTTGCCAACCATCTAACTTCTCTAACTTTCTCCATGTATCTGGCCAGGTATGAGCGACAAAATTTATCTTTAGTAAGATCTGTCTGGCCACTGTATCAGGGTTAACCCCTGAATATTGCCTCATATTTCTTCTCAGTCTTTCTAGCCACTCTGTCACGGTTTCTTCCTTCCTTTGCTGCTCATCGAAAGCTTTATGATATTTTAATTCAATGGAGCTGCCTCTTTGATACCTCTTATAATCAATGTTCTATATTCCTCCGTGTCTTACCTCCCCCCAGTGCTGTTGTGTTCCCAGGTGGGGTGCACTATGGGCATTTTCAGATCCCCAGGAGGTCCTTGCACACGCTCCCTTTCCCATATCCATATCTCAGCCACTCAGATCATCTTTCTTTCTTCTGGTGTGAATAGCATGGTCATTATTGATTGCATCTCTTCCCATGTATAAATATTGGGCCCCAGAAACTGGTATAACTGTTCCACTAAACCAGTGAGGTCCTCTAGTAATCCTTTCAATTATTTCTTGAACATTCTCATGTCAGAAGAACCAAGAGGCACAGTTACAAATCTAATTCCTTCCACCACCCCACATAGGGGTACTTCCCTCAGGGGATATAATCCCACTGCTTGGTTCCCATCCCCTGATCTGATTTCTTCTCATTGTGCCACCCTGTTTCTGGTGTTTTGACTAGGCCCATCAGGGAGTAGGGGAGATGCATCTGGGGCTACTGGAGGTGGAGTGGGTAAGTGTTCTAATGGGTCCCATTCTTTATTTTCTGATACCTTAAACATGCTCACCTTTGAGGGTGAGGTCTACCCCTCCCAGCAGGCAGGGTAGTCATTCTCTTCTGGATTGAATGGTTTCTTAGCTCTTACATGGATGTTTAATGCCTGACACATCCATCCTTTGTCTGACCCATATCTCGGCCAGTATACATGATAGCTCCTAATTTCCCTTCTGGTTCATTCTACCATGCAATACTGCATCATGTTGACCTCATCCTTATCTCTGGTCATATTTCCACAGGGCTAGTTTCCTTCCCAGTGGGCCATCTAGGGGTATAACTATTGGTACTGCCTCAATTTCTACTCCTCTCCTTGGGGATTCCCTATTTGCCCATAGTCCCATCCTGACCGGCTGATCACAGGCCTCCTCCGACAGAGCCCACCTTTCCAACCACAGGCCCTGTGGACAGAGGTTGCCTCTCTCAGAAGGGAAAATGAAAGGGGAATGGGAAAAAAAGAAACAAGGAAAAGAGGAAAGAGAAGGAAAGGGAAGGGAGAGAAAAAACAAAAAATCTGTACTTCTTTTGAGAAGTAAAAAGTAAAAATAAAAAAAATCTTATGATCCAGGGGCTTCCCTATCACCAGATTGGTACCTGCCCTTCCTCTCCTTGGTTCAATGCTCTGGTCCCACGGTTGCACTCAGCTCTCTGTCCCGCCTGGCTCAGCTTGGCTGTGGCCTGCCCCAGCCCAATTCACCTCGGCAGCTGCAGTCCCACTCCTGGCCCAAACTGGCTCGGCTTCGGCAACTCCACAGGCCCCGATTCGACTATGCGGCTTCCATCCCGCTTCTGACCCAACTTGGTTCAGCTTCAGTGGCTCTGCTCACCCCAGTTCAACTCAGAGGCTCAGCCTGCCCCAATTCAGGAGTTCCTGCTCCTGGCCTGACTCGGCTCAGCCTCAGCGGCTCTGCCTGCCCCGATTTGGCTCAGCTCAGCAGCCGGTCAAGCCTGGCCCCCTTGGTTTGGCAGCTCCGCCCTGACATGACTTGGCTTGGTGGCCGGACTGCCCCGACTCCCTTGGATCGGCAGCACGCAGACTGCTGCACTATCTCCTGGGTGACCCCCTGCAGCAAACCCCTCAGCGGTCAGCCCACTCCAGCCTGGCTTCGGCTGGCCCTGGAAATTACAGCCCTGGCTGCGCCCCAGAGGCTGTCCCCACTCTGAGAACTGCGCAAGCCACTATGTTATGTGGAGCTCACCGGCTCCCTTGGTGTGTGTCGGCTGGGAATCCCGCTGTGGGTCCCCATCCCAGCACAAACAGGGTTTCCCTGATGGGTAAACCCTGCTCCCAAGTCCCCACAACCCTTCAATCCTACCTGTCCCACTGGCCATGGGGTCCTTGTCTATGGGATCCTCGCTTTCCTCCCCCCCATGTGTCCCACTGTTCCTTTTCCTTTCTACCATCCAATATCCTGATACTTAAGGGACCAGGATGGATCCAATATATTACTAATGTGAAGGTCACTTTCATACACCGGAATTACAGAGTCACAATCTGACCAAAAATAGTTATGTGGATGGTACTCATCCCTCTTTCCCTCTTTTCTTTATCCAGTCTCCTGGTGTCTTTGGGCTTCCAACCTGCAACCATTGATGGAACTGGGAGAGTCCAATAGACTCTGCCCAATCTATGGCAGGGGGCGCCCCTTTTGAAAACTCCTAAGGCCACCAGGTGTATTTCCCAGACAAGTCCCCATTTGTGAGAAATTATGCTCACTTCCAAAAATTTAAAAGTATTATTAAAACCTTATAAAAAATACTACAGAAGACTAAACAGAGAAAATATTATTGCATTGGGAGGAAAGAATTTTTTCCCACCATGTGCTTGTCCACACAATGGATGTTTCACCTTTTAACCCTTTAGCCCCTCTCAAAATCTTGTTAATCAACTCTTTCTTCGCTGTCCAGGGGTGGTGGTCACTTCCTTCCATCTTGATTGGAGGTCCGGTGTTGCCATAGTAACAAGCCAACCCTCCCAAATACCCCAAATACCAGGTAATTCTGTGATAACAACACAAGGGGGGGTAAAACATAACTGTAAATCTATAAAACTTGTCTTAACATATCCATAACATTTGCCTTTTGTGAGAGGCATCAAACATCACATTACACAATTATTTCAAAACTGCTTCCTGTTTCAGCCTGACTGTCCCTGCAGAGGAGCAGGGCATTTTTCATGCACTTCCACAAGGTCAGGCTTCTCATTTCATGGTGAGTCTGGGGTGGAAATGGCCATATTAAGAAGGAGAAAAGCAGAGGAAACGGATTAGAAATTCTTAGAAAAAATTACCCTTCTTACAGACAAGGTTCACGAAGTCATTCCCTGCATTTCCCCTTTTCAGATTCTTTCAATCTATTACTCTGGGAGGTATGTCTTGTTCTGCTGCTTATCATGAACTGATTGTGCTCCTAATTTATACCAGTGTGAGAGATGTAGAATCATCTAAACTGAAAACAGAAAGAAACTGCCTCTGACAATCAATTTTCATGTTCTAGATCACTTTCCAGGTGTCTGTGGGGATGTGTGAATGATTATCACACAACCCTCCATTTCTGGCTGCAGCTCATGGAGATTCTTTCTCTGAATTCAGTCAGGGTTGCATTCTCCAACAAGTCCTGGTACCACCTCCTGTTTTCCAAGCTTGGAACAGCCACAATGAAAACCTCACCAATGGCACAACTCCCCAGTTCACCAGGAAAAGAAAGGACAAGTTGTCAAGCTCTCCAAACATTTGTCTTGCTTTGCTACAAGAATTCAGCTGCACACACAGAGTGGAAAGCCAAGAGAAGCTGCAGTTGGTGGCACATCTTGTGACAGGAGCTTGACCTCATTCTCCAGGAAAGGTTCTTGAAAAGAGCAGACAGGACTGCGGAGAAGATTCCTGGAAAACTGAACCACCTTTCCAGAAGTGAAATGAAAGTGGAAAGAAACCATCTGAAATGTTTTCCTCTATTAACTTCTATGCTCCCCTTTTCCATCTTGCACTACTTCTTAATGACATGAGTTCCAAATGCATCTCACCTTTAAGAACAATGATTTAGCGAGTTTTAAAAACTAAAATACCATGAGCTGCACACAGTTTGCCTTCCCCTGTTTTTGTTGGAAAGCAATGCTGGAGCCATCAGTGCAGTGCTTAGGTCAGGCACCAATCCTGCAGGCAGGGAATGTGCTCCGGCAGTGTGTGACCCTCAGCAGGGACAATGCTCAGCAATCCTGCAGGCAGGGAATGTGCCCCGTCAGTGTGTGACCCTCAGCAGGGACAATGCTCAGCAGCGTTGCTGTGCTCAGTCTCCATGGAACCATGCCAGGAGCAGCTGCTGAGCTCAGAAGCCATCGCAGCCCCCGCCCTGCTCCAGAGCCCCTTGTCAGGGTGGGCTCCTGCCCTGGCTCTGTGTGCCAGGAGCCGGCAGCGCTGGGTGCAGGGAGCCCAGGGAGGGCACAGAAACGCTGGGTGAGAAATGCTGGGGCACAGCGAGATGGGCGAGTGCAGCCAGCCAGGGCAGAGGAGCAGCACGCACAGGGGGCACAGCCTGCAGTACAGATGGCCAGGGGGAGAAAACAACAAACTGCTCAGGAGGGTGGAGAACAAACTTTTAGTTGCAAACTTCAGAGAATGATGTACTTGGGAAATCTTAAACAGCATTGAATTACAGTAAATCACTTGACAAAGCACTGACTTGGCAAACTCTAACCTGTCCAACTTCAAGTTATCCAGATTTCGATAAAAGGAAGTCAGGAGAAGAGAGAGAGGGAGAGAGAGTTCCACAGTCAGCCTTGGATCTCAGTTGCTGTGAGCTCCGGGGCCGTGGGACGTGTCAGTGTCACACCCATGTCACAGCCTGACCTGCACTGGTCCCTCTCCCAGGTGGGGTTTTTGGGGTGCCAGGGGCTTGGCAGCCACTTTGGGGCTGCACCAGAGGCTGCAGTGGCTGGGGTGGGGCAGTGACCACCCCACCTATGCAGAGCTCTCCCTGCCCCCAAACACACACTGGAGATGTCTGGGCTGTTCATCATTTCTCTGCTCTCCAGCACTGAGGCAACGCACTCTGGATACAGCTCTGAGCTTGTGCCCAAGGCAACCATCCCTGGCAATGGGGCTCCATGGAGCTGCTCTCAGGAAACCCCCAAGAGCTGGGGAGTGCCCCAAAACTGCCTCAGAAATGTGAGATACCTCAAAATCTCTTCAGAAATATGGATTATGAAAAAACTCACTCAGTAATGGGCTCCCCCTCCCTTCATCATCCCCAAACTTTGGCTGTCTCACTCCAGACCCCAGCCCACCTCCCCAATCCCAACCCCAACTCATCCCACCCCTCCTGGACATCAACGCCCCCTTCCCAAGCCACATTTCCCCTATTTCCCACCTCCCAAACCCCATCCCACCCATCCTGCCCCACCTAATGCCCATCTCAACCCTCCTGATTTGAAGCCCACTTTGCTCAATCCCCTTCCAACCCCATTCCACACCAAAGAGCTGTGGAATCAAGGAATTTTGGGGTGGGATTGAGTAGTTTTCAGTGGCATTGAGATGACAGATTGAATCCTCTTGTCTCTTTCAGTGCCAAGAAAGGGAAACAAGTACACCAAATACCCCCAAAACACCCAAATTCTGCAAGTTATCTCCCTGAATCCCAGATTCCCCTGAAACACAAGTAAAAAGTGAGGCTTTAGATGCCCTTGATGAATTTATTGATTTTTACCCCAATTTTCTGTGTTTTAAAGGGATGAAGATGAATCAAAAATAATTAGAGCCAAAACAAAAGAATAACCAGCCCAGTTTCTTCCCAACATGGATCACAGGGAATGTGGATCGCCAGGGCTCTGACCAACGTGGGTCCTCCCATGGGGGATGAAGGTGGAGCAGTGCACGAAGCTTCTCCTGCTGCTGGGGCACTCACAGGGCTGCCCTTACCGGTGAATCCGTTGGTGTCAGGTAAAGAACAAGTGCTGTGAGAAACTCTTCCCACACTGGGGACACTCGTAGGGCCTCTCCCCAGTGTGGATGCGCTGGTGCCTGATGAGGGTAAAGTTGTGCTTGAAGCCCTTCCCGCAGTCAGGAGAGCAGAAGGGCCTCTCCTCTGTGTGAATGTGTTGGTGCAGGAGGAGATCGGAGCTGGTCTGAAACCTCTTCTGACACTGGGGACACTCGTAGGGCCTCTCCCCAGTGTGGATGCGTTGGTGGGTGACGAGGGCGGAGCTGCAGCTGAAGCCCTTCCCACATTCCCCACACTTGTAGGGCCATTCCCCGGTGTGGATCACCTGGTGGCTGATCAGGTCGGAGCTCCGTCTGAAGCTCTTCCCGTGCTCCAAGCTGTTGCAGAATGGCTCTCAAGTTCAAACTTCCTTTAGGTCCCTGTTCGGGCAGCCATTTGTTGCAGAATGGGGCCTTTGTCAGGGATGAGCCATTTGTCAGTAAGGGAAAACTTGGACACTCAATATGAGTGATAAGCAAGTTCCGTTTATTCAAGAGAGCATCAGACACTTATACAGCAAATAATAGGCTTATGAATATTCTGTAAGCCAAGTGATCTATTGGTTAAACTATACCATCAACTCTTCCTCATTCCTTTGGGCCTACATTCTCTATTTCCCACGTCTCTCTGTCCACTTGTTATCATACCTAGGTAGGCCCAAGGACACGCTATCTTGCAGGTGCAAAACTCAAACTAGCTGTGTTCGGTACTTTCGCAGCTCCTGGTCAGCTAACAAGCGAATGTCTACGTGACCTCTGTCATGTAGCCATTTGTCCATACTTACCAGTGAGCATTTTCAGTTCTGCCACCCATGTTTAGAGCAAGTTTTCTGTGACTGTCTGCACCAGATCAGTCCAAAGAAGAGCATTAGGAAGTATCCAGCTGTATTTTTTCTTCTTCCTTCTGTGTACATGCTGCTTTTTTGAGCACTCTGGCTTTCTGAGCTCCCTCACATGTCTTGATCCTTTTCTGGATAACCAGAGGAATATCAGGATTGAATCCTGTCTCAGCTCTGAGCTTTTGAAGAGCCCCAGTCATCCTCTCCTACTCATCTCATCCTGGTCTTGGTGGAAATATTATGCCTTCATGGAATTGTTATTCAGCTTTGGGGCATTCTGGCACTGCTGTTCAGTGAAAGATTTTGAGACTTTGAAAGGTTTCCTGCTGTGGCAATGACAATCCTCAGTCCTAATGCTTGATGGGGGTTGCAGTTGCCTGAGTTGTGAAACCTCCTGAAAAACATTGTTTGTTCTTTTCTCCTTGACTTTTCCTTGACTGTTTTCATCAACAGATTAGGAGGTTTGGGGATATCTTTTCAAAGGGAATTTCAATTAATCTCCTGTCTGGCATTTCAAAGGGGAACAGTGGTTTGGTTTTTTTAACCAGCACCTGCTTACAATCCAATTAGCTAACTGCCTTTAATTAACCATAATACATTCCAGGAGAGCAAAATAACAAGGGAACAAAATCAAGTGGTGATGATTCTGTGACTGAACCTGGACTTCCCCTTTCCCAGGTGCAGGATTCTGGGTAACCCTTTGCTGGCCACTTTGAGCTCTGCCATGCAGTGCCTTGGGTTTCTGGGGAGGGAAAAGCATCCAGTCCCTCACCTCCAGGTTCACATCTGCAAATCCAGAGGCCAGAGGATATTTCTGTCCATGGGATTTGCACACTGGATGCCCCATAGGATTCTGGTTGTGAGCTTTCCTCAAAAACATGGTGAGATGAGGCGTGCAGGACTCATTTCTTCAGAAGGGCAGGAGAAACCTCTGAAGGCCTCCCCTAAAGGGCCTCCTTACCCAGCAGTTTGACACAGATTTGCTTCTGAAGAGCTTTGTAATTTATCCTTATTATGTTCTATGTGTGATTTAATGAAAGCCTTTTTCTCTACTGTAATTGAGCTCTTAATCTCATCTGAAAAGCAGAGCACAATCCCTTCAGAGATGGTGTTTGAGTAACAGCCTGTTTGTGTTTCCTCTGCTGTGGTGCTGCTCATGGAGCTGCTCACTCCTGATTTAAGAGCAGAAAATAAACAGATTTCTCTGAGTCAAAAATACATCAGTGATGGCACACAGAGTAGGTTTGTATTGGAATATGATCCCAATATAACCAGTTAGATGGTGCCTGGGCCAGTTCTGACCCTCGCTGCTGGGCCAAAGGCAGCACTATGGTGTTTTACCCCAGAGATACCTTGGCTGCTGGAGAGTGCAGCGGGGCACAGGCGCAAGTCCAGGCTTGTCAGGACTCCGTTTACCTCAGGAGAGAGAGCTTCTGGCGATGGTGAAGATAAGAAAGGGAGGATTCTGCTGGAGGGTTGCGAGATGTTTATTCCATGGGTACAGCGGTCTGCACCGGGGCAACTGCTGCTAACAGAATACCGGCCGCATGGTCTGATTAACCTTTTAAGCTCAGGGCAGGGGAAGGGGAGGGGACAGGTGAGCCACCAACCAGGTGAAGGGGCAGGGTCTCAAGGGACTAGGGACACCTATACGGCCAATGTCCCCCAGGCCTGAGGGACCAATCACACGACGCCTTGCTGGTATGTTAGCCTGATTAACAGGGCACACTCAGCGAGGGGTGAGGGGGAAGGGAGAAGGTATAGGCACACCTGGGAAGGGACCGGAAGTTTAAAACAGGACATTGCAACACACCGCAACAGGTTTGAATAAAAAACTCTTTTTTCTATTGGGCAAGAGATCTTCCAAGCAAGATCTTTCCTGGTTCTGCAAAGAATATGAAGGAGTGAGTTTTCCTTAGTGAACCCCTGAGGCTTCATGCAGGTGATGCTCAGAAAATGGCACATGGGCATGGCAGCTGTCAGCAAAACAATTGGCTCTGGGCAGGTAAAAGTTGGCAGGAGATAAGAGTGGAAAGTCAAAACAACAGGATGCTGAAAAACTTGTAAGAGGAATAACGACTTCAGTGAAAATCCCTCATCTCAAAGCTTCAAAACACATTTTTACAAAAATCCACAAAGGTGTCCTGATTTTGATCAGTCTGATCTTCCTAAATAGCATTTTACAATCAGAATTAGGAGTTGAGGGACACTAAAGAAGGCTCAGCAGAGGATTTTTCATTGTGACTTTAGTATATATTTTTTACTGTGCTGTAGTTTGGAAGGAGGCCCCAAGCTCCAGCTGCAGCCTGGGGAGATCCTGTTGACCTAAACACTCCCCAAAGCTGCTGTGGGACTGACCCAGAACCAGAATCTGTATGGAACTGGGTAAATTACTTCCCACTAGAAAACACTTGCAGCTTGATGGTGATCCACAGTTCCCAGTTCAGACCACAGGCAGTGCCAGTAGTGACCAGTTTGCTGCCTGCTCTGTGCAGAGCTGGTGGCTGTGAGTGGCAGAGCTGTGGGGTGAGCAGGCTGGTGGCTTTTTGGGGCACACAGAACCTTCCATCTCTACTGCTTTGTCCCCACTAGAGAGTGGATTTTCCTAGAGAAATACCTGGTGAGTAGGAAGCATGAAGAGCAAATCATTCCCTGCCAGTGGATGCTGTGCTTGTTGCAAACACGAGTTACATCTGGTAGGAGTCCTTGCTGTCAACCGTCAGGGATTCCAGGCTGAGATCAGCTCATCTCTGTTATTTGCCAGGGAATGAGGATCAGACTCCACCACACCTCCAGAGCTGGGGACGAGTGGGTTGAATCACATTCAGAGCCAGGATGAGGAATGGGTTGTGTTTTGTCTTGCCATGCACAGCAGACATCCTAATTTAAAGCTGTGCTGTCTTCCCAGATTCTGCTTCTTCCTCTGAGAAGACCCATTCATTTTGATCCTGTTCCTTTCCACCCATCCCTCTAAAGATCTCCATTACTGGAGTAATTGGCACTATTGGATCAACTTTTGATGTGATGAGCAGTGGATTTTTGTAGTCAACATGCCAATTTAAAGTGCCACAAATAAAAGATCAATTACTTCTTTCCTGGAGAAGAAATTAAGGTAAAATCTTTCAATGTAATGGGCTGCGTGTACAAAGCTAAAGAGGTAGAAGATTTAAATGAGACTGTCTCCTGAGAGGATGTGTTTTTAATGTAAAAGTAACAAAAACAACCCAAACAGTGAGAGAGCATCATTTGAGCTGCACCTCTGTCAGTAAGGGATGGATCTCTCCTGCTCTTTCTCCTGCCTGGGGTACCTGTGTGGGGCTGGTTGTCCCTGTCATTTACCTTTTGATTGCACAACCATTTCTTAGAAAACAGTTGGCTCTTCAGACTCTCCTGGGCATTCAAGTGACTCCAGGAGATGTGGGGGTTAACTGATAAGTGGGTTTGGATGGTCCTGGCTGTTAGGTGTTGCTATGTTTCCTGATGCTGGTCTCCAAAGCAATCCCTGGCACGCTGCTTTTGTGGAAGGCAGAACAGCTCTGTGCTTGAAATTACTGTTCTGGGGAAATGCAATGAATTTTCTGCTAGGAACTGCATGTAAGCAGAGATGGAGCCTGAATTAGGGATCTGCCCTTGTGGGGATCCCTTACACTGACACAAAGCTCTCTGTGCCTCTCCAGAGGGCTGTCACCCTACAGAAACATGTCACTTCAGGGCAGGGAGGGGGATTTGACATCACAAAACATCGAGGGAAAAACATCGAGGCAAATTCTCCTTTTCTGGTCAGGAAAACCAGGGTGTGTGCCTGCTGTGTTCCACGAGCAGCAAATCAGTTGCTGAGGGATTTCTGCTGGGAGATTTGTGCTTTATGAAATTCCTGCCAGTGGCAGAGGGCTGGGGAGCTGGAAACAATAGCGCTGTCTTCCTCCTCTCTGCTTCTTTAATTGTTTGTAATGATTTAATAAGCAGCACTATTCTTCCCTGCAGCAAACACAGGTGTCATTTTATTACCTTTATTAGGGCCCCTGTTTGGAATTTCTCTGCTGTATTTCCTTCTTTGCAGGCTTGGTCCAAAACTTGGAGAGGTCAGTGTAAGAGCTGGACTTTGTGCTGTCAATATTCTAAGTGTTGAGCCAGCACCAAATCCATGCAATTTTATGGGAAAGAAATAAGGACAAGTGACATGATTTAAACAAGGAAATGCTCTTGGCTTTGGCATTTTATGTGCACACCAGGAGAAAAAGAGCAAAGCAGGTACAAGCTCCCAGTTCTTGCAGAAGAATAAATGGAAATAACTTCCCTTTTAGGCTGGGAATCAGGAGAAAATTTATACTCATCAGAAGGGTGTTGAAGTGGAGCAGCTGCCTAGTGACAGCAGACAGGTAGAGAAGTGAAACCACAAATTAAAGGCTTTTAATGTGGAGTTTTTTGGATGTTGGGGTCTTTAGAAGCAGATTTTTTGAGTCCCATGGGCAATGGAGGTGACTTCCCAGGGAAGCATCCCTGTCCCATGCCTGGGATCTGCTGCCCTGGTCCCACAGAGTGATTTGGGTTGTACCTGATGGCTCAGCAGAGCTTGGGGAAATGTCTCAATGTTGGTTGGATTGAATGGCATTTGGGTCAAATCGAGTTTCTCCTCGGAGGGATGGAGTCTTGACCTCTCACAGGTTTCACTTGAGTATTTCTTTAATCTGTCCCCCACCCCAAAACCCCCCAGCAGATCCCCTGCTCCTGCCGCTCTGTGTCTCCCACAGCTGTGATCCTCAGAGCTTTTCCCTTACACTAAAAGAACTGGAAACTGGCTGGGTTTTGTTGCCTCTTGGCAACAAAATTTTCTCCTGTTGTGCAGCTCAGGGGGAAAGAAACCTCTTCCTCCCTTCAGTCTGCTGCAACAAAGTGTTTTGTTCCTCTTTGTGAAGAACCAGGAAGAAACACTTCTTTTTAAGATGAGGGAGCCCAATTCAATTCCCTTATCATTTTGAGCAAAATAACCCAGTTATTTATGTTGAAAGTCACTCCAAAATTTTGAAGAGATCTTTTTAGAAAATATTTCTCTTGGTGACTGATTATGAGTGGGTATGGGAAGAAACTCTTTGCATTGAACCACTCAAAGCAGTAATTTCTTCCCAAAGAGTAGATGTAATTACATTTTTTGGGCGAAAAAAAATAAGTAGTAGTGGACCAAAGGAGCTTCAAGCTGATCTCTATTTGCTGCCAATCACTGAATTAAATGCACAGGGTTCCTATCAGCTCTGCCAGACAAAACGTTGTATTTGGGTTATTGGGGTTTTGTCAGAAATCTTTGTAGCATGAATAGTTCATGGACTTATCTCTGCTGGCTTCAGCCATTCCTGCTGTCCATCATATCTTGCTATTATAAGGCAGCTCTTTTCATTATGTTGTCTTTTAATTCAGATATCTGAGCCTTTTTCTACTTCTAGTCCCACTCTTCAGTAGGACAAACATTTTCACATTATCTGTGAGTGTATTCAGTGGTGGCCACACAAGTGAAGGCAAGGAGCTGGCAGGTGATAATTTATGAAACTTTCTATATTGGGAAAAAACTCAGCATTCAATTTCCATCTCCTTAGAAATCTCTATTTCTTTTCTTGTCTCTTGTGCTCTTTGTGGCTGGTCTGAGTTTAGTGCTTGGAAATGCAATTATATGGATTCCAATTCTTTTGAGAGAGAATAATCCTGTACACAAAGCCAAATAAATTTAACTTTTCAATATTAGAGCAGTTTGACATCCAGGTGGGGGATCTGGCAGTGGTTAGTGCCTGGCCAGCCTCAGAACACAGAGTTTGTCTGATTTAGGTGAAATTTCATTCATTGGAGACAAAGTAAAATTGCCTCTTATTTGCTCAGCACTAAAAATCCATCTGAACCTAATTGCCAAGGGATGGGATTAACTCCTGCAATGGCACCATGAAATGAGAGACAGAGAGAGGAATATTAAAAAATGGCATTTCCAACCATGTGCAGGCCCTGATGTCCTGCTGCTGGCTTGGTGCTCTCAAAGGGGCTGATTTTGATGGTTTTAGAGGCACTAACCTGGGCAGTGAAAGGCACCTCAGGCAGCAATTGCTTCTCTGGTGTCTGCAAGTGCCTTTATCTCCCTTCACGCTCCTCAGAACTGAAATCCTGCACAGACTGAGTGAATCTGAGGCTTTGGGAAGGCCCAGTGGTGACAGATTTTGGTGAGATTTGAGTCAGGAGATGGAAGCAGCAGCTGAAGGGGCTGTAATCTTCATCCTTGGGCTCTGCTGCAGGCTGATGTGGTGTGAAGGAGGCAGGGATTCCATAAAGCAACTTCTGTAGCTCCTGGGGGGAAATAACCAAGTGGTAAGTTCTTTAATTTGTTAGAGTTTCAGGCTGTGCTGCACCTCAGGACCAGGCTCTGCCCCTCTCTGCCCCAGCTGGTGCTTCCCAGCTGTCCTCTGTGGTTTTTATTTGCAAACCACCTCCCTGACCAGCTTCCACTTTGCTTTAAAAAATTCAGCACCACGTTTGTGGCTGAACAGGTCCCAGAGCTGGGGAGAATAGTTTGAGATGCAATTTGCATCACAGAGTTGTTACAGCAGGGAAATTGTTCCATCCCTCCTGTGCCTGGAGCTGCTAATCTTGTTCTGAACATTGAAAACCTCTTCAGCTTCTCTCATTATACTTAAATTTGATTACTGCTTTGATTTCACACCTCTTTCATGCAGGCTTCTCCTCTCTCCTTGGCTGGAATTCTCTGAAAAGATAAATTTTATCAAGCCTTGGGACAGTTCCCGTCATCTGTCTCTGCTCCTAATGCTGCTTTTAATTATCTTGGGAACCTGAGCATGAGGGAAACTGGGAGGAGTTTAGTGAGAAGAAAAGGAAGGCACAGAGGCCAAAGTGTAAATGCAGAGTCTGGGTCACCAGAGTCTGCAGTGTTGTGGAGATCTGGGCCGTGCAAAGTGATGTTTTTCTCTGTGAATGGCTGATTCCTTCTGTATCTCCTCCTGAAATTCCTGTGCACCAGGGCTGGTGCTGGAACTGCAGCCACACAAACTCCCCATGGAGCTGTGTGGGACACAGTGGGAATCATTTATTTGCTGTTTTTGATGAAAAGTTGTGACATGAACCTCAGTGTCAGGGAGGTGACGCGTTATTGCTGCTGCTGTCAGACAGTGCCCACACACTGTGCCTGGAGACAGCTCAGGAGAAGATGAAGAAAAACCAGGATTAAATCCCATGTGCCACTGAACTCTATCAGAGATAAACTGCTTGGAGTGAAGTCTGTGAAGTGACTGGGGAGAGCTGGATGAAAGGGACAGCTCTGAGAAGTGTGTGGTACGTCAGTGATGTCCTAACACTCATCTTTGCACAGAGATGAAAAAGTATCAGTTTGCAAGGCCTGAATGTCTGGGTGTGGAAACTGTGTGTTGCACAAGCTGTGCTGAGCTCATCCGGCTCTGAAATATCATCTCTGCACCTTAGCAAGGAACAGCAGCAGAGTTATGAACAGATTAATAAAAATCAGTCATAACCCAGAAGAAAACCTTGGCAATACACATCTGTGGCAGGTGAGGAGACCAAAAGCTTTCATTATTGTTCAATAAAAAAATCCTCTCTCTTGGCATTAAAATGCTTTAGTTTCAGCTCTGCCCCAGACTATCAATGTCAAGTGTTTCTCTGGCTGTTGGGGGAAGGTTCTCCCCCATAGCTCTCTGCAGATTGGTGCTAGTTAAAGATGTTTTGTCAGGTTCAGATGTTTTGGTGCCTGACCAGGGAGTGCAGAACAGGGATTACAAGTGCTGACATTTACTGTACCAGAAAGTCCAAGGGATAAATTTGTGCCAATTAACACCTTTAACTAGGAGGATCAATTCCTGTTGTGCTTGTACCAGAGTCTGGGCACAGACGGGGTTTCCAAGGGAAATCTTGGTCCATGAAGGGCTGGGGCTCCCTCCAGGCTGGTCCAGCCCCTCAGGGTGCTCAGGAACAGGGGTTCCCCACAGCCCAGTGCACCCTCCTTAGCCCTGGGGCTCCCAAGGGCAGAGCTATGGCTGAGGTTCTGCAGGAGCCATGGGATCCCATGGCACAGGGCACGCTGGGATTTGCCCCTGCAGCTACCAGGTGTGTCCAGAGAAACTGCAGGGAGGGGGTGACCTCTGTCAGTGGGACCCCTCTGTGCACAGGGGCCCCCACTCCTGGGGTGGCTGTGCCAGCTCCCCCAGGGACCTCCAGCCCTGAGAACCTGGAGCAAGTGGAAACCACAACTTTGCAAATGCTGCCTGTGCCCAATGCAAATGGTAAGAGAACGGGGGTGTGAAAAAAAAATTGTTTATTACAGAAGAACATCAACAACAATACAGAACACTTTAACAATGTAAGAACATTTGTAACAACAACAATCCGTAGAACATATATACATAAGAACCTATCTAGCCAAAATATATGAAATGCATTTGTAGAAGATAAAAAATTCTAAAAGTCTTAAGTCCTAAATCCTATTCCTAAAGACAAAAAGCTGTAGAACATATGTACAAAAGGGTGGCATCTCTGTCCGGAACGTTCATCAGTGCTGGAAGAGAAGCAGGTGCCGTGGTCACTGCAGTCAGACACAGAGGGCTCTTCCACGTGTCCCCTGGTTGGCACATGTGGGCAAAGCAGGGCTCTGCTACCAGAGCTGAGCCTGGCTGGCTGTGGGATGGAGCTTGAGTGGCCCAAAGCGAGCACAGGACAGGCGGTGTGTGGCCACCAGACTCCAGTTCGTGAGGTGCCATGTCTCTGCACAGGGACCAGCCTAGCTCCAGTCTGGCAGCAGGGGACCCACTCTGCCTGTGGGGATCACATGCCTGTCCTGCTGCTGTCATTGGTCTTCATCCCAAAATCATATCCTCTTCCTCATCTTTTAAATCAATGTCCATGTCCTCAATGTATCCTTCCATTTCCACTTCCATCTCCTCCTCTTCCTCATAAACATCCACTTCCATTTCCTCTTCCACATCCACATCCATCTCCATCTCTTTTTCCATATCTATATCCACCTCCATCTCTTCCTCTTCAGACTCTTCTTCCTCCATTTCCACGTCCTCCACTGTAGGAGTCTGGACATCCACCTCCATCTCTTCCTCTCTGTCCATGACAGCCTGCAGAGGTGGCAAAACCTCAGAGTGGGGTCCCTGTCCCACACCATCACCACAGAGCTGCAGCCCACTCAGGAAGCTGGAGGTGTCCACCTCCATGGAATGGCACCATACCTCCCTCAGTTGACAAATGACACAAAGGATAAACGTGAGCATCCTGAAGTGATGGATGACAAAATCCAGGCACTAGGGAGCTCTCAGCACTGATTGGACTAGCAGCGGGCAGGTGACAAGAAGGGCAGCAAGAACAGTGACGAGGGTGAGCAGGAGCGGACCGAACAGTAGGCTGACACAAGGGCCAGTGGTTGAGTTGTTCTCTGTGCTGGGTGGTGGCAGTTCCAGTTGGAACGTGGGAAGTGACATCACACAGATCCCAAGATTCCAGGGTCAACAGAAGTGGTCACTCGGGATCCCTGAATGGTTGGGCTTGAAACGGACTCTGAAGATCATCTTGTTCCAAGCTGAGCAATCTTCCCCCAGACCTTGGGGGAGCCCTGTTCCCAAGGATGGGGCATGCACAGCCTCTGTGCCCAGCCTGGGCCAGTGCCTCGCTGTCCTCAGTGTAAAACAGCAGCTTCCTTAGATCCAGCTTCAATCAATCAGCAGTTGAAAGCCATCCCCCTTGTCCTGTCACCACAGGCCCTGTTGAACACTCTGTCCCCTTCTTTCCTATGGGACCCTCCCAGTCCTGCACAGCCACAGTGGGGCCTCCCTGTGTCTCCTCTTTTCAGGCTGAGCATCCCCAGTCCCAGTCAGTCAGATCAGGGGATGTCAAGGCTGAAGTGTAGCAAATAGCATCAGGAACTGAGAGATGGAAGTTTTAGACCCAGATTTGCCTCTAAATGTACAAAATTAATAACAGTGGAGGGAAAGATGGTGGGACACTTGTTCTAACTGGTGAATTTTATTTTTTCTTCTTTTCTGTCATGCTGTCAGTTTTTCTGTTTGAAAGGAAGCTTAGCACAATGTCCACTGTCTTCTCCATTTGTAAAACACCAAGCAGAGTCTGGGCAGGCTGATGATGCAGAGCAAAACCTGCAAATATACTGGTGATCCTGAGTCTAGGGATGCAGCTAAACCCAGCCAAAAGTAATTTCTGGAAAGTCAAGCCTGGTTTACATTTTCTTGAGTTTGGCTATGCCAACTTAACCAGTCATTTGTAAAAAAGCAAATCAAATGCTCAAACCAAAATAGACAAAACCCCAAATAAACAAACCCACGCAAACCAACAAAACAAATAAAAAACCCCCAAAAAAACCAAAGGGAATGAGGAGTTAGTGTTAGTTGTGAGGATATCACAGCAGGCAAATGGCTGCTTCCCACAGGATCACCATAAAAAGCCACATAAAACAGCTGCTCCAAAATATACCCAACAGGAGAAAAACAAAAAGTGATAGATGGCAACTTTGGGGGCAGCTCCACATTAAGGTGAAGGATGAGCTGTGGTTCAGACCCAGCATTCCCCACCCTCCAGGCGGCTGTTTGCTCCTGATAAAACACCCTTGCAGGACTGTGGCACCTCTCAGTGCAGTGTAAATCATCCCCACAGCTCTCAGCTGAGCCACTGGCACTTCCAGAGCAAGATCCAGGCACAATCCTGAGCATCTGTGGAAGATCCTGAGCATCTTCATGCCTAGAACCACAAAACAGCTCAGGCTCTCCCTGGACTGGGTTTTTAGGGGAGGTTTCCATGTGCCTGTGAGATCTGTTCATCCCTCAACATATCTGACTTGATGTACAATGATGCATTTTTGTTCCTTCCTTGTTCCTGTGTGCCAGTGAGGAAGATCCATGTGAATGGAGGATGTTGTGCACAGGAACATTTATTCCTGGATTGCCATTTTGTTTCACTGTCACTCAGCTGAACATGGTCCTTTTCTAAGAGGGACTTAGAAGAAATGTGTAGGAATTTTGGCTCTGAGAGGAGCAGAAAGCACATTTTCTACACCCCATTCCCAGTAGATGCAGTTTCCCTGGCAGAACAGTGATTCCCATTCATCTTCCTGGGAAGATTGTGAAGACATTCAGAGATGACAGGTTCAGCTGGCCTTTGGCTTTGTGTCCCTCATTTCACATGGCCAGTTTCAAGCGCCATTAAAAGAGGCTCATGTTTGCCTTGCTCCCCAGAAGTGCTGTAGTTATTTCCAGGAGAAAACAAAAAATTGATTGTCCTCTGGTGTGGTAGAAATCCCACCACAATTGTTGTTATGGATACGAATGAGGCCAAACTTTCTCCAGAGAAAGAGGTTCTCGTTTATTAAAATAACTACAGGGAACGGAGTGCCCAGGATAAGCCCAGGCACCCACACAGTGAGCCAAAAACAAAACAGTGCACTAACCCCAAGTGCACTGGGTTCTCCCCAAAAAAACAATGGAGCTCTCCCCACAAAACAAGTATCAAAAAAGAAGAACTCTGACCCAACCAAACTCCCCCCATTTATAGCCCCCTTCGAGTCCATGATTGGTGCATTTTGGATCCTCATGATGATTGGTCCATTTCCAGGCTTCTCATTGGTCTTTACTGCCGTTCATTCTGGACCAATCGTTTCTGCAGGGCTTCGAATGATTGGTCAGATCTTTCATCCAATCTCTCTTTGACCATGCCTTGCCCCGTCAGACACCTGTTTCACCAAACTCTGGAAAACTCTGGACCCTTCTAGCACATTTTAATACCCCCCCCCCCCCTTAACATAATACAAATAATATAACATAATTAATACAATATAATTGAACTATATCCTATTTTAACTTAAATTTTACCTATAACAACTCCCCCCTCTAAAACTTTGATCGGGCTTTAGCCCGCATCAACCTCTTGACAGTTATTCAATTAGTCTCTTGACCAGTCTTTTAATCAGTTTGTTAACATGTTTCCTCTTCAATCATGTTTAGTTGTCTCTATGTCTGATAAATCTGTTTCATAAGCCACATGATTTACTTCTCCTTTAATCTGTTTCCTTTCTGAACAGATCCATTTTTTTTTCATAGGGCATTCCCCCAACAATTTCTGTTTAAAAATTCCCTATATTTTCGAATAGCCAATACACTCTGCCGTCCTCTATAGAGGCGGTTAGCGATAAAAAGTTGATACAATTGGGGCTTGGATTTGAGTGTGTTCTGAGGACGGCTGTCCGAGACTCTCCTGCATACAGAGGATGATAGCATTTTTCCCACATTTGTATCTCCCCCTTATTGATGCTGATAAGTAGGAGGATCAATAGAACTGGGGGTCTGGTACAGGCTACTCTCCCATTCATGCCTCCTCTCCGCAGAGGATCAGCGACTCTTGTTGGTAAGAGTATATCCTGATCCAGTCTTGCCCCCCACTTCTCTTCTCTTTCCTTACTACTTGTGCTGTTCTTACCAGTTACTGTTGCAGGAGTCTACTTCCCCTTTTGTATCAACCTGTTCTTTCTTTCTTTCTTTTAGAGCCAGATTTCTAGGTATGTGGGAGAATGCTCTATCACTTCTCAGATCACAGGATCAGTAATAGGGATCTCCTCCTTTTCTTGATCTTTCTCATTCCCATCTCCTACTTCATTTAATCTGAAGATCTTTTCAGAATCTTCTAGAGCGGCCCTTTTTGCAGTTATGTCTGCCAAGTTGTTCCCTTTTATTTCTCTAGTATCGCCTTTTTGATGTCCCTTTATATGTACCACTACAATTTCTTTTGGTCTCTTCAGGGCTTCTAACACTGCCTTTATGAGACCTTCATGAATTACGGTTTTTCCCTTTGAGTTGACAAATCCTCTCTCTGCCCAGATCTTCCCAAAAGTATGTACTACCCCATAGGCATATTTAGAGTCAGTGAATATGGTACCTGCGGAGGGGGGCATATGTGGCCCGAAGTTTAGAGTCCGACTAGCTGAGGGCGAAAGGCCGACGCCCCTCTGCAATTCCTGGCCAGCACCCTTCGGCGTCTGATGGCCTCGGGCTGTGCTGGCTGCGGACTGGCTTACACCGCTGGTATTGGAGAGGAACGGAGCTGACCATTTCCCGGAGGTTAAACATCGGTTTATTGAAGGTGTTGCGGGCTCCAACCGTGGGGAAACCAACCGGGAAAAAGTTTTTCCATAGGGGGTGAAACAGGATTATAAAGGAGGGGGGTGGGTACAGGCGGAACCAATCGGGAAAGGTGAGGGGATGAACTTCACAGAACTGACACTCCATGGAGACCAATAATCAAAAGGTAAAGGAGGTGTCCTGGGACCCCAGCCAGCCACCATCTCCAGAGAGGAGAAGGTTCTCGAAACCTGGGAGGAGAAAGGCAGTGATTGACTGGACCCAGGGAGGAAACAACTTTCACTTCTAAGGGAAACCAGGGGAGGAGCAATTACATATCGGCAACTATGAATAGCGGTTACTATAGCAACTTAGCTGACAGGCTAGCAGTGGCGGGAAAAACTGGGGGAACGAAACCATTTTACACATAATAGGGGAGAACAATACATATATTGGGGGAATAACACAAGAAACTTAACAACACACTACAACAGGTACCACTCCTTTGATCAAGCCATTTTAGCCCTTTTAATAATGCATATATTTCACAGCATTCTGCAGACCAACTATTGGGAAGTTTTCCTTTTTCTATGACTGTCATCGTATGTCCATTTACAATAGCATACCCTGATACTCGCTTACCATCTACTACCTGTGATGAACCATCTATAAACAGTATATCTCCTTCAGGTAAAGGTACTTCTAATAAATCTTCTCTAACTTTTAGCTGCAAATTTATGGTTTCAAGGCAGTGATGTTCCAATTCTTCTTTTGGTTCTCCATGTAAAAATTGTTCAGGATTTTGGATCCTTGTTGTTGTCAATTCTATATTTTCACTTTTGTTTAATATCAATTCATATTTTAAAAGCCTGCTCTCTGAAATCCATTGGCAGGCTTTCTTGCTTAGTATACTTTTTATATCATGGGGAGTATATACCTTGATCGTGTTTCCTAGTGTTCACTTGTAACCTTCCTCCACAAGAGTTACAGTTCCAGCCACTGCCTGGAGACAGAGCGGGCCAGCCTCTAACTACTGCATCCAGCAACTTGGAGAGATAAGCAATGGGTTTTCACACCCCACACCATTCTTGTACAATAACTCCATAAGCTGTTCCTTCTTCTACATTGACAAATAGTTCAAACAGTCTATTTAAATCTGGCAAACTTAGTACTGGAGCATTTGCCAACTTTTCTTTTAGGTCTTCTAACTTTTTCTCATCATTTTCATCTCAACTTATGGGCTCATTTTCAACTAATTTATCATATAGAAACTTAACTAATTTTGTGTGTCCATCTATCCATAATTTACAATACCCAATTAATCCTAGTAATTTTCTCACATCTGTTTTTGTTTTTGGTGCTGGCAATGATAGTATTCCCTGAATTCAGTCAACATCTAATCTCTTATATCCTTTCCCAATTATATGGCCTAGATACTTTACTTCTGGTTCCACAAATTGTAACTTTCTCTTAGATACTTTTAACCCCTTTCCTCCTAGCAAGTTCAGTAAATTAAGAGTTGTTGTTTGTACCTCTTCTTTCTGTTCCCCAGAAATTAATAGATCATCTACATACTGGAGGATTTGAGATCCTTCTTCAGGTATAAACTGTTTCATTAGTTCTTCCAGAGTTTGGCCGAATAGGTTTGGTGACTCAGTGAATCTCTGAGGCAACCTTGTCCATTGTAATTGCTGTTTTCTCCCGGTTTCCTCATCTTCCCATTCAAATGCAAACCATTTTCTACACTCTTTCTCAAGTGGACAGGACCAAAAAGCATCTTTTAAATCTATAACACTAAACCATGCATGTCTCGATGGTACTTTGCTCAATAAATTATAGGGGTTGGCTACTACTCGATATTGAGTAACAGTTTGCTTATTTATTTCTCGTAAATCTTGGACTAATCAGTATGTACCATCGGGTTTCTTTATGGGTAATATTGGGGTGTTATGTGGAGACATGCATGGTTCTAAAATTCCTTCTTTAATTAATCTTTAATTGCAGGTGTTAATCCCTATTTCCCTTCTACAGAAATTGGATATTGTTTAACTCTTATTGGGGGAATGTCAGGTTTCATTTTGATTTCTATGGGTGGAATTTCCAACAGTCCATGACCCCCTCCTTCTGCCCACACTCTCAGATCTATCTGTCTCTCATCTTCTTCTTTTAAAACCATCATTTTCACTACCATCCATTTTCCTTCAGGGACCCCTATTCTTAACTGCACTTGTAAATCCTGACCTAAGAGGTTAGAGTCTAATTCAGGCATATACAGGAGGTCAGCACAGCCTTCTCTGAAACTTCCTTTTATAGGTACTTCTTCAATAATGGGTACTTCAAAAGGGTTATTCTCAGCACCTTTAACTTTACCGGTTGGCTTACTTAATTTGCATCCCTTGGGAATCTTTGAAATACTTGAACAATCTGCTCCAGTATCCACTAAAAATTCCATTTCCTCGCTCTGAGGGCCAATTTCTAGGTTTACCAGGGGCTCCTTTTGATGTCCAATATCATCCCTCAGAGCGTAGAGCCCCTGACACCCCTAGTCCTCTCCTTCCAGCCTGCTCCCTATGGTGTCTTGTTCCTGAGCAATAGTCTCATCCATCTTTCTTTTTCTACAGAAATTTCTGGTATGTCCTTTCTTACACAATAAAAGCATACAACTTCTGCCAAAGGTGGTCTTCTTTCAGGCCAAGGTGACTTATTATCTCTGTCTGGCTCATACCTTCTACTTGACTGATCTTTAAACCCACTTATTCTTGGACCTGTGTACTCGCTTTTTCCATCACCTGCTGACTCACTATTCCCAAATCTAGCACTCTCTCTATCTACTGCTACCATAAGTTTTGCTTTTGTCTTGGTCTTCTCCTCATCCCTCCCTAGATATACTTTTTGCGCCTCTCTTAATAACTTGTTCATTCCTCTTTCCTGCCAATCATCTAACTTGTCCAATTTCCTTCATATATCCACCCAGGCCTTAGTTACAAATTGAATTTTAATTAAAGCTTGTCCTTTTGGTCTATCTGGATCCATGTTTGAAAATAACTGAAAGTTTCATTTTAATCTTTCTAGCCAGGCGCTTGGTGATTCATCTCGCTCCTGGTGACTGTCAAATACCAATATTGCATTATTTGTTCTTGGGACTGCCTCTCTTATCCCTCATACAATTAGTGTCCTGTATTGCCTCATGCTCGCTCTTCCCTCTTCCTGGTTTGGATCCCAATTAGGTGGGTCAATAGGCATTTTATCTTCTCCTCTAGGACCTCCTCTATTTTCTCTTTCCCAAATCCTCATACCCACAGTACAAATCATTTGTATTTCTTCGGAAGAGAACAGTATTTCTAGGATAGAATTTAATTCCTCCCACATAAAGATGTTAGGCCCTAAGAATTGGTCTAATTGTTGGGAGATGCTTATTGGGTCTTCTAATAAAGTCTTAATTTCTTTCTTAAAATTCTAACTTCAGAGGCGGTTAATGGGGCATTCACAAAACCAACACCACCTCTGCACCACCCCCCCCAAAGGCATTACCCTTAGAGGAAACAAATTTTCAGTTCTCCCACATTCATCTTGAATTTTCTTTGCTTGGAACCTTGTATTATATTGATAGCTTGCTACATGCTCATCTGGTTCAATTAACTTCTTTTCCTCTATGTCTTTACAACAACAGGCCTTTTTCACTCCCTGACCTTTTGTTTGCAAACCTTCCTCCTGCTTGTGACTCAGTATGTTGGGGTACAGGGGATAAATATAAAGGAATGTTTTGTGATGATCCAGGAATAAGAATAGGGGAGAGATATTTTGGGTTATGTGTTGAAGTATGGGGGAAAAATAAAGAGGGGTATTTTGGAAAGCTTTGGGAGCCAAGACTGGGGTATGGATGCTCTGAGTGGTACTAGAGACAGGCGTCTGGGTACTTGAGGAACTGGAGGGAATCTGCAAAACTGAAGGAGTACTAGAATGGGCAGGTTCTGGTATATTTGGGAAAGGAGGAGATACAGAAGAGGGGATGCCAGGAGCAGGACAACTTGAATTAAAAGATTGAGGTAATTTCAAAATTCCTGTGAGAGTAGACACTGAAATTACATCCACCTCATGAGATGGTGCCAAGGGTTACAATGTTGGAGGGGGAGGAGGAAGATGGTCTATAGGAGGACACGGAGGAGGAGGTAACGGGAGGTCATCTAAGGGATCAGGAGGGGGAGGCGGAGGAAGATGGTCTAAAGGATCCCACCTCCATTCTGGTAGCTTAGTTTCTTCTTTTTCTTTTTCTCTGGATAATTTATATAATTTTATTTCCTCTTCCTGTTTCTCCCTTTGTAACCAACATTTAGCATATCTAATCTCTTCGTCACAAGGTTCTATTTGGGTATTGACATATCTAATTAAAGCTATACATAGCCATCTTTCTTTTGTCCCGTACCAGGGCCAATAAATAGGTCCTTCAGCAATACTCTCTTTAGGCCATATTTCTGTACAGTATCTTATCATTTTTCTCTTATCTAGATCCTTCATTCCCTCATTAGTATCCCAATTTATTAAGAGTTCACCTAAAGGACTACTAGGAGGTATTTTCTTAAAAACATCCTTCCCTTTTCTCCTCCTGCTGGCACTTCTCCCAGCACACTGTCCCATCTTTAACTAGCAATTTGTATCCAAATACAATTTCTTTTTCCTAATAAGGGATATGTATTAGTTATAAATGAGGAAGAGTAAATAAATATTAATTATTGTGGAAGATGTAATAATAATAGTAACTTAGACAAGACAAAGATGGCAACTTTAAAGAAATGTTTGAAGTGGGAAATGAAATAAATATGGCGGCTTTGGTGGGAAACCACACACACAAAAAAAAGGTGACTTAAAGAAATATTTAGTGTGGGAAACAAAATAAATATGGCAGTTTAACAAGGGTTTTGGAATAATAATGTCAATTCAAATGAACATTTATAACCTAAGAATAGTGAAATGTTGAAATTAATTCCAAAAACTAATATAATATCTATTGTTTTAGTGAGAAAACTAAACAATAATGATGGCTATTTCAAGAAATGAAACAACTTACAACCACCTGCCCAACTAAATACAAAATAGGTGCAGTAAGCCACTTACTCTGCCCAAGTGGCCTCTGCACACCACACTCAACCACATACAAAATTGAACTACATACATTGAAGCCATACAAAATGGCTTCAATGAGCCGCTTACTCAAAATGGCCGCTTCACACCACACACGAAAATCAAAATGGCCACTTCTCGGCCCACTGTAGAGAAAACTCCAAGTGGCTGCTTCTCGGCCCTCCTCACCAAACTCAAAATGGCCGCTTCTCGGCCCGCCTCACAACAAACTCAAAATGGTTGCTTCTCGGCCCGCCTCACCAAACTCAAAATGGTTGCTTCTAGGCCCGCCTCACCAAACTCAAAATGGCTGCTTCTCGGCCCGCCTCACCAAACTCAAAACGGCCGCTTCTAGGCCCGCATCACAGCAAACTCAAAATGGCCGCTTCTCGGCCCACCACACAGAAAACTCAAAAATTCCTAAGGAGTGGTCGAAGGACTTTTGGCCTGCCGTCACCTCCAAACCTCATTCCTTAGGGGCCCTGACTCTTAAAATACAAAAAAAAAAAAAGGAAAAATTTCTCCCTAATGTGAGCCGGTTCTAACCTCCCCCTCAGCCCCAGTGATTGAAAGGGCCCTTACACAGCCGGTGGCCCACCTCTCCCCTGTGGGTCACCGTCCCTGTGAAGTATATTTTCAGCCCCCCCTACGACCCCCTTTAGCTGGGATCCTAGCTCAGGGTGAGCCTACTTCCCCTCTATGACCTCCTTCCCACTGGGCGTTCTTGTTCCAGGGGACCCTACTCCCCTTGGGTTGGGCACCCTCCCCTTCCAGAGAAGGGGTACTCCCCTACATGTTGGCCACTTTGTTAAGTGGCCTCTGTGTAGGAGTATTTTCTCCTACCCCCAAGGTCCTACTTCCTCAGGGACTAGGTTCCACCAGTCTATCCCTGAGGAACAGCCCTCCAGGTGGTTTGAGCTAGTGGATGGAGCTCTACCCCTCACTGGGCAAGTCCACCCCACTAACCCTCCTCGGGTACCCCTATGATCTCCCCAAATGGGATCCTAGTTCAGGGTACCGAGTGTGTCCCCCTCTATGTCCCCCCAATGGGATCCTAGTTCAAGGGGTACAACTCGGGCCAATGGCTCAAACCACCCCTAGGAGCCTCCAATCACTGGAGGAACAGGAGCCTGAGCGGGTAAGGGCGGCTATAGGTGGGTACTCCCCGTCTCCCCTACTCCTGGGGGTCCATAGGGGTACACGAACTTCTTGACAACACTCACTTCCCTCTGTTCCCAGCCGACCCACCTGCAGGAGTCTGGAATTGCGGTACTGGGAGCACCCCCTCGCTTCGGGGGTCTGTACTCACAGCCCCCATCTCATTCACTCACACACACTCCGCACCCCAAATTACCTTCAACCCCACTCATGTTGCTCTGAGGAGCCCTGAGCCTCGCTCCCTCTTGGAGGGCTCTCACCTTTTGGGTCGCTGTGACTCCGGTATAGGCGCAAACCCTCCCACATTCCGACGTAGTCCAATCTCTGACAGCTAAAAAGGTGGTTGGACGCATCTCCCAGGTCCTGGGCTACCCCGGACTGGTTTTGGGCATGGCCTATCCTAGATGAGTCCCCAAAAAGATGTTACGAATATGAAGGAGGCCAAACATTCTCTGGAGAAAGAGGTTCTCATTTATTAAAATAGCTGAAAGGAACGGTGCACCTAGGACAAGCCCAAGCACCCACACAGCGAGCCAAAAACAGAACAACGCACAACCTCCAAGTGCACTGGGTTCCCCCAAGAAAACAAGTTTGCAAAAAAGAAGAACCCCGACTTAACCAAACTCCCCCCATTTATAGCCCCCTTTGAGTGCAGGATTGGTCCATTTTGGATCCGCAGGATGATTGGTCAATTTCCAGGCTTCTCATTGGTCTTTAACAAATAATAGGTTCCTACTGGATCAATCATTTCTGCAGGGCTTCGAATGATTGGTCAGGTCTTCCATCCAATCCTCTTCGACATCGTCTTGCCCTGCGAGACTGCCCTTCCACCAAACGCTGGACCCTTATCTCAGAAAATTCTAATATCCCCCCCCACTCTTAACATAATACCATTAATATAACATAATTAATACAGTATAATTGAACTACACCCTAATTTAACATAACTTTTACCCATAACAGTATTATATCAAAATAATTTGGAAAAACCAATATAATAGTGAAAGCTAATGACTGCATAGTTATTCATAACAGGGGGAAGGTGTTTGGAAGAGTTTATTTGACTTCTCCTAATCCTGATCTGATTTTGTCAGCAATAAAATCAATTCATATCTCTAATTCTGAGGAAGTTTTACCCATGACAGGATTTGATGAGTGATGTCTCCTGGTCCTTGTCTCAACCCAGGAACACTTTGATCAATTTTCTCTCCCCATCCAGGTGTGGAGGGCAGTGAGAGAGTGGCTGTGGTGGGTGCAGGGCATCCGGCCACTGTCCATCCACGGCAATGCAGGGAGGAGGAGGAGGGTCCAGGTCATGTTGTTGAGCAGATTGTTGTGGGATTTGCAGTAGTTCTGGTGTTCTCTCAGACCCCTTGGGACGGGGACAAAATGATCAATTGATACATTTCCGGACTGATTCCCCCACAGCTGCCCCTGCAGAGGGGGATTTCCAGCCAGCCCTGCCCTGAAAGCCATCAAAGGCCCACACAGAGCTACTGCTTGGGCTCCCTTTGGGGTTTGTGCTTCTTGCAGGGCTGAGCAAACCACAGGCAGGCCTTTTTCCACCCACAGAATTCTCACCTCTGCAGCAGCTCTAAAGCTGCCAGAATCAAAGCCAAGGGGGCAGGGGTGACTCAGGTGCTGGCTGCCCCCTGGGGCTGGGCAGAGCAGGGCTGGGCAATGGCCATCCCTGTGCAGTGGGGCTGGGCCATGGCTGGGCCCCACTCTTGCATTGACAGGGGTCCCCAGGATGTGCCACCCCTGGGACAGGCACCTGGCCAGGAATGTGCAGGGACATTTCTGGAACCGCCACCCCCTGGTACAGGATCCCCCATGCCAGGATGTGTCACCCCCTGGGACAGGATCCTCCCAGGACAGGACCCCCTGGATGTGCCACCCCAGGAATAGAGACTGCCCCCCTTTCCCATCTGATTCTCAGCACAAATGGCCTCTTCCTTCTTGTCCAGTACAAAGAAAGTGAAAACGTTGTGGAGGCACAAGCCAACACCTCCATCCCCCACAGCCTCCCCACCCTTCCCTGCAACTCCTGCTTCCCATTCCCCCTTCCCTCAGTCCCCTCACCTTGGTCCCTGCTCAGGTGCTCCATGAGATTGCTGAGCTAAGAACTGGGGGTGAGGGGACCTGGCACAAAAGTGAGCAAAATAAAGAAACAAAGCAATAAAGACACTAAAGTCAAGGGCAGGGGAGGGCACAGAGTCAGAGCTACCCAGGACCACCATGTGAAGCCTGCACAGCACGTGAGCTTCCCATGGGGGCTTGGTTGGCTCTGGGTCATCCCAAAATCTGATGCACCCAGGGAGGAAGGTGAGACCCCTGTGGCCATTCAGCAACTGCCCATCTCTGGCACCCCCATTCCCCTGGGAACCCAAGCATGGGATCCCTATTCCTTATGTCCCCTCATCCCTGGAACCCCCATCCCAGTACTGCCATTCTCCAGGATCTCCATGGCCCAGGACCCCATTCCCAAGGAACCCTCTCCTGTTAATTCTATCCCCTGAAATCCCCCTTCCACCAGGACCTTGGTTCTCTCAGGAAACCCATTCCCATGTGAACCACCATTCCCCTAGCATCCCTATCCCATGACCCCAAATCCCTGGAGCCCATGTGCCCCTGGGACTCCCATGATTGAGTCCCCTCAGCCCTGGGCACCCCCAGACCCATGACTCCCCCTCCTTAGGAACCCCATTCCCCTGGACACTCAGCCCTGGCACCCAAAACCAACCTAGCCCCCCATTCCTGTGAACCCCATGTCCCACTGTGTCCCACCCACACTCATCCCCTTCCTGTGCTCAGCTTGTGGCCACCCTGCCCCCACCAAGGGTCACCTACATGTGGGGACGGATGTGACCTCGCTTCCTTCCCCTTCATCCGAAGAGCCTCCAGCCAGGGGAGCGGTGGCCACAGCAGTGAGTGACAGCCAGTGCACATGGCTGGGGACACTGGGATGGCCAGGAAGGTGGCGCTGCTCGTGTGGGGTGCGTGCCCCGGGCACGGGCCTGGCACCCTGGGCATGGGGAGAGGAGGGGGCACAGGGGGTCCTCAGAGGTCCCCAAGGCCAGCAGTTCCAGTCCATGGTACCAACAGTGGACCTTGCTGGGACTGGAGATGTAGGGTGGCTTTGGGGACAGGAAGAGGGGGCAGGAATTTAGGGATGAGGATGTGGGTACAGGGATGTGGGGATTGGCACCTTTGGGATCAGGGAGTTCTGGGGATACGGACAATGGAACTGGGATGCAAGGACAGAAGTGGACAAGAAGCATGATGATGTGGCCATGGGGATGGGATCATGAGCAGATGGAGATGACCTGGGCTTGCATGGGTTGTGTCCCTGGTGTCATAATGCCCGGGTTATCCACAGTGTCCTCATTTTCTGCCTCAGCAAGGCTGGCCTTGGTGTCCCTGTTCCTGAGGCGTCTGTGCCACATGGATGTAGTGCACAGGTGGCTGTGACACAGATATGTCCCCCTGCCTCTCCAAATCTTTTGGGATCACCCAGACACACTTTCCCACAAGAATTGCTGTCCCCATGGGGACAATTTAGGGACAGCCTCCACACCCTGTGCCCCCATGCTCCTGTCCCCATGGTGCCACCCCCACCCAGATCTGTCCCTTCTCCCTTCCAGCCCAGACCCTCGGCCTCGCTGGTGAGTCCTCGGGGGATGCCATGGCCCCACCCCGCTGTCCCCAGCCCCACACTGGCCCTGGCAGGCTGGTGTCCCCTGTCATTCACAGGTGCCCAGACCACCCCGCTCCTGGTGCAGCCCCCCTGGAGGCTGGCGGTGCTGTGGGACCGGGTGACACTGACCTGCCAGGGCTTGGAGACTGCCGGTGCCACCACCTGGTACAAGGGCAGGCAGCGCTGGAGGCAGCAGGGACCACGCCCCGTCGCTGTCACCGAGAGTGGCACCTATACTTGTTACAGACCTGGCACCGGGCACAGCCCCCCTGTGACAGTGCTAGATGGTGAGGGGTTATCTTAAATGATCAGGGTGGCCCCTGACAGGTCTGGGTGGGATCCACTTTGTGGGTGGCCTCACACCCCGTGTGTGGGAGAGCCTGTCTACAGGACACCTGGACATCCCAGTGCACCCCAGTGCACCCAGATGTCCCCAGTGCCATGGGCACCCACCATGGACCTGTCTTGAGCCCCTCAGTGAGAGGGGACCCCTCTGTCGCACAAACCATCTGGTGCTGCAGGTGCCAGCACGGGCACTCCTGGAAGGGGACACGGTGACACTGCATTGCCGGGGATGGTGGAACAACACAGTCACCAGTGTGCGATTCTACCAGGATGAGAAGGATCTGACGGGGCCTGTCAATGGGACCGAGCTGTCCCTGTCCCCCCTGCAGCTGAACCATAGCAGCCGCTACAGCTGCGGGGGCTTGGTGAGGTCTTTTATCTCACGGTCAGCAGCAGTGACAGTGACAGTGCACGGTGAGCACCCCATGGCTGGAACTCCAATCTCCTGATATCCCCAAAGCCCCTTCCTAGTGGACTCAGAATTACAGTCCTCACCTGCCCTCTCCTTCCCAGAGCTCTTCTTGGTACCGGTACTCGAATGTCCCCCTGAGCCCATTGACGGGTCCCCCCTGACTCTCAGCTGCCTCAGCACCCCCAGCCCCCTGCGGCCCCGAGCCCCCCTCCTGCACGTGTTCTACTGGGACTGGTGGGGGGGGGGGGGTGAGCAGGGGTCCCTGCAGCTGCTGGTGCCCACCATGGGGGTCTCCCATTTGGGAAATTATGACTGTGAGGTGCATTCCAAGGGGGGTCTGTGAGGAAGAGCTGCACCCAGCTCCCTGTCATGGTGCGCAGTGAGTGCGAGGATGGGCATGGGGAGTCCACACGGCCCTCTCAGGTCCCCTGGTTGGGCACCTCCACATCTCCCAGACAGTTTTTCGCGGGTCCTTCCATCCCTCCCCTTGTCTCCTCACCCCTCCTTGTTGTGACCCCATTCCCAACATCCCCCATCACACCCTTCTCCCCGTCCCTATCTCCCCACACCATCTGCCAGCCCCTCCCTGTGCCCTCAGCCCTGTCTGTGTCCCCACAGTGCCTGTGGCCAATGCCACCATCACCCTAAGTCCCCTGTCACACCACGTGCGCGCAGGTGACCCCGTGGCCCTGCGCTGCTCAGTGCAGGTGGGCTCAGCCCCTGTCACCTTCACCTGGCTGCACAATGGGCAGGAGGTGGCACAGGGTCCCCTCCTGGAGCTCAAGGCTGTTGATGTGGGACATTTGGGAACCTACCAGTGTGTGGCCACCAACCAGCTGGGACAGGACGGGCACCACGTGTTCCGAGCATTCAGCCCAGAGTTGGCCCTGGAGCTGAAACCGCAAAACAAAGGGACACAGAAGGACACAGGTGGGGATCAAGCGGGGTCACTGTGGGGTGCAGACCCCTGGAGTGATGGCTGACTCTGCTGCGTCCCCCTCCACTTCTTGCAGTGGCCGCAGGGGTCGGTGGGGCCCTTCTGCTCCTGCTTCTGCTCGTGGGTGTCACTGTGGCCTGGCACCAGTGGCACCGTGTGGGTGCGTGACAATGGGGGGATGGGAGGCCCAGGGAGATGTAGAGGCCTCCAGAGTTGGGGAGCGAAAGGGAAGCACTCACAGTCCCAGAACCCTTTTCTGGGAGTCCTTTAGAGTTTGGGGAGGTGCTGGAGGGTCCTGCAGGGATTTTAGTGGTTCTTTCAGGGGCCCTGGGGGCGTTTGTGGACTCTCTGTCCTTGGAAGGCTTTGGGTTTTTGAGGCTGAGTTGATTGGGGACACTGGGGAGGTTCATGACTTCATGGGCACTTCAGGGATGCTACAAGGCCCCATGGGAGTTCAGGAATCCTGAGAGTGGTCAGGGCCCTGGGGCCCCACAGTCACTCCTCCCCTGCTTCCATTGCAGCTGCCAGGAAGAACAAGGAAAGGTGAGTGGGGGGCTCAAACCACACTCTTCCCTTTTATCCCAACCCCAAAGATCTCCCATTCACTCTCCCATGTCCCCTTTATTCCCTCAGGGCCCCCCGGGATCCCCTGGCCCCCCCAGAGGAGGGGGAGGTGCTGTACACCCAAGTCAGGGTCACCAAGAGGGCAGGGGGTGAGTACGGGGGGGACACACCCAGAGGGAAACGTCACCCACGAGTGTCACCCCACCCAGATCCCACAGCCCGTGTCTCTCGCAGTGTCCCCCCGTGCCACCACCCTCCAGGATCCCCATGTGACCTACGCGGAGCTGCGGGGACCCCAGGGGCGACTGCAGGAACCCGGTGACATCTACGGGAATGTGCTGTGACACTGGGGGGAATTGAGGGGCACTGGGGGTCCCCACCCATGGGCATCCACTCGTGAGTGTGCTGCCACTAACAATTGCACCTCTCCCTCCCCATGGAGGGACAAGATCCCAAAGGGCTGAGAGAAGAACAATTTCCTGAAAGAGCAACCAGAAAGAATAAAACCAACAGCAACAGCAACAAGGTTCTGAGTCCAAATCGTCACACATGGGCAAATTTCCTGGGAAAGACCTAACAAGGAACAAACCCGATTTTTCCCCTGTTTCCTCCACCAGAGGAACCTGGCAGGACGCTGGACCTTCCTTGCTCTAATGGCCAAAGCAGCCTTCAGGAGGCTCTGGATTCTCTTGTCCCCTGTACCAAACCCCTCCTCTGCTGTGTTCCCCACACCAGGATCTCAAAAAGTCCCTGTGGGGATTCCAGAGCCTCCAACTTTCATAGGGCAGTCGGGGTAAGGCCATGGCACAGTGTGGGGTGTCAGAGACAGGAAAAGTTTGATGTCTGGAGATATTTTGTAACAGCTGTGTGTGGCAGGGGTAGGTCAGGCCTTGCTATTGGAGAGACATGGCCCCATCTGTCCATCAGTCTTTCAGCCATGGCACACAGGGACAGTGTGATGCACCAGGTCCTGAGTGGCTGGGTGACCAGAAGTGCCATCTGAGGAGAGGGCCCTTGGTGGCCCAGCTGGCTTAAAAGGCAGAGCATGAGGTCGCCAAGTCTCTGACACTGACTCTTCTTGGCATGTCTGTCCCATCCACACTGGAACCTCGGAGTGTGCCACTCATTTAAATGAGAAATATCTGCCAAGGAAAGTGGGAATGTTCCTGGAATGGAAAGTTGGCCCAAGGTCAAAAACCATTTTTTGATTTCAAAGATGATGGGGCTTCCAGGCAGAACTGTAAGAAAAGGAATAGCAGCTCTTTACCAGGAAATTTATAAACCAGAATAGAACAAACAAGACAAATCCAGAACTTTCCCTCCTCCTCAGTGCTGTTGGTTTTTGTGGCAGTTATAACCGCAGCCAGGCAAATGCCCTGTGCAATACCCGCAACAGCTCTCTATGATCCCAGATGGAAGGAAGGCAGTGCCCAGGCAGGTCTCAGGTCCACAACATCACTTCTGGTCGCTTTACAGCCTTTCATTTCCTTTTCCTCCTTCAGCCTCGGCACAGCAGCTCTGGGAATGTTGAAGTTCCCTGGGATGCTCGGTGCTGACTGCCAGGGCTCCTCAGGTGGCTGCAGAGCACATTTGGATTTCCTGCTGTTCCTGGGCCACTGCTGGTTCTGACACAGCAGCCCCAGGGGAGGAGGAAGAAGAGAGCAGAGGCACAGCCCTGAGGGCTCTGCAGCTGCAACTGGACTACAGGTACAGCCGGGGCTGAGAGCAGTGTCTTGGGAGGGCAAGATGGGGCTAAATTGGAGCTGTTTGGGCCAATGTCCCTGTGCTGCTCTGGGAGCTGCAGACCCTTAAGGAGGTGTTGTAATTAGTGCTGGAGTTCCTGAAGTTCCGCTGCATTCCTAAAGCAACCCCGTGCAAAACACAGAGCACCGCTGCCTCTCCTGGAGATTTTGGGATCCTGGGGCTGAGGCAAGAGCGGCTGGAGCAGGGGGCCCACAGGAGCAGCACCTGGCCATGCAGGTGGAGCAGGAGCGCCGGGAATTCCGCAGGGTGTTCAGGGGAGGCCCATGGGGCTGGGCCATGGTGGGGAACCACTTGCCATTCCTGCTCCACTCAGATTTTGGGACAGAGCAGTGATGCCCATCGGGCTCCCAAACCTCTCAGGGCTCAGGCACAGACTCACAGGAGGTCCCGGCCCAGGCCTTGGGGATGATTCGGGTTGTCTCTGGCTCGATCCCGACAACGGGCAGCGCTCCAGGAGCAGTCGGCACATCCCGAAGGAGCAGCCCGGGGCTGCTGGAGCCCGAGTGCTGCGGGCAAGGATGGCCTGAGGGAGCCGGGCCCCGCTCAGCCGGGGCTGCCCCAGGAACGTGTCATCCTGCAGGAGCTCGGCAGCCTCTGCCAGTGCCGGCCCCGGGGCTGTTGGGGGGCGCGGCCGGAGGGGCCGGGGGGCAGCGGGTGGGAGGGGCCGGGATGGAGGGACCGGGACCCCACTGGGGAGCCCCGAGCGGGGAGGGAGCGAAACGGCGGAGGGGAGACCCCGGGACAGGGGGGAGCAGAGACCCTGCGGTGGGGTCTGCGGAAAGGAGGGACCGCAATGGTGGTCCTGGAGCACCGGGAAGGGCCCAGCTGCCATCGCGCTGCGAGTGCCAGGACAGTCACGGGGTGTCCGAACCGACTGTGGCAGCGTGCCTGAAGCCACTGTCACGATGGGTCAGGACCGAGTGTTGCCAGGGTAAGGCCCCCACAGCTCCGGGAAGTGGAGGGGTACCCTGGAAGGGGTGCAGCTGGTGTGGGGCAGAGCCCTCTCTATTCCCTGTGCCCTGTGCAGGTGAGGAGGGCAGGGAAGGAGTAGCTTTGGGAAAACCTGGAATACAAACAGGATCGCTCCCACAGCCCCATCATGGCCATAGGGCAGAGCCACTGCTCAATATTTCCCATATTTCCCTCTTGTCTGGCAGCCGAGCCAGAACCCGAACCTTCTTTCCATGACGTTCCAAAGGGCTGCTGGTTTTGTTCAAGAAGGAGGACCCAGTCAGGTTGTTGAGCAGATAGTTGTGGCATTTGCAGTAGTTATGGGGCTCTCTTAGTCCTTTGGAGACAGGGAGTAAATGATCAATTGCTGCATTTCCAGACTGGATCCCTCTCAACTGCCTCTGCAGGGGTGGTTTCCAGCCAGCCCTGCTCTGAAAGCCATCAAAGGCCCACACAGAGCCACTGCTTGAGCTCCCTTTGGGTTTTGTGCTTCTTGCAGGGCTGAGCAAACCACAGGCAGGCCTTTTTCCACCCACAGAATTCTCACCTCTGCAGCAGCTCTAAAGCTGCCAGAATCAAAGCCAAGGGGGCAGGGGGACCCTCAGGAGCTGGCTGCCCCCTGGGGCTGGGCAGAGCAGGGCTGGGCAATGGCCATCCCTGTGCAGTGGGGCTGGGCTATGGCTGGGCCCCACCCTCGGATGGCCACTGGCTTCAAGGAGCAGGAATTTGGAAACTCCTTCCTGGCTGGGGCTCCATTCCCCAGCTGCTCTTGCCGGCTCAGATCCTGCAGGGACGAGCAAGAATGGAGAAGTCTGGAGCCTCCCGGAGCTGCCATGCACCAGGACAGGACCCCCTTGTCAAGCATGTGTCCCCCCTGAGGCAGGATCCCGCCCGGAGAGGAGCCCTCCGGATCTGCCCCACCAGGAGAGAACCCACCCCCCATGTGAGAAATGTGTCAAACCGCCTCTTCCATCTTCTGCAAGAGAGAGAAAGTGAAAGTGTTGGGAGGTAAAAGCTGGACACCCACATCCCCCACAGCCTCCTCAGCCCTCCTTGCAGACCCCTCACCCCTGCTTCCCCCACTCTGAGGTTCCCCCAAGCTGTTCCTTGCTCTTGTGCTCCCCAGGACCATCAAGGAACGAACTTGGGGCTTGTGAAATTGAGGGGTAAAATGATGGAAATGGAATAAAGAGAGGGAAAAGTCATTGGAGGCTGGGGGGCACAAACCCAAAGCAGCTCAGACCCATGGGCTCACCCTGCCACTGTCCATTCCTGGAACCCCATTCCCCTGGGAACCCAACCATGGGACCACCATTCCTTAGTTCCCACCCTCTCTGCAACCCCCATCCCGGTACTGACATTCCCCAGGAACTCCATGGATCAGGACCCCATTCCTAAGGAACCCCTTTCTGTTCATTCCATCCCTTGAAATCCTCCTAGGACCCACCATTCCCCCATCCCATGAACTCAAATCCCTCAGTCTGCCCAGCTATGGGGATGCCCATTCCCATGGCACCCCCATCGCCAGACATTTCCCCTACTCACCACCCCCATTCCCCAGTGACCCCCTTCCTGCCTCCCCAAACCCACCAAGCCACCATCTCCTGGGAACCTCAGGTTCCACTGTGTCCCACCCACCCGTGTCCCCACCCTGCCTCCACCAAGGGCCACCTACACATGAGGTCAAGACCTGACCTCGCTTCCCCACCCTGTGCCCAGCTTGTGGCCACCCTGCTCCCACAAAGGGCCACCTTCACGTGGAGATGGATGTGACCTCGCTTCCTTCTCCTTCATCTGAAGAGCCGCTAGCCAGGGGAGCGGTGGCCACAGCAGCGAGTGACAGCCAGTGCACATGGCTGGGGACACCGGGATGGCTGGGAAGGTGGCGCTGCTCCTGTGGGGTGAGGGCCCTGGGCATGGGCCTGACACCCCAGGGATGGGGAGGGGAGGGGGCACAGAGGGGCTGTGGGGTCCTCTGAGGTCCCCAAGGCCAGCAGAGTCAGTGCATGTTACCCACAGTGGACCTTGGTGGGACTGGGGATGTAGGGTGGCTTTGGGGAAAGGAGCAGGGGGGACAGGAATTTGGGGATGGGGATGTGGGGACAGGAATGTGGGGACTGGCACCTTTGGGCTCCCGTAGCTCTGGGCATATGAACAAGGGAACTGGGATGCAGGGACAGAAGGGGGCAAGAACAGCGAGGATGTGGCCATGAGGATGGAATCATGGGGATGGGATCGTGAGCTGGTGGGGGTGACCTGGGCCAGTATGGGCTGTGTCTGTGGTGTCCTCCTGCCTGCGATGTCCACAGTTTCCCCATGTTCTGCCTCAGCCCGAGGTGGCCTCAGTGTCCCTGTTCCCAAGGTGTCTGTGCCACACATATGTGGTGCACAGGTGGCTGTGACACAGACTAGTCCCCCTGCCTCTCCAAATCTTTTGGGGACCATCCACACACACTTTCCCACAAGAACTGCTGTCCCTACAGGGACAGTCTGGGGACAGCCACCACACACTGTTTACCCTGGTGCCACCATCCCTGCAGTGCCACACCCCCACTGAGCCCTGTCCCTTGTCTCTTCCAGCCCAGGCCCTTCATCTCTCTGGTGAGTCCTCAGGGGATGCCATGGCCCCACCCCACTGTGCCCAGCCCCAAACTGGCCCTGGCAGGCTGGTGTCCCCTGTCACCCACAGGTGCCCAGACCACCCAGCTCCTGACAGTGCTGTGGGACCGGGTGACACTGACCTGCCAGGGCTCGGGGGCCACCGGTGCCACCACCTGGTACAAGGATGAGTGGCGCTGGTGGCAGGAGGGACCTGACACTGTCACCGAGAGTGGCGCCTACAAACGTGTGACAGACACGGAACCCGGCGCAGCCCCCCAGTGTCAGTAGTACATGGTGAGGGGGGATCTTAAAATATGAAGGTGGCCCCTGAGAGGTCAGGGTGGGCTCCACTCTGTGGGTGGCCTCACACCCCTCATGTGGCAAGGGCCTGTGCCCTCCACACAGGGACAACCCAGTGCACCCCAGAGCACCCCAGTGCGTCTGGATGTCCCCAGTGCTATGGGCACCCACCTCAGAACAGTCTCATCAGTGAGATGTGACCTTCCTGTCCCACAGACCCACTGGTGCTGCAGGTGCCAGCACAGGCACTGCTGGATGGGGACACCTTGAAACTGCGCTGCCAGTGCCGGCAGGATATCCATCTCACCAGGGTGCAATTTTACCGGGAGGAGAAGGATCTCAGGGGGTCCCTCAGGAGGACCGAGCTGTTCCTCTCCCCCCCGCAGCTGCACCACAGCTGCCGCTACTGATTTGAGGACTTAGTGGGGTCCTGGCAGTCACGGTCAGCAGCAGTGACAGTGACAGTACACGGTGAGCACCCCCACAGCTGGAACTCCAAACTCCTGACACCCCCAAAGCCACTTCTCAGTGCACTCAGAGTCACAGTCCTCACCTGCTCTCTCCTTCCCAGAGCTCTTCTTGGTGCCAGTGCTGGAGGATCCCCCCAAGCCCACCCAGGGGTCATTCCTGACTCTCAGCTGCCTCAGCACCCCCAACCCCCTGCGGCCCCGAGCCCCCCTCCTGCACATGTTCTACCAGGACAGGCAGGTGGTGAGGAACTCACAGGGTCCCCGCAGCTGCTGGTGCCCACTGTGGGGGTCTCCCACTCAGGGAATTACAGCTGCCAGGTGCGCTACGAGGGTGGGGCCGTGTGGAAGAGCAGCGCCCGGCTCGGCGTCACGGTGCACAGTGAGTGCTGGGATGGGCACGGGGAGCCCCCACAGATGCCTCGGGTCCCCCCACACTTCTTGGCATCACCCAGCCCTCCCTGACACCTGCTCTGGGGTATCCAACCTTTCCCAGATCCCTCCCTGGCTCCCACCATCCTTTTTCGGGTCCCTCACCGGGTCGCCCAGCCCCTACATGGGTACCCCCATCCTTCCCTGGTGCATTTTCTGTGTCTTGCCATCACTGCCCCAGGTCCCTCCCAAGGTCCCCCCATTCCTGGCTCATGTTTCCCTGCATCTCATATTGGGTCCTCTCACCCCTATCTGGGTCCCTTCACCCCTCTCTGAGATCTTCGCAAATTCCCCAGGTCACAGCATCCCCTCCCTGGGTCCCCATACCCTTCCTGGTGTTTCTCACCTCCCTCTCCAGGTGTTCCCTCCCTTAAACCCCCCATTATCCCTCGGGGTTCTTTTCTAAGACTCACCACCCCAATCTCTGCAACCCCTGTCCCTCACTGGGGTCTTCCTGCCCCTCCCTGAACCCCCTGTGTCCCTGAATGTCGCTTGGTGTCCCCCTATCCTGCAGGGGTCCCACCCACACAGGTATCCCTGTCAGTGCAGCCCCTGGGGGACAGGTGGCACTCAGAGACCGACTGGTGCTGAGCTGTGCAGTGGCCATGGGGACAGGTCCCCTGCCCTTCTCCTGGTACTGGGATGGCGTGGGGGCACTGCCAGGCACCAGCCCCCACCTGGAGCTGTGCCACACTGGGGACAATGACAGCGGCCAGTACTGGTGCTGTGTGAGAAACGGAGACAGTGGCCCAGGGTGACACTCTGAATGTCACCATCCTGGGTGAGTGGGACCCTCGGGATGGGAGTGAACCTCACCCACAGCAACTCCATCTCACCTCAGCAGGTGCCAGCCCTGTCTGTGTCCCCACAGTGCCCGTGGCCAATGCCACCATCACCCCCAGTCCCCTGGCACATCAGGTGCATGCAGGTGACAACGTGACCCTGCGCTGCTCAGTGCAGGTGGGCTCAGCCCCTGTCACCTTCACCTGGCTGCACAATGGGCAGGCGGTGGGCCAGGGTCCCCTCCTGGAGCTCAGGGACATCACTGTGGGACATTCGGGCACCTACCAGTGAGTGGCCACCAACCAGCTGGGACAGGACGGGCACCGCGTGTTCCGGGCACTCAGCCCTGAGCTGGCCCTGGAGGTGACACCTGGCTCATCCTGGGTCAGAGGTGGGGTCATACAGGGTCACCAGGGAGTGCAGGACCCCTGGGGTGATGGGTGACCCTGATGTGTCCCTCTCTGTTTCTTGCAGTGGCCACAGGGGTCAGTGGGGCCCTTTTGTTCCTGCTCATGGGTGTCATTGTGGCCTGGCACCAGTGGCACCATTAGGGTGGGTGACAATGGGGGTCCCAGGGAGTTGTAGAGGTTGAGAGAATTGGGGAACCATAGGGAACGACTCAAAGACACTCAATTATGACTTTGGCTGAGGGTCCTGTAGGGCTTGGGGAGTAACTGGAAAGTCCTGCAGGGATATTGGGGGTTCTTTCAGTGGCCCTGTGAGTGTTGGGAGGGTCTCTGTCCCTGCTTGGCTTTGGGTTCTTGAGAGTGATTTGTTTGGGGCCACTGGGGAAGCTAATGAATTCTGAGGTGATTCAGGAATGCTTAGGGGTCCTATGAGAAATTGAGAGTCCTATCAGTGTTCAGGAATCCTGAGAGGGGTCAGGGCCCTGGGACCCCAGAGTCAACCCTCCCCTCTTACCTTTGCAGCTGCCAGGGAGAACCAGGAAAGGTGAGTGGGGGGCTCAAACCACACCGTCTCATTTTACGCCAACCCCCAAGCCCTCCCATCCCCTCTCCCACATCCCTTTTATTCCCTCAGGGCCCCCCCGGATCCCCAGCCCCCCCCAGAGGAGGGGGAGGTGCTGTACACCCACATCGTGGTCACCAAGAGGGCAGGGGGTGAGTATGGGTGGGACACATTCAGAGGGACACGTCACCCACGAGTGTCACCCCACCCAGATCCCACAGCCCGTGTCTCTCACTGCCACCACCCTACAGGATCCCCAGGTGACCTACGCGGAGCTGTGGGGACACCAGGGGTGACCACAGGAACCCAGTGACATCTACGAGGATGTGCTGTGACACTGGGGGGAGCTGGGGGGCACTGGGGGTCCCCACCCATGGGCACCCACTCGTGTGTGTGTTGCCACTAAAAACTGCCCCTCTCCCTCCCGGTGGAGGCACAAAGATGCCAAAGGGTTGAGAGAAGAACAATTTCCTGAAACACCAACAAGAGAGAATAAAACCAACTGTAACAGCAACAAGGTCCAGTGTCCAATGGGTTACAAAAGGAATTATTTCCTGCAAAAGCAAGAACAAAGAACAAACCCCAGACATTTCCTCCAGCTTATTTCCTCCACCAGAGGAACCTGGCAGGGTCCTGGATTTTCCTTTCTCTGATAGCCAAAGTGGCCTTCAGGACGCTCTGGATTCTTTTGTTCCTTCTCCCAAACCCCTCCTCTGCTGTGTTCCCAACACAAAGATTGTCATAAAGACCCTCTGGGGGTTCTAGAGCATCTCTCTTTTCCAGGGATGTCGGGATCAGGCCATGGCACAGGGTGGGTTGTCAGAGACAGGAAAAGTTTGATGTCTGGAGACATCGTGGAACACCTGTGTATGACAGGAGTGGGTCACGCCTTGCTTTTGAAGAGACAGGGCTCAGTCTGCCCATCAGTCGTTCAGTGATGGCACACTGGGGACAGTGTGATGCTCTGCCAAAGCCAGCTCCTGAGTGGCTGGGTGACCAGAAGTACCACCTGGGGAGAGGGCCCTTGGTGTCCCAGCTGGCTTAAAAGACAGAGCATGAGCTGGCCAAGTGCCTGACCCTGTCTCCTCTGGGAGTGTCTGTCCCATCCACCCTGGAACCCAGAAGTTGGCAACTCATTTAAATGAGAAATATCTACCAAGGAAAGTGGGAACTGTCCTGGAATGTAAAGAAAAGACATGTCAAAAAGGTTTCTTAATTTCAAAAATGATGGGGCCTAAAGGCAAAACTGTAAGAAAAGGAATAGCATCTCTTTACTGGGAAATTTATAAACCAGAACAGAACAAACAACACGATATTTCCCTCCCACCCAGCGCTGTTGGTTTTTGTGGCAGTTCTAACCGCAGCCAGCAGGGGGCGCTGCAGGGAGCACTCCCGGCCAGCAGGGGCGCCCCGGTCCAGCTCCATCCCCTCAGGGGCCATGGCGGCCTCGGACGGGACGGAGGAGAGGAAATCGCTCCTTTTGCAAACTCACGGACACCAATCGCTCCTGGCACCACCACCGGCAGCAGGTTGGATCCCAGTGCCCACTGGCAGCGTAGCAGTGTCCAGGGGCCAGGCACACGCCCTGTGCCACACCTGCGACTGCTCTCCATGATCCCGAATGGAAGGATGGCAGCACCTGACCACAGGCAGGTCTCAGGTACACAAAAAACCCCTGTGGTGGCTTCACACCACAAATCCTGCAAACCCTCAGCCTTTCCCTCAGGTTACGAGGGCAGGGATGGACCATCTTTGGAGACACCTGGAATCCACACAGGGTCTTTCCCCAGACCTGCGCCACGGCTGGGGCCAGATCCCCGGGGAGATATTTCCAAACATTTCCCTCTTTTTTGCTGGCCACAGCCTGAGCCCAAACATTCCTTCCATGAGGTTCCAGAAGGCTGCAGGTTTTGTTCAAGAAGGAGAGTCCAGGTGAGCTTGTTGAGCAGATTGTTGTGGGACGTGCAGTAGTGCTGGAGCTCTCTAAGTCCCTTACAAAGAGGAACAAATGATCAATTGTTGCATTTCCGGACTGGGTCACCCACAGCCACCCCTGCAGGGGGTGTTTCCAGCCAGCCCTGCTATGAAAACCACCAAAGGCACTCACAGAGCCACTGCTTGGGCTCCGTTTGGGTTTTGTGCCTCTTGCAGAGTTGAGCAAACCACAGGCAGGCCTTTTTCCACCCACAGAATTCTCACCTCTGCAGCAGCTCTAAAGCTGCCAGAATAAAAGCCAAGGGGGCAGGGGTGACCCTCAGGTGCTGGCTGCCCCCTGGGGCTGGGCAGAGCAGGGCTGGGCAATGGCCATCCCTGTGCAGTGGGGCTGGGCCATGGCTGGGCCCCACCCTTGGATGGCCACCCCAACAACATCAGCCACTCCACAATTCACATCACTGCCACAGCAGTAAAAATATCACAATATTTAATCAACAATATAGTCAATAATGTAATATCAATCCATATAATATCCAGCAAAAGTCAACTTCCATTTACTTGTTTCTCACAATACATATTAGTAAAGAATTTTTATTCCTGCTCCCACATCTTTGCCTTAAAGCTCTGTAATTTCAAAGTAATAATATTTCAGAGAGATTGGGGTTGTATTTTCCATTGCAAGGGAGGTTCCCACCTTGTTCAGCTTCCTTGATTGAGCTGAACAAAGATACATCATTTCTGCCTAGTTTTACCAAAGAGCTGCATTTTTGTCCCAGGAGCAGGGAACCAGCTCCTGTGCCCCCTTGGAACTGGGATGGCCACCAGTAAGCCACCGTAGTGGGAGCACTGGGAGGGGGATTGCAGAGCCACTAAGCACATGGGGGTTAAGAGGAAAAAATCTGATTTGGATTTATGTTTCAACATATGCTACACATGAGGCGAAAAATGACTTTGTGGTTGTACATGTGTTCTACACATGAATTGAAAAATGACACTGTACGTTGTACATGTGCAGAGAATCCTGTCCCTGGAGAGGCTTCACGCAGCAGACAATCAGGGGAGGGAAAGCTTCAGTGATTGGGCTGTGAGTGACCCTCCCTGACTGGTGGGACAGATGCCTGGGAAAAATGTCTGGGAAAAAATGCCCGAGAAATCGGGCTGTGGGAGGAGCCTTTGCAGATAAAAGCAGCAAACTGCAACTCAACATGAGCATTTTGCTTTTGGTTTCTTCGAGGGATCAGGGGCTTGCTCAAAGGGTAGCTTGGTCCTCCTCCCCTGTGGGATTGATATTCTCTGAACTTGGGTGAAGCACTGAGAGAATCAAAGAATGACCCAAACAATTCTCATCTCATTTTCCCCTCCTGTGTTTTTCACAAGTGTAATGCATTGTTGAATATTGTTTACCTGAAGGGAATTGGTAATTGAATTCTGGTGTGAGTGTTTTCATTCACTGACCAATTGAATCCAGGTGTGTGTGTGTGGGGACTGTCGGCTGACAGTCATGAGATTGTGTGCAGTGGAGTGCAGTTGAGTGCTTGGCAGATTCAGTTTAGATGTAATGGAATATAATATAGAATAATATGGTATAATATAGTAATTAATTAGCCTTCTGATAAGATGGAGTCAGATGCATCATTCCTCCCGGAAGTTGGACAAAACTATTACAGATACTCCCCCGCCTCACCTTTTCCTCCGGAGGTCCTTTTTCCCTGTCCACACCCGTTCTTCCCTGCTTTGCTGCTTCTCCAATGCAGCAAATTCCTGCTTGTCCTGGACATTCCTTCATTGCTTTCCCCGATGGAGCGGATGCTGCCTGCACCCACCCGCTGCCTCTGCCGCATTTCCCGTGCTGCCCACAGCACCGAGCCTGCTGCACCTGCCCCCGCAGCCCCAGCCCCCGCAGCCAGCCCAGAGCCCCCAGTGCCGCAGCACCAGCCTGCAGCCAGCCTGCAGCCATCGCTCGCCCATGCCAGAGACACACAGGTGCCGTCCTTGGAAATCACGCCCAGCCACTCACAAAAGCCATGTGGGCTCGCCCTGGCTTGCAGCACACACACTCCATCTGCCGAGCTGATGCCCACAGAGCGCCCGGGCTCCTTGCAGTAACACTGTCCCTGTCTTCTGTTTCTCTCTCTATCCTTTTCCTTTTCTACTCTCTTCTATGCCCATTCGGTACAAATGTTTATTCCTTTATCAATAAACAGTTCTCAGATATAATAATGCCATGTTTGTGCTTCATTTCCATCCGAGAAACCTTTCAGCAAGAATCCTCTCCAGTTCCCCATTTTACAGCGGGATGGGACAGGGGTAGTGGGAGGGGAATGGGGAAGCCCTGGGTGTACTGCAAATGCTGTGGGGAAAGAATGGGGCAGTCCCTGAGGGTACTTGGGTACTTGGATGGGGCTGGGGAGCCCCTGCAGGTACCAGCAAACGGGTGGGGGAGCCCTTGGGGGTACTGGGAAAGGAAATGGGGAGCACAGGATGCCCTGTGTAGCCTCCCCCTGACCCATGATCACCTCCCTTGGAAGGATGGGCAACCACAGGAGCCATGGAGGGAGCACCCCCAGTGTCACCCAGTGCCTTCCTCTTCCCAGAGCATCACAACTTTTGGTGTAGGTTGCCATAGGTGTCACTGGGTTCCCACGGTTGCCTTCGCAGCTCCATGTACGTCGCCTGAGGATCCTCCACTGGGAGTTCCAGGGGGTCTGGGGGGGCCCTGTGTGAATAAGGGGGTGTGTGGAAGGGGATGGGAGGTGTTGGGGGTTTGGGTAAAAGGTGTCTCATGGCTGGAGGCTGCACTCACCTTTGCTGGTGCTTCCTGGCATCTGCAAAGAAAACTGGAGGGGTGACTTTGGAGACCCAGGGGCCTCCATCCACCCTTGGCAATGCTGAACCAACACCAGACACACAATTCTCCCCCCCTCCCCCCGTATCCCTGATGCCTCCCCAATATCTTTGAACCACCCCACTTGTACCAACACCTTGAACTCCCAGAACCCCGAGCCTGGCAGGGAGGGGAATGCCTGATAGGACCCCCAACATCCCTGCAGGACCCTCCAACAGCTCCCCAGGGCTCTGAGCCATGGTCACTGGGGGCTCAGGCCCTCCCAAGCCAGGGGCTCTAGGTGCTGCTCTAGGGCCCCCCTTCTCTGGCGTCCTTCCCACCTGTCTCCATGACCCCTGTCCCCCCACTTTCACCCACCCACATGGTGCCTTTGGTGCCAGGCCACAATGACACCCACAAGCAGGAGCAGGAACAAAAGGGCTCCAGTGATCCCTGCGGCCACTGCAAGAAACAGAGGGGCACACATCAGGGTCGCCCATCACTCCAGGGGTCGTGCACTCCCTTGAGAACCTGAGGGACCCCACCTGTTTCCCTGTGTGTCCCTTTATCTTGTGGTGCCACCTCCAGGACACCGGGGGTGATGGTGACATTGTCCACAGACACTGCGGGGACAGAGACAGGGCTGAGGCCACAGGGAGGGGCTGGCAGCCAGAGTGGGGGCATGGGGATGGGCAGGGATTGGTGTGGTGGGGGATGTTGAGGATGGTGTCACGCTTCGGAAGGGTGAGGGGACATGTAGAGTGATGGAAGGACCCAAGAAATGTGTCTGGGGGACATGGAGGTATCCAGGCAGGGGACCCCGGGAGGCTCCCTGTGCCCATCCTTGCACTCACTGCGCACCGTGACGCGGAGCAGGCGCTGCTCTTCCGCACGCCCCCCCCTCAGAGCGCACCTGGCAGCTGTAATTCCCCGAGTGGGAGACCCCCACAGCGGGCACCAGCAGCTGCAGGGACCCCTGTGGGCCCCCCACCACCTGCCCATCCCAGTAGAACACGCGCAGGAGGGGGGCTCGGGGCTGCAGGGGGCTAGGGGTGCTGAGGCAGCTGAGAGTCAGGGGGGACCCCACGGTTGGTTCAGGGGTCCCTCCAGCAGTGGCACCAGGTAGAGCTCAGGGTAGGAGAGGGGAGGTGAGGACTGTGACTCTGAGCCTGCTGGGAAGGGTCATTGGGGGTGTCAGGAGATTGGAGTTCCAGCCATGGGAGTGCTCACCATGCACTGTCACTGTCACTGCTGCTGACCGTGACTGCCAGGACCCCACCGAGCCCCCGCAGCTGTAGTGGCCACTGTGGTGCAACTGCAGGGGGAACAGGGACAGCTCGGTCCCATTGATGAACCCCCTCACTTCCTTCTCATCCTGGTAAAATCGCACCCTGGTGACTGTGTTCCAGTGGCCGCACCGACAGCGCAGTGTCATCGTGTCCCCCTCCAGCAGCACCCCTGTTGGCACCTGCAGCACCAGATTATCTGTGGGACAGGAGCATCCCCTCTCATCAAGGGGCTCAAGACAGGTCCAAGGTAGTCCCTGTGACCCTGAGAACATCGGGGTGCACTGGGATGTCCCTGTGTGCAGGGCACAGGCTCTTGCCACACAAGGGTTGTGATGCCACCTAAGGAGTGGAGTCCACTCTGACTTGTCAGGGGCCACCCTGATCATTTAACATCCCCACTCACCATCTGAGACAATTACGGGGGGGCTGAGCCCAGTGCCGGGTCTGTGACACGTGTAGGTGCCTCTCTCGGTGACAGTGAAGTTATCAGGTCCCTCCTGCCACCAGAGCTGCCCATCCTTGTACCAGGTGATGGCACTGGTGGTCCCCAAGCCCTGGCAGGTCAGTGTCACCCGGTCCCACAGCACCGCCGGCCTCCAGGGAGGATCCACCAGGAGCTGGGTGGTCTGGGCACCTGTGGGTGACAGAGGAGACCAGCCTGCCAGGGCCAGTGTGGGGCTGGGGACAGCAGGGTTGGGCCATGGCATCCCCCGAGGACTCACCAGCGAGGCCGAGCGTCTGGGCTGGAAGGGAGAAGGGAGAAGGGTGGGTGGGGGTGGGTGGGTGGGGGAGGCCCTGCAGGGGTAGCAGCACCTGGAGTACAGGGTGTGGGGGATGTCCCAAAACTGTCCCCATGGAGACAGCAGTTCTTGTTAGAAAATGTGTCTGGGTGGCCACAAAAGAATTGGAAGGTCAGGGGACATGTCTGTGTCACAGCCACCCGTGCACCACATCACTGTGGCACAGACACCTTGGGAACAGGGACACCAAGGCCACTTGGGGCTGAGGCAGAACATGGAGACACTGTGAACACCCTGGCTACAAGGACACCAAGGACACAGCCCATGCTGGCCCAGGTCACCCCCACCAGCTCATGATCCCTTCCCCATGATCCCATCCCCATGGCCACATCCTCACTGTTCTTGTCCCTGTCTGTTCCTGCATTCCAGTTCCCTTGTCCCTATCCCCAGAGCTCCCTGAGCCCAAAGGTGCCAGTCCCCACATTCCTGTCCCCACATCCCCATCCCTGAATTCCTGCCCCCCTCTCCCTGTCCCCAAAGCTACCCTATATGCCCAATCTCACCAAGGTCCACTGTGGGTAACATGGACTGGCTCTGCTGGCATTGGGGACCTCAGGGGATCTCACAGACCCCTGTGACCCCTCCCCTCGCCATCCCCAGGGTGTCAAGCCCGTGCCCAGGGCACTCACCCCACAGGAGCAGCGCCACCTTCCCGGCCATCCCGGTGTCCCCAGCCATGTGCACTGGCTGTCACTCGCTGCTGTGGCCACCGCTCCCCTGGCTGGTGGCTCTTCGGATGAAGGGGAAGGAAGCGAGGTCACGTTTTGTCCTCATGAGTAGGTGGCCCTACAGTGGGGGCAGGGTGGCCACGAGCTGGGCACAGGCTGGGGACAAGGCTGGGTGGGACATAGTGGGACATGGGGTTCCCAGGTGTGGGGAGCCTCAGTTTGTTTGGGGACCTGGGTAAGGGTGTCCAGGGAAATGGGAGATCCTAGGGATGGAGTCCGTGGGAATGGGGATGTACAGGGCTGGGGGGACACAGGGATGGGAGTCGCAGGGGAACATGGGCTCCAGGGATTTGGGGTCATGGGATGGGGATTCTGGGGGAATGGGGGTTCCTGTGGGAACAGGGGTTCCTGAGAGTATCAAGGTTGTTGGAAAAGGAAGATTTCAGGGGATGGAATGAACAGGAGAGGGTTCCTTTGCAATGGGGGCCTTGGGCTGTGGAGATCCTGGTGAATGTCAGTACTGGGATGGGGATCACAGAGAGGAATATAAGGAATGGAGGTCCCATGATTTGATTTCCGGAGAAATGGAGGTCCCAGGGATGAGCAGTGGCTGGTCAGGCCCAGGGGTCTCAGCTCCCCTCCTGGCTGCCTCAGATTTTGGGGTGACCCAGGGCCCAGCACTGCTCCCCTGGGTTGCTCATTTCCTGGGCATGGGGGTCCTTGGTAGCTCTGCCTCTGTGGTCTCCCTTGCCCTTCACTGTTTCATGTCTTTATTTCTCTATTTTCCCTTCTTTTCCTCCCTTTTGTGCCATGTCCCCTCACCCCCAGTTCGTGACTCAGCAATCCTGGAGAACACCTGAGCAGGGAAAGGGTTGGGGGGAGTGAGGGGAGTAGGGGGTGCAGGGAAGGGTGGGGAAGCTGTGGGGGATGAAGGCGTTGGGCTGTGCCCCCTCAACGCTTTGACTTTCTTTGCCCTGCACAAGAAGGAAGAAGAAGGAGAGTCAGATGGCAAAGGGACGGTTCGGTCCTGGGGGGCCACATCCAGGGGGTTCCTTTACTGGGGGGATCCGGTCCCAGAGGGTGACACATCCTGGCATGGGGTGTCCTGTCCCAGGGGTAGCGTTTCCAGAAATGTCCCTGCACATTCCTGGTGCCTGTCCCAGAGGTGGCACATCCTGGGGACCCCTGTCAAGGCGAGAGTGGGGCCCAGCCATGGCCCAGCCCCACGGCACAGGGATGGCCATTGCCCAGCCCTGCTCTGCCCAGCCCCAGGGGGCAGCCAGCACCTGAGGGTCACCCCTGCCCCCTTGGCTTTGATTCTGGCAGCTTTAGAGCTGCTGCAGAGGTGAGAATTCTGTGGGTGGAAAAAGGCCTGGCCTGTGGTTTTCTCAGCTCTGCAAGAAGCAGAAACCCCAAAGGGAGCCCAAGCAGTGGCTCTGTGAGGGCCTGTGATGGTTTTCAGAGCAGGGCTGGCTGGAAATCCCCCTCTGCAGGGGCAGCTGTGAGGGAACCTGTCTGGAAATGCAGCAATTGATCATTTTGTGCCTTTGCCCAAGGGTCTGAGAAAACCAAAAAACTACTGCAAATCCCACAACAATCTGCTCAACATCCTGACCTGGACCCTCCTTCTTGAACAAAACCTGTCAGCCCTTAGAAACCTCATAGAAAGAATGTTTGGGTCCTGGATGTGCACATCAGAAGAGAGGGAAAAGTATGGAAATACTGAGCAGGGGCTGCACACGAGGGGCTGGGGAACAGGGGTGTCAGAGCAGGAGCAGGAAGTGCCCAGGCAGGGGAATACAGGGCAGGCTGGAGTGGATTTACCAGGGAATCAGACCCTGAGGCACACATGGGCATTTCCACAGATTCCTGTGCACTGTCCCAAGGATGGACAGAGCTTCTCCCCTTCCTCCATGGGAAGTCAGTCAAGTTGCAGGGTGGGAATGAGCAAAATTGGGAGAGTTCCTAAATGTGGCCCAAGAAAAGGCTTCCTTAGGGGCTGTGTTGCTGCCCAGCAGGCAGGGAACAATCCCAGGGAGCTGTTGGACACTCAGGGAGATTCCACACACTATGTTATTCACAAGCAAATGCTGCTGTGGGGTGCACCAATGGGCTCCTACAGGGAACAAAAACGTCCATTTTCTTCAGGATTTGTTTGTTTTTATTGTGAGTAACTTAATGAGACAACAACTGCTAGAAGGATTCTATAAACTGAACCAATGACCTCTTTTTTCTGCTGCAGGAAAGAGAAAATGAAAGTGTTTGAGGTCCCAGCCAGAGGGACCCATTGCCCCCCCTCCCAGCCCCCCAGCCACTGCCTGCACCCCCTACCCCCTCATTTTCCTCTTTCTGGGATCCACACCACTGTTACCTGCTCAGGTGCTCCCTGGGATGGCTGAGCCAGGAAATTGGAGGGGATGGGCAAAAGCCCAGGCGTGTCTGGGACAGAGACACAGAGCCTCCCAGGACAACCCAGGGGTGCCTCCCTGGCCATAAGCACTGGGGGGCTGTGCGGGGCCCTGGGTCACCCCAAAATCTGAGGCACCCCATGATGGAGTTGTGACCCCTGTGCCCATCCAGCCACTGCCCATCCCTGGAACCCCCATTCCCCTAGGAACCCAACCATGGAACCCCCATTACCTTGGTTTCTGTCCTCCCTGGGGACCCCCATCCCAGGACTGCCATTGCCCAGCACCACCATTGCCTTGATCCCATCCCATGGGCTGCTTCTTCCCCCAGAACCCCTATTCCCGAGGGTCCCCTTTTTCCCTCTGCACCCCCAACCCTGGCACCCACATGCCATGACCCCAAATCCCTGGGGACCCTGTTCCCACAGTACCTCCATCCTAAATCCCGTCAGGCATGGAGACCCCAATTCCCTTGGACCCCCATTCTCCTGGACACCCATCCTTTGTTCCCAACATGCCCTGAGCCCCCCACTCCTGGCAACACCATCCCTCACCATGTCCCCAGACTATGCAGTCATGTCCCCAGCGTGTGCCCAGCTTGTGGCCGCCCTGCCCCCACCAAGGGCCACCTCCACAAGAGGGCGAGATGTGACCTCGCTTCTTTCCCCTTTGGCCAAAGAGCCGCCAGCCAGGGGAGCGGTGGCCACAGCAGCGAGTGACAGCCAGTGCACATGGCTGGGGACACCGGGATGGCCAGGAAGGTGGCGCTGCTCCTGTGGGGTGAGTGCCCCAGGCACGAGCCTGGCACCCCTGGAATGGGGATGGGAGGGGTCACAGGGAGGCTGCGGGGTCCCCTGAGGTCCCCAATGCCAGCAGAGCCAGTCCATGTTACCCACAGTGGACCCTCGTGGGACTGGGCATATGGGGTAGCTTTGGGGACAGGGAGGGGGGGCAGGAATTCAGGGATGGGGATGTGGGGACAGGAATGTGGGGACTGGCACCTTTGGGCTCAGGTAGCTCTGGGGATGGGGACAAGGGAAATGGGATGCATGGACAAAACAGGGAAAAGAGCGGTGAGGATGCAGCCATGGGGATGGGTGCACGGGTGATTGTGACATAGACGTGTCCCCCTGCCTCTCCAAATCCTTTGGCACCACTTGCATGCACTTTATCAAAAGAACTGCTGACCCCATGGGGACAATTAGGGACAGTCCCCACACCCAGTACCCCTGTGCTGCTGTCCCCACTGTGCAAGCCCGCCCAGCCCTGTTCCTTCTCCCTTCCAGCCCAGACCCCTGGCCTCGCTGGTGAGTCCTTGGGGGATGCCATGGCCCCACCCCGCTGTCCCCAGCCCCACGCTGGCCCTGGCAGCCTGGTGTCCCCTGTCACCCACAGGTGCCCAGACCACCCAGCTCCTGGTGGAGCCCCCCTGGAGGCCGGCAGTGCTGTGGGACCGGGTGACACTGACCTGCCAGGGCTCGGGGCCTGCCAGTCCCACCACCTGGTACAAGGAGGAGCGGCACTTGTGGCAGGAGGGACAAGACCACCTCACTATCACCGAAAGTGGCACCTACACATGTGAGAGACCCAGCACCGGGCTCAGCCTCCCCATGACAGTCTCAGACGGTGACAGGGGTTTGCGTTCCCCCAGCCTGGCACCCACAGTGGCCCCAAGGGCTCTGGGTGGGCTCTGCTCCATGGGTGACCAGAGCCTGTCCTCTGCTCTGAAGACATCCAAGAGCTTCCCAGAGTGAGGAGACTTGTCTCTCACAATGGCTGGCTCCTGGTTCCTCCCGGTGCCATCATGATCCTCCTGATGCCACTGGTGTGACAGGACCCCTCTGTCTCCCAGACTGGCTGGTGTGACTGGCTGGTGCTGCAGGTGCCAGCATGGGCGCTGCTGGAGGGCAGCACAGTGACACTGCGCTGCCGGGGCTGGCAGAACAAACGGCTCACGCACATGTACTTCTACCATGATCAGAAGCATCTGAAGGGGACCCATGACAGGACCGAGCTGTCCCTGTCCCCCCTGCAGCTGCACCACAGCGGCTGCTGCACCTGCAAAGGTTATGGGGTGTCACACTGGAGTGAGTTGGAGCCTGTGACACTGACAGTGCACAGTGAGTTCAGGGATGGGGACAGGGAAGCCCAACATCCTCCGACGCTTTGCCCTCTCTGCCAGAAACCTTCATCCCTCCCTTTACTCTTCCCTGGCTCACCCAAAATTTCCCAAGTCCCTCTTGGTTTCCCCCAGGACTGCCCAGTTCCTCCTGCAGATCCCTCATCCCTCTCTTTGTCCTCCCCATCCCTCCCTGGATTCCCCACCTTTTCCAAGGTCCCTGCTCCACCCTCTGGTTTCCCTTCCTTCCCTGGGTCCTCCTCCCCATCTCTAAATCCCAAATCATTCCCTGAGTCTCCTCAGTCTCTTGTCTGGTTTCCCATCCCTGCCTGGATCTCTCCCTATTTCCACAGGGTCTCGCCATTGTGCCCAGATCCCAACATGCCTCCCAGGGTCCCCTTGTGCTCACTGGGATCCTCTCTGCTCCCCTCTAATCCCCCTCTTTCCCCTCCCATGTCCTCCACCCCTCCTGGGTCCCCAATCCCTCCTGTGTTCCCCTGCAGGGGTCGCATTCTCAGGGGTGCCCTGTCAGCACAGCCCCCCGGGGACAGGTGGCACTCGGGGACAGCCTGGTGCTGAGCTGCGCAGTGGCTGCGGGGACAGGTCCCCTGTCCTTCTCTTGGAACCTGGAGGACTCAGGGGCACCGCTGGGCACCGGCCCCCGCCTGGAGCTGCACCACGTTGGGGTCAATGACAGCAGCCAGTACTGATGCTGGGTTAGCGACGGGGACAGCGTGGCTGAGAGTGACGCCCTGAATGTCACAGTCCTGGGTGAGTGAGACCTTTAAGCTGGGGTGACCAACCCATGGCACTTCCATCCCACCTGGCCCAGTGCCAGCCCTATCTCTGTCCCCACAGTGCCCATGGCCAATGCCACCATCACCCCTGGTCCCCTGTCACACAAGGTACACGCAGGTGACAACGTGACCCTGCACAGCTCGGTGCAGGTGGGGTCAGCCCCTGTCACCTTCACCTGGCTGCACAATGGGCAGGAGGTGGCCCAAGGTCCCCTCCTGGAGCTCAGGGCTGTTGATGTGGGACATTCGGGCACCTACCAGTGCGTGGCCACCAGCCAGCTGGGACAGGACGGGCACCATGTGTTCCGGGCACTCAGCCCTGAACTGGCCCTGGAGGTGACACCTTGCTCACCCTGGGTCACAGGTGGGCTCAGACAGGGTTGCTGGGTTGTTCCAGGCCCCTGTAGTTCCTGTAGGGACCCTGGTGTGTCCCCCTCTGTCCCCAGCAGTGGCTGTGAATGTCGGCAGGACCCTCTTGTTCCTGCTCCTTCTCCTGGATGTCATCGAGGGCTGTCACTGGTGGCACCACCAGGGTGGGTGACATTGGAGGGGGGATTGGGGTCCTGGAGTGAGGAGGAGCCCCCAGAGTGGGGACAGAGATCAGCAGCACCCAGGGCGCCTGAGCTGGGGGACACTGAGCCTGCAGTGACCTCGGCTGGGCGTCTTGGGGGATTTGGGGGGAATTTGGAGAGTCTTAGTTTTGCTCCCGGGACATCCCCAGATGGGCTTTGAGGAATATTGCGGTGGCATTGGGAGCTCCTGGAGGGTTTGGAGAGCTCCTAGAGAGCTGTGCAGGGATGTTGGAGGATCTTTGTGGGTCCTGTGGGAGTTTGGGGGTCCCCCTCTCTGCCATGCTTGGGGTTCTGGGGGCTCAGAGGGTTGGGGGCACCAGGGGGACTGGGGGCACTATGGGGATGCAGAAGTTCTAGAGGTCTCAGGAGTGATGAGTGTCCTGGGAGAATCAGGTATATGGTGGGAATCAGGGCTGCAGTGGGGATTTGGGGGTCCCGTGTGTGGGTGGAACTCTGAGGTCCCAGGAAGGTTCAGGGGTCCCGGTGTCCCCTCAGTCACGCCCTCCCCTTTCCCTTGCAGAAACCAGGAATCTCCAGGACAGGTGAGTGGGCGGCTCGGGCTTTCCGCCTCCCAGACTACTGAGACCCCCCCTTATCCCCACAGGATCCCCCCTGGAGGAGGGGACCGTGCTCAACACCCACGCCATGGGCACCGACTGGGCAGTGGGAGAATTCGGGGGGGACAAGGTCACATCACCCACGGGTGTCAGCCCCACCCAGGTCCCCACAATTGGTGTCACTCTCAGGGTCCCCACAGGTGTCCCCCAGCCCTGCCCCACCTTGGGATCCACAAGTCACCAATACAGAGCTGTCAGGACCCTATGAGGGACAGGGGGACCCCTGTGACTACGATGATGTGCTGTGACACTGGGGGCATTGGCAGAATTGGGAGCACTGGGGACACTGGGGACACTGGGAGCACTGGGGGTCCCTGCAGCAGGGCACTCCTCATGTGCTCCCCTCGGGATCCTGTGCTCCTGTGCCCAGGGAGTGGCAACGAGTGGGGTCCCATGCGGAGCTTCCCAGAGCTCCCAGTACCAGTTCCATTGCTCCCACTGCTCCCAGTACCCAGGGGCTCCCCATTCCCTCCCCCAATGCCAGGGGGCACAGCACCCCTGTCCCTCTTATTGGACCCAAAATGCAGCTTTGTGATTAAATTGGGAGAAATGGTTTTTGTTTGTTCGTCTCTGCCTGGCCAGCTCGGGATTGAGCAGGGTCCCGGTCAGGTTATTGAGCAGATCCTTGTGGGATTTGCAGGATTTTTGGGGGTCCCTCAGTCCGTTGGGGACAGGAACAAAATGATCAATTGCTGCATTTCCAAACTGGTTTCCTCTCAGCTGCCCCACAACGGGGAAGGAGCTGCCGCTCCCTGTTTGTTCCCTCTCGGTGACACTGGCCAAGGGCTCGGGCATCTGTGGCGGCGCCGCCCCGTTACCTCGGGCACCGATCCGGCAGCTGCCGAGCCCCTCGGGCCCACCCCAGCTCAGCCCATCCCCGCCCGGTGCCCAAACCCCGCACCCGGCACTCCTCGAGCGGCGTCTGAGCCCCGGAGCTGCTGCGGAGCCCCGGCCGGGGGCACCGGGAGGGCGGAGGGGACCGGGGACCCTGGGGAGGAGCCCCCGGTGCTGCGGGAGCGGAGTCCCGGCCTCGGGTCACTGTCGCCGGTCGCGGCTGCCATCGCACTGCGAGAGCGGGGACTGTCCCGGGCTGCGGGGACGGACGGTGTCGGTGTGTCCCGAGGGGGGATTTTGGGGTCTCATCCTGTTCTTTCCAGGAACCCCCGATCCCTCATCCCCCCGCGGCTCCGGGGCTGTTGGGGACGTTGGCAACAGCGCCGCTCGCGCTGGGGGCCGTTGGGGACATCTCGCGACAGCCGCTGCTGCTGCCCACGGCCGGGCCTGGCGACAATCGCGACATCCGTATCAGCCAATGGCGACACGCGACAGCCGCCCCTGCCCGGGAACCGCCTCCCTCCATCCCGGGGACACACCGGGGTCCCGGGTCCCCAACCCCAGCGGGTCCCCTGTCCCCCAAAACGCTCCTGGTGACAGCTCGGCCCCCCCGTCGCCCCCGGTCCCTCCCGTCCTCTCCGGGCTCGGCGGAGGCTCCGCAGGAGCTCCGGGGCTCGGAGCCCGCCCGGGGAGCGCCGGGTGCGGGGTCGGGCACCGAGGGGGCACCGGGAGAGGAACCGGGCAGGGCTGGGGAGGGGGGATCTGGGCACCGGAGGCATTTTGGGAGGGAGATTTTAGGGTGATTTGGGGGATTTGGAGGGCATTTTGAGGTGATTTGGGATTATTTTAGGGGCCATTTGGGGGATTTTTGGAGGGTGGGGAAATTAAGGGGGTTTTGGGGGGATTTTAGTGGATTTTGGGGGTGATTCAGAGGTGGTTTTAGAGAAGTCTGGAGATTTGGGGTGATTTGGGGCAGATTTTTGAGAGTTTGGGGTGATTTGTGAGATTTGGAGGATATTTGGATATTTTGTGCAGAATTTGGAGGATATTGGGGTGATTTAGAAGATTTTGGGGGCTTTAGGGATGATTTGGGGGAATTTTGGGGCAATTTGGGCTTAAGGATTTTGAGGAGTTTGGGGACATTTGGGGTTGATTTTGGTGGATTTTCTGGATATTTTTATGGTATTTTGGGGGCCATTTTTATGGGAGTTTTTCGTGGGATTTTGGGAGAATTTGGGGGGGATTTGGGAGCCTCACCCCATCCTTTCCTGTAGCCCAAGGGCCACTCCAACCCCATCATGCTGCTCCATGATTTCACCAATGTCACCGTCACCCCTGGAGCGCTGTCCTCGCTCCGGGACAAACCCCAAAGCCATCCAAGTCATCTTCAGGGACCTGATCCAGGAGCTCATGTGAGGCTCCCAAAATCCAACATTTTTCCCCCAGCATCTGCAATTTTTCTCCCCCAAAATCTGCTATTCCCCACCACTCCCCCCCCCCCCCAAATCCATGATTTTTTGTCCCAAAATTCGTGATTCTTTGACTGAAAATTCAGGATTTTTCCCCCAAAATTACGGATTTTTTCATTGAAAAGTCAGGGTTTTTTTCCTCCAAAATTTAGGATATTAAAAAAAAAAAAAAAAACAAACAGGATTTTTTTGCTTAAAATCTGGTGGTTTTCCCCTCCAAAATCTGGGATATTTTCCCCAAAATTCAGGATATTTTTCCCCAAAATTTGAACATTTTTCCCCCAAAATCTGGGATATTTTTCCCCTGATCCTGGTCCATGTCCCCAAGAATTCCCAGGGATCGACCCCCAGCCTTGCTCATCATCGGCACCGAGGAATTCCAGCGGATCCAGGAGGAGGCTCAGCCTCCACAGCAGCTCAGAGATCGGCTGTGGATCCTCAAATCCCACAAGGATGTGGCTTTTGTGGGCATGTCCTGATTCCCTGAGCCCCAATTTCCCAAACCCGAATTTCCTGATCCCAAATTTCCCGATCCCAAATTTTCCCAATCCCGCTATTCCTGGTCCCTAATTTCCTGAGCCCGATTTTCCCCATCCCAAATTTCCCAATCTCGATCTTCCCAATCCCAAATTTTCTGATCCCACTTTTCCTGACCCTGCTTTCCCTGACCCCACTTCCCCTGATCCCACTTTTCTGGTCTCAATTTTCTCAATCCCGATTTTCCCAATCCCACTTTTCCTGATCTTGATTTTCTGGATCCTGTTGTTCCTGATCCTGCTTTTACTGATCCAGAGAATGCCCCAGGATTTCCCCGGGAATGTTGCCAAGAATGGCTCTGGGAATGTCCCCAGGAATCCCTCGGGATGTCCCAGGGATGTCCTCAGAATGTCTGTGGGCTGTCCCGGGGATATCCCTGGGAATGACCCCCAGGAAGATGCTGGGAATGCTCTGGGCTGTAAACATTGCCCAGCCCTGCAATGTCCCCAGGCTGTATTAACATTGTTTGTGATTCTCTTTATGTTACAGGAATCATTAAGAGAATTCAGCACTCATTCCTGAAGGAAGTCTCTAACAAAGTTCTTTTTCTGTTATTAACCTCTCTGTACAGCTTTTCACTTCCCAGGTCTCAGCAATACAACCTTCTGCACTTTAGATCACACACCCCTCTGCCTGGACCTGGACTGGAAGGTGATGTGAGGGCGGATGCCCTCGCCATGACAGTCACTATACCACAAAAGTCAGGGCAGGCCAAACTTTCTCATGATGTCTACCATCAAAATGCCCGAGCACTGGGAAAACAATTCCATCTGACTTTGCCCCAAGCACGGGATGTGGTGAATCCTTGCTCCCAGTGTCAGCAGACTCTTTCTTTGCCACAAATGTTAGGTACAAACTCACAAGCGTTGAAACCTAATGACATCTGGCAAACAGATGTAACACACTTTTCGAGCTTTGGGACTTTTAAATATGTCCATGTTTCTCCTGCCACCTTTTCTGGATTCACAGTAGCAACAGTAAACTAGGGTGAGAAATCCACGGGAATTTGATGGGAATTTCGGAGGGGAACTGAAAGATTCTAAATGCCTGGAATGCTTTCATTCCTTGGGAATATTGGAGGGGAACTGCAGGATTCCAAATTCCCAACATCCGAAATGCCAGTATTCCATGGGAGTTCCATGGGGAATTTGGGAAGGGAGTGAGACAGAGTAAGGATCCATCCTGAACTAGGTGAAGTGTCTGGGAGAGGTGAAGGGTCTGTGGAGCTAAAGCTGAAGGAGAGGCCGCGTTCCAGAGACAGCAAAGAGACAGAGAAAGAAAAACAGAAAAACCACGAGGTCAATCTGCCCCCGACCTAGGAATTCCTCCGATAAAGAAGAATTAGTGCTAAGTGTCATGCAAGATGAATATGTATGAACTTATTGTGAAACTGTATGCATATGCATTTGGAAGGGGGATAAAAAGAGGTCTGAAATCTTCAGGGGTACGCATGCCCTTTTGGGGAGTCTTGCGTCCGGCGCGCGTCGTAATAAAGCATACCGGGCTTTACAACTTTTACAAGTTGTGAGGTTTCTTCTTTTCTCCGCAAAACAGGGAGCTGAAGCATTCGAAATTCCCAATGCCCAGAATGCAGTTATTCCATAGTTTTGGTGGGAATCTGGGAGGAGAACTGGAGCATTCTAAATTCCCAACACCCAGAGTGCTCTTATTCGTTGGGAATTTGGGAGGGGAACTGAAGGATTCCAAATTCCCTATGCCCCGGATGCCATTATTTCATGGGAATTTGGGATGAGACCTGCAGGATTCAAAATTCCCAATGTCCAGAAGGCAATTATTCCATAGTTTGGGGGAAATTTCGGATGGGAACTGGAGGATTTAAAATTTCCAATGCCTGGAATGCAATTATTTCGTGGGAATTTGGGAAGGGAACTGAAGGATTGAAACTTCCTGATGGCCAGAATGACGTTTTTCCATGTGAATTTGGGAGGGGAGCTGGAGGATTTGGAATTCCTGGTGCCCAGAACGCAGTCATTCCACTCTCCAGTTTTGGTAGGAATATGACATTGGAGCGGGAGAATTCAAACTTCCTGACGCCCAGAATGCTCTTAATCCATGGGAATTTGGGAGGGGAATAGGAGGAGTTGAAATTCCTGACACCCAGAATGCTGTTATTCCATGGGAATTTGGTGGGAATTTGGGAGAGGAGTTGGAGGATTTGAAATTCCCAACAGTTTGAATGCCATTATTCCATGGGCATTTCAGAGGGGAGCTGGAGCATTCAAAATTTCCAATGCCTGGAATGCCATTGTTCCATAGTTTTGGGGGCACTTTTTGAGGAGAACTGCAGGGTTTGATGCCTGGAATGCCACTATTCCATGGGAATCAGGAGGGAGAGCTGGAGGATTCAGAATTCCTCATGGCCAGAAAGCCATTATTCCATGGGAATTGGGGAAAGCAGCTGGAGCATTCAAAATTCCCAATGCCTGGAATGCCGTTATTCCATGAGAATTTGAAAGGTAAATGGCAAGATTGAAAATTCCTGATGTCTGTGCCTCTCATGTGCCTTTGCAGCTGCCAGAAGGTGCAGTTTTGATCTGTGCTGATCATGCTTGTGGCAAACATTGGCACCAGTGCTTGTGCATTTTGTTGGAAAAAAGCATGACTCAGTTTTGCTTGTTCAAAATGTTTGGCAAAGTGTTTGAAAAAACCACTGTCAGTTTGTCGGCTCTCACATTTCCTTCTGCCATGAATCCTGGAAGCGAGGAATGAGCCCTGATATGAGAGACAAAATATTGGTTAGTTCTGAGTGTCAAAATTGTAGAAAGACATGAAAGCCAACAATATCATTTGTAACATCCTTTAAAACCGATCCTTCTCTTCTTTTAACAATACTAGCAACACAAGATAAATCTGTAATTAAATTCAAAAGTTCTGAAAAGAGCTGAAATGCTCTAAACTACTGCAGCCAGTTCAACAATCTGAGGAGAGCCCTCTATTGTTGGAACTGACTCCCATGTTTTGGTTGTTTGATTTTGCCATAGTATTACTGATTTCTGTGTTTTCCCTGCTCCATCAGTGAGGAGAGTTATAGCACTTAAAGGCTCTTCACTTAGCATGGGTTTTTCTCCAAAACTTAATTTAGCTTGTAACAATTTGTGGCCTGGGTAATGAATAGAACAAACACCTGAATAATTTAGTGATGTAATTTGCAAGTCTAAATTTTGCAAAGCCCAATCAACCCTTTTCACAGGTAAATAAATAATTACAAAATCTTGGCTTGCCATAGTTAGCAATCAACCCTTTTCACAGGTAAATAAATAATTACAAAATCTTGGCCTGCCATAGTTAGCAATCTCGTTCTGGCTCTAACTATGATTTCAGCTGTCATCTCCATGGTTGTAAAAATTGATTTTTGGAGACCTATAAGGAAGAAAAACCCACTGTGTGATTAACAAAGTATCTTTTTCAGAAGTGTTCCATTTAAACATGAGACCATAAAGTTCCATTTTTTCTCCTAACTGCAAGAAATGCAGTGTCTATGGAATTCTACAAGATTCCCTCCCTTTTATTTCTAGCTTTACAAGAAAAGAGTAACATGTGGGAGTCAACCCAACTAAGACATAGGGTCAGCTGACTTCACACTAAACAAACCAAGCCTGATCTTCAAGGTCTGGGAACCATTCATCTAAATCAGCGCAAGCCTCAGATTGTCTCCTAAGAGCCTTTGGAGTAGTTATGTTAATTAGTCCAAGTTCCACTCCCCTAGTGGTTACATGTGTTCCATATGTAGTATGGTTTCTAGAATGTTAATCTCCAAGACTATATACTGTTATCTCTTCCTTATTTCTGGCCCTTGGAGCTTCTCCCTATGTTGTGTTCTGTTCCTGAGCATAGTTCCCATTTTTATTTCCCATTAAAGGTCGTTTCCTTGTTGGGAACTCCATGGTTCCCTCTCCTTCTCTCCTATTTTGCACCATGTTCACCCTGAAGTCAGGGGACCCAAAGTTTGTCACAGCCACCCTCACTGCGACAGCCAGTGCCCAGAGCGCTGTCAGGCAGTGCCGGGATCCCGGTTGTGGTTCTGCTCCCCACAAGTGAGGAATGGCAGCCTCAGGCTCAGACCCAGGCAGAATGCCAACCAAGGGAGAGCAGAGGGAGGGCACCTTTCCAGTCTCTCTGGGGCATGGCCACAAAACAGCCCCAGCTGCTTCTTCCTCCGCCCGTGTTTGGGCTGTGCTGGTGGCAGAGCCAGACAAGTTGTGCTCTGTTTTCCAAAGCCTGTTGGGAGCAGGCACGAAAAGCGCTGTGTGCACAGCACAGAGTCCTGGAAGGTGCTGGCAAGAGCGTCCTGCAGGAACAGGGCTCTGGTCCCTGGCCAGGAAAAGCCTGGTTTTGGTGCCGTGAGCGCAGGCAGCAGCTGAGGCAGGTGAAGAGGCAGCAGGCAGCTTGTGTTTGTAGAGGGCCTGGGGCTGCACATCTGAACCTGCCCCTGAAAACTCACTTGAGGGAACAGGAGCTAGAGCTGGAGTGCCTGTCCTGAAAGGACCTGAAGTCATTCAGCCTTGCCAGCGTTTCTTAAGGGTGTGTTGGTGTTCCCCAGGAAAGCTGCGCATTTGGGGAAACACCTTTGGAGGAAAGGGGCTTGCTTCTCAAAAAAAGTGCCTCCCATGGAGCTCCCAGTGAGGCAGGTGCGAGTGTCCCCCTTTGGCTCTCTGTGCTCCTTTCAGTCCATGAGGCCCATTGCACTTGGCAGAGGGGCAGGGAGAAGGCAATGAAGAGCAGGTTTGGCATCTGCCTGGACCTGTGGAAATCAACCCAAGCACCTGCAGCAGGTAGTGTTACCCCCTTTAGACAGAGGTGTGAGCAGGAGCATCTCTGTCCAGCCATGAGCCCCAAAGCTCACTGTGAGAGCTGTGAATTAAAAGGCCTTTACACACACACCTTTCACATCTTTCCTGACTGCTGTGTTTCAACTCTTGGCAATATGCATTTGCCTCCTGCTTGGTGGGAGCTGCTGTGGCCCAGGGTCAGCACAGAGCTGGGATGTGTGGGATAGGCAGCGTGGAGAGTCTTGGCTGACCTTGGTGTGTCCCTGCCCTCAGAAAAGGCCTCCCAAAATGTCCTGCTCATAGGGTCTCCCCGTGTGACTTGGAGAGAACAAGGCACACCTTTCTGGCAGCTGGGCATCAGCCAACCTTAAAATGGGGACATGTGGGGGAGTGAGCCCAGCTGAGACACCCTGAGAGCAGCCCAGTGCTCCTTGTTCCTCTCTGCTGACCTGTGAGCATTTGTCGGCTTTCGGGATGGCCCTGGCTGTGTCAGGGCTGCTCTGTGGACACGAGACAGCCGGTCCTGTCCTGCTGGGTCCCAGCAGTGCCTGGCAGCAGCCCTGCATCCACGTCAGGGTGCTGGCCAAAAGAGGCCCCGGAAGCTGAGGCAGCTGATTTGAAGCTTTTACAGATACACACAGGGGACAGCCAGCAGTGTTCCCTCAGGGTTCAGCAGTCCTGAGGGGCATCTCATCAGTCCTGAGCTGCCTGATGCCACCCACTCCTTGTGGCACCAGTTGCTTTCCTGTGGGATGTTCTAGCTCCCCCAAGAGTGAAGAGGGATCTGGAGAAACAGCTTGCCAGGCTGCTCTGGATCCTTTCTCAGCAGCCCTGGTTGAGTGGAGAAGTCCAAGCTGAGTGCAGATGTGCCCATGGAGCAGCCGTGCACAGGAAGGCTCGCTGGCAAGGATGATGCAGGAACCACAGGCCTGGCAGCCTGGCTTTGCTCCAAGCCAGGGAAGGCCTTGGAGCAGATCCTCCTGAGTGCCATCCCACGGCACGTGCAGGGAATCAGGGGCTCTGCTGGAGGCTGGGAAAGCTCTGCGGAGGGACGGGCACAGCTGGGGCTCCTGGTGGGGTGTTGAGGGCTTCTGTGGGGGCGTTTAGGGGTGGTTGTTGGGGGGCGTGTTGGGGAAGGAGTTGTCTGGAAGGTGAGAGGTCTGGCCTGGAATTTGAGTCAGTTTGAAGGCAGAATCTGTGCTTTAGCACAGCTTTGGTTATGGAGGGCAGAAAGAATATCTGTGACCATTATTTTTACTGGTGCTGTTTCTCCTGCAGGGAACAAGAAGGGAGAGTTGTACTTTATTGGCCACTTAGATATCTGTACTGGGGGAGGATTAGCCCTTTTGCCATCTACTCATTTGTTCTGGTTACTCTTGTAACACTGAGTAGTCTTTCACTCCTTGACAGTTTTTAGTCCTTAAGAGAATTAGGAGATTATAATCCCTTCTTCAAAAACCACTTGCAAATCAAAGAATGGCCTTCTTTTTGGCTCTGTGTAGTGTTATGTTTTGTAAAGTGACTTCCAGCGGATGATGTTAAGGCAAATGAGTTGCTGCTTTGAGATGGGAACAAACTTCCAAACCATTCCCATTCTCTAGCCATGGCTATTAATTGGAGAAGTTTGCAAAATTTGGAACTACTTGAGTTGAGCAATGGGAAGGAAAGCTTTCCTGAAGTGAGGATTCTTAAATGCCCTGAGCTCACAGAGCAGGGCAGCTTTTGCTGATGTTTCGAGCAGTTCCAAGAGATCCTGTGGGGCTGCCTTAGACACCTGGGCCCAGGGATTCCTTCCAGCCTGGGCCACTTTGGCTGGGCTGGGGGCAGCCTCAGGGCAGGTGGCAGTTTGTGCAACGGCCCTGGGTGGTAAGCTGCAGCACAGTCACCGTTGCCTGGAATGGAACCCGGTGTCCAAGGGACCTTTGTGACACGTGGGAAATAGAAGCTTGCCCGGGTGCTCAGAACAGGCAACGGGACAGAACAGGGCAGAGCAGTGCTGTGAGGAGCCCCCACACAGCACACTCGTTTCTGTCTCTCCCGGAGCTTTTCCGCAGCGTTATTCCTGCAGCTGAGCTTGAGGCCAGACTGCAGGACTCTGTGACTTGGAGCTTTTCTGAGACATCTGCCATTCTTGCGGCCAGTGCCATCGACTGTGGGATTTGGTCACCTGAATCACTTAGGAGGAGCCTCTTGTCATTGTGGCAGGTGCCCTCAAGACCAGAGTGCAGGGCTTCCTGTCCTGCAGCCTTCCTGAGGCTTCCCTGTTGCAGGTGCCTTGAGGGCACAACTGCAGTTGTTGACTTGGCAATATCCTGAGGCATCTCTTTTTAAGGCGCCCTCAAGAACACACTCTGCCATGGCAGCCAGATTCCCCGGCTTGTTGAAAGTGTTCAGGGGGAAAAAAAAGAGAAGCCCTGGAGCTGCCCCAGCACAACAGCCTGAAGATCCAGAGCATATCCAGACACTGCAGGATGGTGAGTAGCAGAGCTGGGCCACAGGGCTGATGGGTACAGCCAGCTTGGCCCCATCCCATTCCATCCCATCCCATCCCATCCCATCCCATCCCATCTCATCCCCTGGGGAAATGCCCATGGACAGGATGAAACAGGGGCAGGACAGACACCCCACAATGGCCATTCTCTATCCCCTGGGTCATGCTGGAGCTCTCCCTGCCTGGGAGCGCAGGGCTGGGCTGTCTTCTCCAGGCTCTCCCGCAGCCCCTCATCTCTGGCTGCGCTCGCTCTTTGCCAGATGCAGCCCTGGACAAGACACAAGAGCAGAAGTCCAGCCGTGGCTGCTTGCGCCAAACCCTGAAGGTACCTGCAGCCACCCCCACCTGGGCTGGGCCTGCTGTCCCTGCTCAGCCCAGCACCACGCTTGGAGCATGCCACGGAGCATCCCTGGCTTCCCTGCCCTTTATTCTCCTGCAGAGGTTCCGGAAATTCCTGCACATCCGACCACGTAGAAAGAGCAGCACCACAGCAGCTGAGGGCACAGCCCAGCCTGACTCGGGGCTGACCGAGCTCCAGGCAGAGCCTGATGTCAGCCCAGATTCGGCTGAGTGCTCACAAAACTCTGAGGCTGCAATGAACGAGGACAGGGCAAAGGCCCACAAGGAAGTGACTGAGGATGTGGCCATCATAAACACCAACACTGCAGAGACTGAAGGCATCTCAAATACTGGCACCAGGCCCACTCTCACTGGGATTCATGCTCCCACTAAGGATTTTTTTGAGGAGAGTGCTGTTCCTTCTCAGCAGCAGGTAAGCAGCCTGGGGCCAGGCCTGGAGGTTTGCCAGGATTGTGTGTCCCCTCAAGCCATGGTCACTGGGCCCCCTCAGCCTTTGAGGCCAGCACAGTGTGGCGGGAAGGGAAGCACTTCTTGGGGGAAGCTGGGGAAGTTGCTCCCAAGGACAGCACTCAAAAATCTACCCCATGTCTCCTCCAGGTGCCAGCAATCATAAGAAACATCCACCTCACTCTACTGTCCCAGGGCACTGCGGATGCCAGGCTGCAAAGGGACATTGTGAGGCTGGCTGAAGAACAGCCTGCTGACGTGGTGCTGACCCTCCTGCGCTGTGCCCCAACATGTGACAGGTACAGGGCCAAGGTGCCTGGAGAGCTCAGGGCTCACCAGCCTTTAGGGCCCATGGCCCTGCACAGCCTGTGCTATGGGCTCTGCCAGACAGGCACAGAGGTCCAGGACCCTTGGGCCCTTCTGTTTCCCAAGCCTGCTGCCAATGCTCCCCCCCTGCCCCTCAGGGCACTGGGGCTCTTTCATCTGCATTCCCACAGCTGCACAGGGCAATGTACTGTGACTGAGATGCCCCTGACACAGAGATCTGATCCCACAGAGCTGCTGCAATCATATGGAGAACCATTGGCTGCTCACAAGTAACAATGGAGAAAGTGCTGCCAACACTGATTCGTGTAATGGAGGATTGGCCACTGCACAGCGCATGCACATCTGATGGGGACGACAGGGACGTTTTTGCCCTGGCTGTGAGTTTCTGGGCCCATGCTCACCCCCAGGTCGCCTCTCCAGTAGCTCTCAGTCCTCTCGGTGCCGGAGTCACTGGGCTGAAACCTGGGCTAGGGGCAGGCTCAGGAGGCACCAAGCCTGCTGCTCCTCCTGCGTCTGCCCTTGGGCCCTGCCCCATGGACGCCTTGGCACTGAGCGCTGTCTTGGGCTGCTTCTTTTGCAGGCAGCTCTGGTGATCTGGGTGACTGTCCAGGTGCCTGAGTGCAAAAAGGCCATGATCCCTTATTCTGAGCAACTGTTTGTGGCACTGCTCTTCCATATTGTCATCACTACACAGCAGATGCCACCAGAGGAAGTTGATACCTTCTGGAGAGCATGCCAGGAGGAACACTGCCTTCCCATCAAGCTTAACAGGTCCCAGTCCTCCTGTCCTTCCCATGCCCTTGTGGCCAGTGCCAGTGCTCCCAGTGTGACCTGGCCTTTGCTCTGCACACAGGTTTGCAGTGCAGGCCATGAAGGTTCTGCTCTACATGCTGCAGTGTGACCATGTGGTGATGTCTATGGAGCGCAAGTGTGGCTGGGACACGCTGCTGTTTGCTGACACCCAGCACTATGCTATGGGTCTGCTGGCCAGGTGAGACCCCCTTCTCCCCATTGCCCCTGGCATTTGTGCCCTGTGCTCCACACAGTCCCTGTGGTCATGGGCCACAGAGCCTCATCACTGAGGGATGGCCAAGGAGCCTGAAAAAGGCTGGGAGAGGAGAGTGCCCAGAAGGGGCCACTTCCCAGAGCACCCACATCCCCTCCAGGGATGCTGGGGAAAGACCAGACCTCTCTGAGTCAGTCCTGGGAGAGGTTTTCCCCCCAGCTCAGGGTCTCCTTTTTTCCCCATGCCAGGGAGATGCGTTATGACTTGACCCCCCTGTGTTCCCATGTCGCATATCGCCTTCTCCTGCTGCTCAGCAGTGAAAAGCCAAGGTGGGATCTGCCCTTGCTGGCATTCCTTGTGGAGGTGAGCCTGGTGGCCAGTGCTGCCTCGCTGAGCTGCCTCCCAGCTCTGTGCCCTCTCACAGCCACAGCTGCCTGGGACGGTGCCCACGCCCTGTGCTGCTGCCTGGGCCCGGCCCTATGCGCTTCTGGGCTCCTGCTGGATGGCTCCCCTGTCACTGCCCTGTGCCTTTCAGGTCCTTGAGTGCCTGGACTTGAGGAAATGTGCTCACACTCTTGTGAAGATCATGTCAAGTTGCCTGCAGATGGAGTGCAGGGAGCAGCGTCGCATGGCGCTCAGAGGCCTCGTGGGTCTCAGCAAGGATCCCTCGATGGTGAGAAGGGGGCTGTGGCGGAAGCTGCGCTGGGGAAAGCAGCCCCTTGGGTGTGCAGGGCTTCAGGAGCTGAGGCAGCTGCTCCCATCTCTCCTGCCTCACCTGCCCCAGTGCTTTGCGTCAGGCCTTTGGCCTGTGGGCCCTGCAGCAGCAGGGTGGGCTTGCAGTGCCAGGGCGGTGCTGGCGGTGCAGCCGTCCATGGCTTTGCAGCACAGCCTTGTGTTCCACACAGGCCAGCAGATTGTGCAGTCTGTCTCTGAGCCTTCTGGAGCTGCTGGGTGATGCCGATGGAGAGGTGGTCAGCATGTCCATCCATGTGTTCACAAATGTGCTCCAGGCAGACATCCTGGTATCCAGCACTACTGCCCCAAAGCTGGCTGAGGCACTGCTGCTGCTCTTTGACCATGTAAGGCTCTGTGTCCCCAGCTGCAGGCACTGGCTGCTGCCCAGAAACTTTGCCTACGTGAGCCTGGAGTAATTGGTCTAAAGGCCTCATCCTCTTCCATTCCTCCAGGACAACAGCTATGTGCAAGTGCTCTCCCTTCAGCTCTTCTTCAGGGTGATGGACTTGGTAGTGGATGAGGGAAAAAAGCCCCTTGCGAAGATTTTGAGCCAAAGCCTCCTTCCACTCTTCTTCCACTGCCATGATGAGAACCAGTGTGTGGCAAAGGTGAGGTTTTGTGTGATGCAGGTGGATCTCGGGGAGGGGGCTTGGCTGCCTCCTGCCCTGGCACCTCATGGACTGCAGCCTCCTGCAGGCCTTGGCACAGGGATGTGGTTCCTCTGCCTTGGCCTGTGGGGCCATCTCTGGGTCTCTGCTGCCCTCCAGGCCTCTTGGGAAACGCTGCTTCGTGTGGCAAGGTTCCTGAAGAGGAGGAAGCTCAAGCAGCTGGTGAAGAAGGGGCAGCTGTCAGAGTTCACCGAGGTCCTGGTAAGGAGGGCCTGGAAGCCCCAGGCTCAGCCTGGAGAAGGTCCCTGAGGGCGGTGCTCAGTGTGCGGGGCTAACAGCTGTGCCCGCTGCTGCAGCTGGCAGAGGCCGCGCGGGCTCTTCTCCAGGCTCCCGTGGCCCCAAGCCGGGCGCCCATGGAGGCCCGGCCCGGCGGGGCTGCGGGGCGGCACCGCGGCTCCCCGGGCAGCAGCCGGCCCTCTGCCCCTCCCCTCGGGAGCCCTTGGCCAGCGGCTGCGGGCCGCGCCCCAGGGCTGTGCGGGCAGGGGAGGCCGGGGCTGGGCGCAGGCAGCGCCCGGCCCAGCGGCTGAGCCCGCGCCAACCCTTCCCTCCTGCCGCTCTCTGCAGCTGGCAGAGGACAGGAGCCGAGCGGCCCAGCACCTGCGCCGGGCTCTGCGCTACCTGGATAGCCCACAGGAGCCCCTGCGAGCGGCGGCCGTCAGGATCATCGGTGAGTCCCGAGCCCGGGCTCCCTCCCCGGCCCGCCGCAGCTCGGCCCCGGCCCCGCCTGCTGCCCCGGCAGCGCCAGCCGGGCCCGGCGCCGTGGAGCCTCGCCTGGCCTGGGCATTGCTGCTGCCGCCCTCTGGCAGCCGTGCCCTGGGGCGGCAGCGTGCGGCAAGGGCCGGGCTGAGCCCTGCCGGGCCAGCAGCCCGTGTGGCCACAGCGCCGGCAGCGCCGCTGGCAGGGAGCTGTGCCGCTGGGGCCGTGACAGGCTCTGTGTTCACAGGCATGGCCGGGATGGTCACGATGGGCTGGAAGGAAGAGCTCCAGCTCCTCAATGAGGGTGAGTGCGGGCAGCGGGCTGACAGCGGGGGCTGCCACTGGGGGAACTGCACGTCCTGCCCTGGCTGCGACAGGCTTCACTCCCTGTGTGGACAAGCACAGAGAGATCTCAGGGACAGGACCTGTGCAGGGGACATTTGTGGCCAGCACCTTCTGGCTGATCCCATTGTCTCCTGCTGCCTCCTGTACATGGCAAAAGGTGGGGGGTATGGCCCTGGCAGGAAGGCCTCCTTGGCTACGTGCAGATCCAGGCTCTGACTGTGCCTCTGCTCATCTCTCTTCCAGCCCTTCAAGGCCTGAGAAGAGATGACAGCCCTTCCCGAATGAACATAGTCGTTCAGCAGAGAATCACTGAGAGATCTGCAGAACTACGTTTATCTGGTGGCTCAGAAGAACCATTGCTCCTAAAAGTCCTAAAAACACCATGGAAGAGGAGATCACCTTGAGAGGCCAGAAGAGACCAGCTGGAGCTTCAGGCACAGCTGATGATTGGCCCAGCTGAGCCTATGGGAAGCTCCCATAGCTCCTGCCTTCTCCCTGCCTGTTGACAACTCCGTGCCTCCCCCCAGCCCCCAGACCCTGCCTGTCCCCTTTCTTCCCTCCCCACTCCTCCCTTTACTTCGCCTTCCATTAATAAACAGTTTGGCTTCTTCACTTTGCCTGCATCCCTGTGGAGCTGAAGCACATCCGGGGCCCTGGGAAACACTGGCCCCTGCTGCCATTCTCTCCCACAGACCCAGAGGAACGAGGGCAGCTCAGGCTGGAAAGGTCCCTGTGCTGAAGGTGCAGCTCCACAGAACTGTGCAGTTCAACAGTCTTGTTGAGCACACTGAAGGCCAGCAGTGGGACAAGGAGCCTGTGTGTCAAGACCAAAGTCGTGTCTAAGGCCCTGCCATATTTGGTCCACTGTTGTGCACATCAACAAGATAATGAAGAGCAGACGATGAAGGAAACTTTATGGTTTAACTGGTGGGAATTTGACTGTAACTGGAAAAACTCCACTCCAGAAGAGGAGAGTTCAGGCCTGGTTATGGGCTGGAGGGATGAAAAGGACAAAATGCCCATCCTTTTGATCCAGGGGATGCCCTGAATGTGGGTGGCCAGCCTGCTCCTCCCACTGGAGCACCATGCTAAGACACCCTGAGAGCAGCCCAGTGCTCCTTGTTCCTCTCTGCTGACCCATGAGCATTTGTCTGCTTTCGGGATGGCCCTGGCTGTGTCAGGGCTGCTCCGTGGACACGAGACAGCCAGTCCTGTCCTGCTGGGTCCCAGCAGTGCCTGGCAGCAGCCCTGCATCCACATCAGGGTGCTGGCCAAGAGAGGCCCCGGAAGCTGGGGCAGCTGATTTGAAGCTTTTGCAGATGCACACAGGGGATGGCCAGCAGTGTTCCCTCAGGATACAGCAGTCCTGAGGGGTCTCCCTAATTCAAAGAAATCAGCAGACAAATGCATTGCCTTGCAAAAGCCCTTTTATTGAGCTAACAGGAGGGCAGGGGTCTGCCCTCTACTAAAATGCTTCTCTGCCACATGCAAATTTCAGTGGGTTGATATAGGAATTATCTCAACAATATAATCCATCTTTTCTCTTCTGAGGTGATTTTAATAGGCAGCAGGTTAGAAATACATTCTGTCAGATTCCTGTACTTGAATCTAATGTCCAGGTGCTGGTCAGGAGCAGTCTCCATGCCCTATAGGAGTCAGTAGTCAGTGTCCAATGACAGGCAAGGACATTTTGTCCTTGGTGCAACAGCAGGATAGGGAAGAACATCTTTGGCAGAAATGCGAAGAAAAATTTCAATAAAATATCCACAAGAATGCAGAAGTAGGCGTAGTTGGCTGATAAGTTACTAGCCAATAGTGAGCTCGCCTTTGCAATAAGTATGAGCCTAATTAACACTGACATAAAGATGTGTGCCTATTAATAAAGTTCAATATTTGCTGATCACTCATATTGCGTGCCGCATTTCTCCCGCTGATCCCAACATTCTTATTTACTCTTTCTTTTAGTTGCTATTAATAAATTTTTCTTTATACCCTTTTAAAGTTTTGAGCCTGTTTTGCCTTTCTCCTAATCCTATCTCACAGCAGGAAATGAGTAAGTATATTCTAGTGAGTGCACTGGTAATCAGCCAAAACTGAACACACCACAATAATTGATGCATTCACCAAGAAATCTCAAATTGGAGAACCAAAACATAAAAGGAAACCTTCCTGACGAACTGCATGAGACCAGAGCGAAATCAAGGCAGAGCCATGGTTTGTCAGGAATTGCTTGATCCTGATGAGCCCCATGGTGCATTTTGACCTGAGCACTGGACCTCATCGCCTGAGAGGAGATGGCACAAACCTTTCCAGGAGGAAAAGTCAGAGGAAACACCCAAAGTGTCTCAAAGCATGAATGGGTCATACTGATGTCCATCCTCATCATGGACTCTTTGGAGGAGAGATTTGGAGGCCAGGATGGCACAAAAACCTCTCAGAGACTTAGTGTGGAAAGGAAAATCATTAAAAGTACCTAAAAGTATCCTTAAATCTTTAAAATAGCTTTAAAAACCTTGAGTACCTTAAAGTGTTAATGAGCACCACTAAGTTTCAGTATAAAGTTCTCAAAGGACTCGTTAAAGCAGATAATTGGGGTCATAATTGCACAAACCTCTCACAGACTCTGTATCAAAAGGAAAACACCAAGTAGCTTAAAATAACTGAAGTACCCTGAAGTATTAATGAGCTCTACTGAGTGTTGTTACTGACAAAGCCTCTCCAGGGACTAATTACAGCAGATAATTGGAGGCCATGATTGGACAAACCACTCAGAGACTCCAAGGCAAAAGCCAAACCCAAAGTCCTTTGAAAAACCTGCACAGAGGCTCCTGGCACAGAGGCAGCTCCTGGCAAGGGCAGCGCTGCAGAGACAGCTCTGGCCAGGAGCAGCTCCTGTGCACAGCCCAGCAGGGCTGGGGCACTGCCTGCAGCCACGCCGGGCACAGCACAGAGGCACAGAGGGGTTAAACTCAGCCTGGGCTGGGAGCACAGAGCAGAGCTCACTCAGGGCTCACTAGAGCAGAAATTATCCCAGGTTTGAAACAGTCATTCCCTGGCTGTGGGAAGAGAAGCTGCAGTTCCTGCAGGGATCTCCTGCAGCTGGCACATGCCACAGATTTTAGGACCTTTCAGGAGGACTCTCAGAGCTGCTCCAGGGCACAGCTGTGGCCCTGGGGCAGGGCTGGCTTTCCCTGCTGCCCCAGCCAAGGCACAGCCCAAGGCAGCTCCTGTTGCCAGGCTCTGCTGCAGGGCTGAGCATCCGGGGCTGCAGCCAGGGGTGCCCGGGGCTGTCCTGCAGAGCAGGGTCCTGCAGCCCAGGGCGCTGTGCTGGGGCAGGGACTCTGCTGCCTGCCAGGGACAGCTCTCAGCTGGCCTGGGGAGCTGCTCCCAGCGCTGGGGGGAAGCTCTGGGGGGAAGGAGCCACCCTGAGCAGGGCAGGGGCTGCTGCTGAGAGGGGCTGGGTGGGGCAGGGCTGATCCCAGCTCCAGACCAGCCTGGGCACAGCTCCAGCGGACACTTCCCAAAGAAGATAAGTCTGGGATTGCTGTAAAGATCAGGAGCTTTCCTGATAGTGTTTTCAATTTCCTACTTGGAGAAGGATGAGAACGTTGGGGTGATGACAAAAAGTTTTTTTCATTTTATACATTTTTTATATATTTGTAGCTCTCTAAATTACTATTACATAGTTATAAATCCATAATCCTTATTTAAGTCTATTAAACTCTTAGTTAACTCTATTACTATTATATGCTTCTATAACTATAATCCTGTATTAACTCTATTATTTTCCCTAAGCTTTTTCTTTGATTTTAGAAAAATAAGCTGATTGTCTAAATGAATTCCAGGAATACATATAGTATACCATACATATAGTATCCTGCATAGTCTTATTATCAGGAAGAGGACCTACAAGAACATTTTGTTTTTTGACCAGAATGTGAGCAGTCATAACAAAAACTTGAAAGCAAAGAAGCCTTGGACTTTCTCCAATGGATTGAGCCAGGGGTGTGTAACTGGGGTAACTGAATCTCGTATTGGATGTTCCTGTTAAATTTTCTTTATTAATCAACCTTAATAAATTGTGTAAATCAGGGCCCAGGTGTGCCCCATCCCCACTGGGACACCTGGAAGCTTTCAATAAGTGTCTGGTTTTTACTTTACTGTTCTAACAGTGTTGCAAGGGTTTTTTGTTTTTGTTTTTGGGGTTTTTTTTCTCTTTTGATTATAAAAAACAAGGGGATGAGAGAAGAAGAACAAGAATTGTAATCCCAGAATCCCAGGACTTTCTGAGATGAAAGGGACACACTGGATCATACAACTAATGTTTGAACATTTACAGGGACTGCAGAACTGTAAATTAAGCTGGTCAGTCTCTCTGCTGGGAGCCTCCCAAAGGGCCCTCAGCCACTCCTCAGCCATGGACAGCAGCAGCATCACCTTTGCAGGGCCCAGCAGGGCTCTCCTGAGCTGGCCCTGCCCAGCTGCACACAGAGCCCGTCCCAGCCAGGGCCCTGCACACAGGCAGGTTTCTGTAGGGCCCCAGCCAGGGCACACAGGCTGGGATGGGCTCTGTGAGTGCTGGCAGGGACAAGGCTCCCTGAGGAGGGAATGTCCAGGCCCAGGGAGATGCTCAGGGAAGGAGAGGGGGCTGAAGAGAGCAGTGCTGGGGGCAGGATGAGGGCACTGTTGGTGTGTGGAAGGTGCCGGGCACAGCTGGGCACGGGAACACTGTCCTGAGTGCCCGGCTGTCTCTGCCCTGCCCTCTCAGGCACAGCACTACAACATCTTCTCTTGGTTCTGCCCTGCCCTGATATTGTCACTGTTATCTGCTGCTCTCAGGGAGGCTCTGGCATTTGCAGCAGCTGAGTCAGGCTCTGCCCTTGGCATTCCTGCCAGGCAGGGCTGTCCATGGGAATGGGGTGCCCAAGCTTCCCTGGCACCAGTGGGGCTGTGGGCAAAGCAGTCCGTGGGAAAGGGGAATGAGCTGAGCCCCCTCCCTGAGATCCCATCATGGGCAGAGCCAGGGATCTCCTTGCTGTGCCCTTCCAAGCTCTGAGCTGCCCTCCTGGGTGCAAATCTGTGCCAGAGCCTCTGGGAGTTCCCTGAATGTCCCACGGGGAAGGGCAGAGCTGCCACAGCTGAGGAAATGCTGCTGGGTTTGCCAAGGGAGCCATGAGTGTCCTTGGCACAAGGGGTTACAGGACCTTGCCCAGAGACCTTTAGAGAGGGTGAGACATTCAGGGATCCCTCTGCTCTGGGCACGGTCTGGTTTATCCCAAGCTGACCCAGGAGTGTGACTGTGCTCTGATTGCAGCCTAAGGTGCAAAGCCAGGGCAGGTGGGAACAAGCCCATCCAGCCCCTCACCTTCCCTGAGCCACAGGGAATTTTTTGGCTCTCCCATCTCTCAGCGGCAAACTCTGAGTGCAGCAAGAATGCTGGGGATTTCTGACCTCACAGAGCCAGAAACTATTTGGAGGTAGGAAAACAATTCCTAAAACCAACTCCTGCCATCCATGTCTTATAGAACTGGGAGTGCAGATGCTACCAAGCCTTTCTGCATTCAGAGTGATTCCCTTGAAAAATCCTGAATATCCAGCCTTGTCCCTCTGCCCCATGGCCACAAACCCAGGGCAGTGGGGCAGATATGGCTCCTTGAGAGCCTCCAGGCACAGGCCTGGCTGCTCCTGGCACACTCAGCCAGCACAACTGGAGCTCAGGCAGGGACCTGGGTGAAGGTTTTCCCAGAGCAGGAACAAGGGTGGGTGAGTCCCAGTGTGACAGTTTGCAGGTAATGGATCAGGTTTGGCTCAAAGCAGCCTCTCCTGACTTGTCACTGTACTTTCTCCATGAACAGGTCCCCATGTGCAGCCACAGCCAATGTCCAACAGCAGCTCTATCAGGCACTTCCTCCTGCTGGCACTGGCAGACACGCGGCAGCTGCAGCTCCTGCACTTCTGACTCTTGCTGGGCATCTTCCCATATTCTTCTTCCTGCTCAACCTGGCCCTCACTGACCTGGGCTCCATCTGCACCACTGTCCCCAAAGCCATGCACAATTCCCTCTGGGACACCAGGGACATCTCCTACACAGGATGTGCTGCACAGCTATTTATGCTTGTCTTTTTCATCTCAGCAGAGTATTTCCTCCTGACCATCATGTGCTATGACCGCTACGTGTCCATCTGCAAACCCCTCTACTACAGGACCCTCCTGGGCAGCAGAGCTTGTGCCCACATGGCAGCAGCTGCCTGGGCCAGTGCCTTTCTCAATGCTCTCATGCACACAGCCAATACATTTTCCCTGCCCCTGTGCCAGGGCAATGCCCTGGGCCAGTTCTTCTGTGAAATCCCCCAGATCCTCAAGCTCTCCTGCACCAAATCCTACCACAGGGAACTTGGGCTCATTGCAGTTAGTGTCTGTTTGGTGTTTGGTTGTTTTGTGTTCATTGTTTTCTCCTATGTGCAGATCTTCAGGGCTGTGCTGAGGATCTGAGCAGGGACGGCACAAAGCCTTTTCCACCTGCCTCCCTCACCTGGCCGTGGTCTCTCTGTTTATCAGCACTGGCACCTTTGCTCACCTGAAGCCCCCCTCCATGTCCTCCCCATCCCTGGATCTGGCCCTGTCAGTTCTGTACACAGTGGTGACTCCGGCCCTGAACCCCCTCATCTACAGCCTGAGGAACCAGGAGCTCAGGGCTGCAGTGTGGAGACTGATGACTGAATGCTTTCAGGAACATTAAACTGTTTACAAACTTCTGCAAAACACTTGTAATAAAACTCATCTTTGATACTACTTGTTGATTTCATTTGAAGGCTCTTTTCCTTTGTTTTACTTTTTTCATATTATCCACAAATAAATGTCACTTTTTGTGCCATTTCTCCTTTTGTTTCTCTCCACATTCCCTGTGGTCACAGACTGTCTCAATGAGGGGCCGGCCTATCGATGGCTTTAAAGTAACTGAAGGATCTCCCAGCAAAGTTTTCTGCTGAGATGCCCTTTTGTTGCCTTCTCTGGAGCTGCAGCAGCAATGTCTGTGTGCAGAGCTGGGGCAGATCAGTGCTGGCCCAGCAGCTGTGCCCAGCAGCAGCAGCACTTGGTGTTGCCAGTGCTGCTGCCGTGGCCCTGCCCTGCTGCCCTGGTGGCCCTGGTATTGCTGTAGGGCCTGAGTGCTCTTGGGGCTGGGCGCAGCCCTGGGGGTGGCAGTGCCAGGGCTGCAGCAGGGACAGGCCATGGGCACTGCTGGGGCAGCGCTGACGCCTCACCCCCGGGCCTGGGGGCTCCAGGCTCCTTGCCCAGGCTCTCTCAAGAACTCACCTAGGCCAATGCTCAGCACAGAAGAGCCCCGTGAGCAGCCCCAGGCTGGCTGTGGGCTGTTGGGAATTTAGCTGCCTAGAGACTGGAAAAGTACAAGACCGTGGCTAATTCCATGTCCTGCACCTGCAAGATAGCGTGTCCTTGGGCCTAGCTGAGTATAATAAAGAAATGGACAGCGAGACGTGACAAGTCAAGAACGTAGGCCCAAAGGAATGAGAAAGAGTTGATGGTATAGTTTAGCCAATAGATTGCTTGGCTTACAGAATATTCATAAGCTTATTATTTGCTGTATAAGTGTTTGATGCTTTCTTCAATAAACTGGACCTGTGATAAACCATCTGATGTCCTGGTCCCCTTCCTTCGACAAATGGTGACCCTGAATGTTGACCCCCTCGTCTCAAACTAAAAGAAAAAGGGGGAGGATGTGCCACTGTGTCCAGGTTTAGAGCAAGTTTGGGGAAGAATCCCCCCAAAGGAGCTCCGGTGGGAAAAGCAAATCCAATCGGCCCCTCCCCCCTCAACTGGTCCGGGAGGAAAGAAAAATACCTCCTTGGAGAAAGGTGGAAAAAAAACCCTGTTTATTAAACAATAAGACCAAAGCAGTATCAAAACAATGAGACCCCTTGCCACTCTAAAAGAGATGACAAACTGAGAAAACCCCGGGTTCAAGCAGCAGCTCACTCAGTCTCTGATCAGTCTCTCAGTGCTGGAATTGTCGCAGGCCAGGGCCGGCCCGGTGGGCCACAGCTGCAGCTGCCGGTGCTCTCCTGGGTGTTCAGTCCAGAGCAGTTCCAAGAGGTCCAAAGAAAAGGGAAAAAAACCAGTCCAGGGAACTTCTTTGCCTCAGCTAGCTAACACTAACTAAAAAGCAAAAAAAAAAGCTCTCTGTCCCGCTGTCTGTCCGCAGACAACACAGTCAGGAGCAGGAATGTGGAGGAGTGAGTGTCTGAAAACAAACTGCGCGCTTCTTCTCTCTCCCCCTTCACTCTCTGTAACACTCTTAAAGGTACAAAACTTATTATTATTCAACATAAACAGAATGAGACGATTGGGGATAAAAGCATCATATAGTCAACCCAGGACATTCCACCCCTTATCCCCATATCGTCTGCTTACTACTAAAACTAATATAAATTCTAACTCTACAAGTACATACATGATACATCCATTATACAACTATACACAGACAATGGTAATAACATTCAGGAAACAGTGATATTTATACAGGTTTTATGCAACAATCAGGTCTATTTTGGACACCCCTATCTTTGCGGCTTGGTCTACCTGATCATTGTTTTGGTGCTCCTCATTAGCTCTACTCTTGGGTACATGGGCATCTACATGGCGGACCTTCACAGGCAGCTTCCCTACCCTGGTAGCAATGTCTTTCCACTCTTCAGCAGCCCAAATTGGCTTTCCTCTACGTTGCCAGTTAGCCTTTTTCCACCTCTCCAGCCATCCCCACAGAGCATTGGCTACCATCCATGAATCAGTATAAAGGTAGAGCTTTGGCCACTTCTCTCTCTCAGCAATGTCCAGGGCCAGTTGAACAGCTTTGAGTTCAGCAAGTTGGCTTGATCCACCTTCTCCTTCAGTGGCCTCTGCCACCTGCCGTGTGGGGCTCCATACAGCTGCTTTCCACTTCCGGTTCATTCCCACAATGCGGCACGACCCATCAGTAAAGAGAGCGTATTGTGTATCTTCTGCTGGCAGTTGGTTGTATGGTGGAGCTTCTTCAGCTCGTGTCTCTTCTTGTTCCCCTTCATCAGAGAGACCAAAGTTTTCACCTTCGGGCCAATTTGTAATGACCTCCAAAATCCCAGGGCGATTCAGTTTACCTATATGGGCGCGCTGAGTGATGAGAGCAATCCACTTGCTCCATGTAGCACTGGTGGCATGGTGAGTGGAAGGAACCTTGCCTTTGAACATCCACCCCAGCACGGGTAGTCGGGGTGCCAGGAGGAGTTGTGCTTCAGTGCCTATTACCTCTGAAGCAGCCTGGACTCCTTCATAGGCAGCCAGGATTTCTTTCTCTGTTGGAGTATAGTTGGCTTCAGACCCTCTGTAGCTTCGACTCCAAAATCCCAGTGGTCGACCCCGAGTCTCCTCAGGCACCTTCTGCCAAAGGCTCCAGGACAAGCCATGGTTCCCGGCTGCAGAGTAGAGCACATTCTTCACCTCTGGTCCTGTCCTGACTGGGCCAAGGGCTACTGCGTGAGCAATCTCCTGCTTGATCTGTGCAAAGGCTTGTTGCTGCTCTGGGCCCCAGTGGAAAGTGTTCTTCTTACGGGTGACCAGGTAGAGAGGGCTCATGATCTGACTGTATTCGGGAATATGCATCCTCCAAAAACCTATGGCGCCTAGGAAAGCTTGTGTCTCTTTCTTATTGGTGGGTGGAGACATTGCTGTGATCTTGTTGATGACATCGGTGGGAATCTGACGCCGTCCGTCTTGCCACTTCACTCCCAGAAACTGGATCTCTTGAGCAGGTCCCTTGACTTTGTTCTTCTTGATGGCGAAGCCAGCTTTTAGGAGAATCTGGATAATTTTCTCCCCTTTCTCGAACACCTCTGCTGCTGTCTTCCCCCACACAATGATGTCATCAATATATTGCAGATGTTCTGGAGCCTCACCCTTTTCCAGTGCAGCCTGGATCAGTCCATGGCAGATGGTGGGGCTGTGCTTCCACCCCTGGGGCAATCGGTTCCAGGTGTACTGCACGCCTCTCCAGGTGAAAGCAAACTGAGGCCTGCATTCTGCTGCCAGAGGAATGGAGAAAAATGCATTGGCAATGTCTATAGTGGCGTACCACCTTGCTGCCTTGGACTCCAGCTCGTACTGGAGTTCCAGCATGTCCGGCACAGCAGCGCTCAGGGGTGGGGTCACTTCATTCAATGCACGATAGTCCACAGTCAATCTCCATTCTCCTTCAGATTTTCGCACAGGCCAGATGGGGCTGTTGAAGGGTGAGTGGGTCTTGCTGACCACCCCTTGGCTCTCCAGCTCTCGGATCATCTTATGGATGGGGATCACAGCATCTCGATTCGTTCGGTACTGTCGGCGGTGCACTGTTGAGGTGGCAATTGGCACTCGTTGCTCTTCCACCTTCAGGAGACCTACTGCAGATGGGCTGTCTGACAGTCCAGGCAAGCTGTTCAACTGCTTGACACCCTCTGTCTCTACAGCAGCTATTCCAAATGCCCATCTGAGTCCCTTTGGGTCTTTGAAATACCCACTTCGAAGGTAGTCTATGCCCAAAATACATGGGGCCTCTGGGCCAGTCACAATAGAGTGTTTCTTCCACTCATTTCCAGTCAGGCTCACCTCAGCTTCTACCAAAGTAAAATCCTGTGATCCCCCTGTCACACCAGCAATAGAAACAGACTCTGTCCCCACATGTCTTGATGGGATTAATGTGCATTGTGCACCAGTGTCAACCAAAGCTTTGTATTCTTGTGGTTCATATGTGCCAGGCCAACGAATCCACACAGTCCAAAAAACACGGTTTTCCCCAGCCTCTACCTGGCTAGAGGCAGGGCCCCTCTAAGCCTGGTTATCCTTCTTTCCCTGGGCATATGTCTTGGAGGTTCCTTCAAGGGGATCAAAAATATTGTCATTATCATCATATGTGACAGTTCGGTTACTGGCCACTGGAGCTGCTTCCCTTTTGGAACTTCCTCTCTGAATCTTCAGTTGTCTCACCCGTTGTGCCAGAGCAGAGGTAGGTTGTCTATGCCATCTCCTCATGTCTTCTCCACAATCACGCAAATAGAACCACAGCTCAGCTCGTGGGATGTACCTTCTCTCGCCGTCTGGGGAACGTCTGCGTTGGGTACCAGAACCTCTGATCTGTACCGCCGAGATTTGGAGAAAGCTCTCTTTAATCTCCTCCCTCAGTTTCTTGTGACCCTCCTCTATCTTGTCCTCTAATTTTTGAAGACGTGTTTCCACCGCTGCGATTCTGGCATGTGTTGGGCCATGTACAGCATCTGCATATGCTCGGAGCTTCCTTGCCATGTCAAGCACAGTCTCACCCCTCTCATCCCTCTTCATGATGGCTAAGGCAGAGGCATATTCTTGTGGCCCGAGTCGTACGAGTTTTCGCCACATCACAGACGTGCATGGTACTAAGTCTGGGTTCCTAGTTGTTACATCATCTGAGAAGATAATCTCAGCCACGGCCATTTCTCTCAGGCGTTGGATCCCTTGCTCTATTGTCTTCCACTGAGTCTGCTGCATATAGAGATCGTCTGCACACAGGTATCTTTCTGCTACACTTCTTAGGACTCGTTCCCAGAGGCTCTGAGAGTTAGCCCCCCTCATCATTCCTTGGTCTATGACAGTATCCTGTGACAGGGATCCCAAATGCCTGGCTTCAGTGCCATCCAAAACGGTAGCCTCGCCTGCAGCATCCCAGAGACGGACCAGCCAACTAATTATGGATTCATCAGACCTTCGAGTGTAATCCTTCCGTAGGCCACGAAGGTCCTTCAGGGAGAAGGACTCAGTATTGGCATCTGATCTTGCATCTGCTGCTTTGACTCCTGACTTTACGTCAGGAGGCACTGAGGTTCCTTCTCCTTCATCATCATCATCATCATCATCCACTGGTCGATTGGTCTTGGCTGTGCATTTCCCACTTCTAGTGCTGGTAGCAACAGCCATGGGTTTGGCTGCTGGCTTCGAGCCTGGAGTGTTAGCTGCAGCCTGAGCCACCGGGACAGTTGCTGATTTATCTCCCTGCCCCCCTGCCTCTGTCTGCTGCCCGACACTATCTAGCAGTGTGCGATAAGCATATGCCAGGGCCCAGCTCACTGCAATGACCTTCCTCTCCTTAGGCTCATCCTGGTACTTCTCTTTCAGATATTTCCCCACCTCAGCTGGGTTCTGAATTTGTTCATGGGGAAAATCCCACACTATAGGGTCAGAGAATTCCTTCAGGATTTGACCCATATCCTCCCATTTCCCACACCACTTAGGATTTTCCACACCAGGGTTTACTCCTGAGTCAGGGGTCTCATCAGCCCGTCTAGAAATCTCAGCCCTCAATCTAGAGAAGCTGCAGACCATATAGAGAAGACTTACCAAATTAAATACCAGAAAGATGGTCTCTTTAACATTCAGGGGAAACTGAACATTCTCAAAAAGTGACATAACCGATCCAAAGGAGAAGAGGGAAAGGGAAGGCTGGAAAGTCTCATTCTTAGCTCCACCTCTAACAGACTGAGTATAGTTACTAATAAATTCCCAAAACATACCACTGGAATTGGGATGCAGGGTAGGATGAAGAAACCATAAACCATACATGCTGTAAACAGAGGTCAGTATCTTTTTGAACGCTTTATAAATCATTATCACCAGGGCCAGCACAACAGCTATTCCAATCCGTACCCCTCTACCGTAAAAATTACTTGTTAAGGACAATAATCCTAATGACCAGAAAGGTATTGAAACCTCAAAAAGGTCTAGAGCCCAGAGCCATACAGAGGCTTTCACAACCAGAGACATCAGGGGTCCAAGCATCATGTCTACTAACTGCTTTAACAACAACAGACACACAATTAATAGGGCTTTTTCCACATTTTCCAGCCGCGCGTTGGGCGCCAATTCATGTATTTGTCCAGGTTTAGAGCAAGTTTGGGGAAGAATCCCCCCAAAGGAGCTCCGGTGGGAAAAGCAAATCCAATCGGCCCCTCCCCCCTCAACTGGTCCGGGAGGAAAGAAAAATACCTCCTTGGAGAAAGGTGGAAAAAAAACCCTGTTTATTAAACAATAAGACCAAAGCAGTATCAAAACAATGAGACCCCTTGCCACTCTAAAAGAGATGACAAACTGAGAAAACCCTGGGTTCAAGCAGCAGCTCACTCAGTCTCTGATCAGTCTCTCAGTGCTGGAATTGTCGCAGGCCAGGGCCGGCCCGGTGGGCCACAGCTGCAGCTGCCGGTGCTCTCCTGGGTGTTCAGTCCAGAGCAGTTCCAAGAGGTCCAAAGAAAAGGGAAAAAAACCAGTCCAGGGAACTTCTTTGCCTCAGCTAGCTAACACTAACTAAAAAGCAAAAAAAAAAGCTCTCTGTCCCGCTGTCTGTCCGCAGACAACACAGTCAGGAGCAGGAATGTGGAGGAGTGAGTGTCTGAAAACAAACTGCGCGCTTCTTCTCTCTCCCCCTTCACTCTCTGTAACACTCTTAAAGGTACAAAACTTATTATTATTCAACATAAACAGAATGAGACGACTGGGGATAAAAGCATCATATAGTCAACCCAGGACACACTGTCAAGGAAGTTGGGGCTGGGTCCTGAGCAGCCAGGACAGTGACAGAATTTTGCGGTGAACCCTCGGGGTTCACATCGGGGACCCGAGCCATACATGCTGCCGGAAGCCTGGAAAGCTGCAAGAGCGCGCTCACGAATATGTATGGATAGGCAAGCAGCATATGATTTATTCGCCGTATATTTAGAGAGGCGAGGAGTAAAGAAGATAGATTTAAAAAAGGAGCTACCAAAGTTGTTAGCCTACGGCTATGCTAAGGAAGTTTTCCTTAACCCACATACAGTCTATGAACTCTCGGAATGGAGAAAATTTGGGGATATACTATGGGAAGCAGTGTTAGAAGATGATAAGACAGCAAAGAAATTGGGCAAGCCATGGCGGGTGGTGCACAATACACTGCTTCAGCATGTCTTTGAGCGCAAGGCAGCAGCCGCGGCTTGGGGCGCCTGTGGGGCTGAGCCACTCCGAACTCGGCATGGGCGCTGCACCATGGGGAGCAGCCGCGGCGAGCAGCTGCCTGAGATGCCGCGCTGCAGCGGCGGTAGTGGTGGAAGCGGCGGGGGGAGTGGAGCAGCCGCGGGGGGAGCAACCCTAGCCGCCACGGGTGCAGCACTGGGTGCGGCGCACGCAGTGAGTCAGCCTGCTGGCGAGTCTCGCGAAACAAGAAGGCCAGCGCGGGGGGGTCGCCCGCTCCGACACACGCGGCGCAGGACCAGAGCGCTTTTCCAGTGCCAGCGCTTCTCCCTCCGCCCCGCGGCCGGCAAAAAGCTTCAGTTTTAGACCTAACAGCCATAATAAATGGGACTCTTGTCAATAAAAGAAAAGATCCCTACTGCAATTAAGAAACCAGTGATAATAAGCAAGCGACACCAAAGAGCATTACTATGAAGACGTTCCTCACCTAAGTTAAAAAGACTTTTTGTTCTTCCGAGCAGAAACTGTGAAAGAGAAATTAGCGTAGCAAATGCGTGGGTCAAATTTCAGCCGATTTAGCTTAGCATCCATTATGCTGTCAAAATCACCTGTATTAACATAGACTTTAAACATCAGAAGCACAGATAACTCAGTCAGTAGAACATCAAACTCTGAAATTGTATTTTGAAAAATTTAAAAATGTTAAAGATATGTTAAAGCGATTGTATAAGAAAGAGGTAATAAGTGTTTTTGTATTCTTTGATTTTTGCTTAGATGTGATTAATGTAAAAGCAAGCACTGAATTAAAAAATTTTTTTTTCACAGCTATACCTTGAACAAACTCCTTATGTTTAAGTGCATTCAAGTGTAAAAATGCTGTAGCAAACGCATGAAGAAAGTTGTTTTAGCTTAGTATTTTAGAGTCAGGCCTGTAAGTAAGTTATAGTAAATGCTATATTCTATTTCTATAGTAAGTTCTATCTGTTGCTAAGTAGTTTAAGTTAAATTTTCTATTAAGTGCCATTAAATGTTAAATACTGTTAAGGTTAAGTTTTGTTAAGTTTATCTCCTGTTAGGTTTAAGTGCTGTTCAGTTTAATTTCTCTAAAGTTTAAGTGTTATTAAGTTTAAGTGAAGTTAGATTCTGTTAAGTTTGAGTAGAGATGGGTTTAAGTGATGTAAAGTTCTGTTAAGTTTAAATATTTTAAGTATTTTAAGTCTAAGTGCTGTTAAGTTTAAGTGATGTTAGATAGATTTATGCTTTTATGATAGGCGTTTATTTGATGACTTGTGTGCAAGGTGTTGTCGTGAACATCAGAGAAACTCTAGTTAAAAGAGACAATCAGAAGCATTTGTGAGTAGAGCCATTCCTGTTTGAAGTATATCTGCTGTTTGAAGATGAAAAGCAAACTTACCAGACAATTGACACAGATGAAACCTGCGCACATGTTGCTATTTTAGTTTATTTTTGTTGGTTGTATTGGCAAACCTGAGTTTTGTTTGAGCCTTGTAGCACATAGAATCCTTTTTGTATCTGTTGTATGGCATATCCTATAAATAGTGAAAGCCTTTTTGGTTTGCCTCCCTGGCTTAGATCCCTTGTAAGAGAGAAACCTTGCTAGCTGAGAATATTGCTTGTAATGTAATAGTTGTATTGTATAGGCAATAGAATTGCCTATTTTTTTGTTGCAAAGAGTGTGACACAGTTAGCCCATAGAACTTTGCTTGGAAAATGTTGAGAATTTAGCTGACTAGAGAATGGAAAAGTACAAGGCCGTGGCTAATTCCAAGTCCTGCACCTGCAAGATAGCGTGTCCTTGGGCCTAGCTGGGTATCATAACGAAGTGGACAGAGAGACGTGAGAAGTAGAGAACGTAGACCCAAAGGAATGAGGAAGAGTTGATGGTATAGTTTAACCAATAGATCGCTTGGCTTACAGAATATTCATAAGCTTATTATTTGCTGTATAAGTGTTTGATGCTTTCTTCAATAAACGGGACCTGTTGATGACCATCTGGTGTCCTGGTCTCCCTTCTTTTGACATGTTGGGAAGACACTAGGCTGATTATTCTTTTGTTTTGGCCCTAATTTTCTTTGGATTCATCTTCATACCTTTAGAACAGAGAAAATTGGGGTAAAAATCAATAAATTCATCAAGGGCATCTAAAGCCTCACGTTTTACTTGTGTTTCAGGGGAATCTGGGATTCAGGGAGATAATTGGGAGAATTTTGGGGTTTTGGGGGTATTTGGTGTACTTGTTTCCCTTTCTTGGCACTGAAAGAGACAAGAGGGTTCAATCTGTCACCTCAATGCCACTGAAAACTACTCAATCCCACCCCAAAATTCCTTGATTCCACACCTTTTTGGTGTGGAATGGGGTTGGAAGGGGATTGAGCAAAGTGGGCTTCAAATCAGGAGGGTTGAGATGGGCATTAGGTGGGGCAGGATGGGTGGGATGGGGTTTGGGAGGTGGGAAATGGGGGAAATATGGCTTGGGAAGTGAGTGTTGATGTCCAGGAGGGGTGGGTTGTGGTTGGGACTGGGGAGGTGGGCTGGGGTCTGGAATGAGACAGCCAAAGTTTGGGGATGATGAAGGGAGGGGGAACCCATTACTGAGTGAGTTTCTGAATAATCCACATTCCTGAAGAGATTTTGAGGTCTCTCATGTTTCTGAGGCAGTTTTGGGGCACTCCCCAGCTCTTGGGGGTTTCCTGAGAGCAGCTCCATGGAGCCCCATTGCCAGAGGTGGTTGCCTTGGGCACGAGCTCAGAGCTGTAGCCAGAGTCTGTTGCCTCAGTGCTGGAGAGCAGAGAAATGATGAATGGCCCCAGACATCTCCAGTGTGTGTTTGGGGGCAGGGAGAGTTCTGCATAGGTGGGGTGGTCACTGCCCCACCCCAGCCACTGCAGCCTCTGGTGCAGCCCCAAAGTGGCTGCCAAGCCCCTGGCACCCCAAAACCCCACCTGGGAGAGGGACCAGAGCAGGTCAGGCTGTGACACGGGTGTGACACTGACACCTCCCACAGCCCTGGAGCTCACAGCAGCTGAGATCCAAGGCTGTGGATCTCCCTCTCTCTCTTTTTCTGACTTCCTCTTCTTGAAATCTGGATAACTTGAAGTTGGACAGGTTAGAGTTTGCTAAGTCAGTGCTTTATGAAGTGATTTACTGTAATTGCACGTTGTTTAAGATTTCCCAAGTACCTCATTCTCTTTGCAACTAAGTTTGCAACTAAAAATTTGTTCTCCACCCTCCTGAGCAGTTTGTTGTTTTCTCCCCTTGGCCATGTGTCCTGCAGGCTGTGCCCCCTGTGCGTGCTGCTCCTCTGCCCTGGCCGGCTGCACTCGCCCATCTCGCTGTGCCCCAGCATTTCTCACCCAGCGTTTCTGTGCCCTCCCTGGGCTCCCTGCACCCAGTGCTGCCGGCTCTTGGCACACAGAGCCAGGGCAGGAGCCCACCCTGCCAAGGGGCTCTGGGGCAGGGCGGGGGCTGCGATGGCTTCTGAGCTCAGCAGCTGCTCCTGGCATGGTTCCATGGAGACCGAGCACAGCAACGCTGCTGAGCATTGTCCCTGCTGAGGGTCACACACTGCCGGGGCACATTCCCTGTCTGCAGGATTGCTGAGCATTGTCCCTGCTGAGGGTCACACACTGCCGGGGCACATTCCCTGCCTGCAGGATTCCTGCCCGACCCAAGCACTGCACTGATGGATCCAGCGTTGCTTTCCAACAAATACAGGGGAAGGCAAACTGTGTGCAGCTCATGGTATTTTAGAGTGTCTAAAACTCACTAAGTCAGCGATCTCAGAGGTGAGACCCATTTGGAATTAACTGGATGGGAAAGTAGTGCAAGATGGAAAAGGGAGCATAGAAATAAATTGAGGAAAATATTTTGGATTGTTTCTTTCAATTTTCATTTCAAGCTGTTTTAGTTTTCCAGGAATCTTCTCTGCAATCCTGTCTGCTCTTTTCAAGAACCTTTCCTGGAAAATGAGGTCGAGCTCCTGTCACAAGATGTGCCACCACCTGCAGCTTCTCTTGGCTTTCCACACTGTGCATGCAGTAGGACTCTTGCAGCAAAGAAGGACAAAGGTTTTGGAGACTTGAAAACTTGTCCTTTCTTTTCCTGGTGGACTGGGGAGATGTACTGTGGGTAAGGTTTTCATTGTTACTGTTCCAGGCTAAGAAAACAGGAGGTGGTACCAGGAATTGTTAAGAAGCTTGGCTGAATGCAGAGAAAGAATCTCCAGAGCCTGCATCCACAAGTAGAGAGTTGTGTGATAATCATTCCAGCCTGTCAGTGGAAATCTTGAAAATTATCTGGAATGTGAAAATGGTCTGACAGAGAGAGTTTGTTTCTGAATTCAGTGTAGATGATTCCACATCTGGTGCCTTGGTGCATAAATCAAGAGCACAATCAGTTCATGAGAAGCACCAGAACAAGCTGGACCTCCCAGAGTAACTGACTAAAACAATCTGAAAAGAAGAAATGCAGGGAACGACCGGTGAACCTTCCCTGGAAGAAGGGTGATTTTTTTCTAACTACTAATCCATTTTGGCTTTTGTCTTTCTTAACAAGGCCATTTGCATCCCAGATTCCCCATGAAGTGAGAAGCCTGAGCTTGTGGAAGTGGCTGAAAGAGGCCCTTTTCCTCTGCAGGGACACTCAGGCTGGAACAGGAGCCAGAGCGCTGTCTGGGGCCTCCTCCGAGCTGGAATTTGTGCCGTGCTGGGAGAGGAGGAGGAGGGGGAGAAGGCTGGTGCTGTGTGGCAGGAGCAGGAGGTTTGGGCCGCAGGACATTCTGTCTGCGCCGCTGCCCCGCAATGGGCGGCCGTGCCCGGGGCTCTGGGCCTGGCCCTGCGTGCGCTGAGCTCCCTGGGCTGGGCTCAGGTTAACGCTGGGACTGGGCAGAGCCTGGGCTCAAACTGGGGGCAGCAGCAGTGCAAAACACCTCTGGGCATCTGCGTTTCCTGCTGCTGGGAAGGAGCAATGAAGTGAGTCGAGAAGTTCTGGTTTCTGTTTCTCCTGGTGGATTTTATAATTTAATTCCACACTATGGAGGCAATTTCTGTGGTGGCCTCTGTCCGTTTCTCTTATTTCAACAGCTTCAGCAACAGGGGTTTGTTTGAACTCTGCAAATGTAGCCCGTGTGGCTTTAACTCCCGTCATCTTAGTGTTCAGGGGCTGGTGAGCATTCCAGTATCTGCTGATCTTTATGCCTGTGACAAAAAGTACTGACTTCACTGTCATGAAAGCACCGTGGGTAGCATCAACTGAAAGAGGCACTTGTATTTTTATGGATAAAATTCAGGTTGCCAACAGAAGAGGGCCAAGAGTAGCCAAGAACTGCAATTCCCAAGGCAAAGTCACCAGCAGCCTCCTGGTGTCACCGCAGGGTGAGTAAAAGAGCACTGAACACAGTTCTGGAACACGATCCTTTCTTCCTCTGAGGGCTGGCTCAGGGCAGCACAGGCGGGCCCTGAGCAGTCAGAGCTGTGTGTAGGTGCTGGCTGCTCTGCTCCAGAATTGAGCTGGAAGAAGCCCTTGGGAGCCGAGGCAGGAGCAGGCGGGAAGGGGCCGGCGCTGCTGCTGCTCCTGGCCGGGAGCCCCGGCTGGGCCAGGCCGGCGCCCCCTGCGCTGCGGCTGCTGCTGCTGCCAGAGCCGGGCGGGACTCGGGGACAGGGAACGGACACGGGGTGACAGCAAAGGCCTGGTGGCTGCAGGGATGGTGGCACTGGGGCTGGGGCCAGCACAGAGCTTCAGCCTGCAATTAACCCCGAGGGAAACGCTGGGCAAAGGCTCCATTTCAGCCTTTCTTTACTTGTCGCTGTAATAAAGGGATTGAAATGAAAGGAGAACAAGCAGGGCCCGACCCCTCCTCCTCTGGGAGGAGCCCCGCGTCTGGGGCTGTGAGGGGCTATGAGGGGCCGTGAGAAGCCATGAGGGGCCATGGGGAACTGTGAGGGGCCATGAGGGGCTGTGAGGGGCTGTGAGGTATCACTCTTGAGTCGAGAATGACACAGTAACAGGCAGGAGGCAGTTGTGTAGAGAGAGTGAAAGAAGGTTTTATTCAAGAGAACCGTGCGGTTTTTATAGAGTGATATGATTTATTCTATTTGATTGGCTGGTTAACAAAAACACATTATACACTGTCCTTGAGAAGAACAGAAAGACGAAGTAGAAGAACACCACCTGCAGATTGTTTATAGTTAACAAGTTATCACATCCCTACAATACCCTAAAGATTCTCACAGGCTGCTGTGAAAAACACTTGCTGTTTCTCTCTCTCTCTTCCAGAGCATCCACAGTGAGGGGCTGTGAGGGGTCTTGGGGAACTGTGAGGGAGTCATGAGGGGCTGTGAGGGGCCATGGGGAGCTGTGAGGGAGCCATGAGGGGCTGTGAGGGGCCATGGAGAGCTGTGAGGGAGCCATGAGGGGCTGTGAGGGGCCATGGGGAGCTGTGAGGGGCTGTGGGAGGCCAGGTCCCTCATGGAACCAAGCATCCATTGTGACACTGCGGAACCAAGGAGATCATTGTTGACAGTACAGAACCTCATGGAACCAAGGGGCCATTGTGGCACAGCAAGGCCTTGTGGAACCAAAGGGACCATGGTGACACTATGGAACCTCATGGTACCACAGATCCATTGTTACACAGCAGCCACAGCAGGGCCCCAGAACCAAGGAGATTATTGTGACACTACACAACCTCATGGAATCAAGGCGTCCATGTTACACCAATGAACCTCATGGAGCAAAGGGTCCATTGTGACACTGTGGAACCAAGGAGACTGTTGTTGGCAGTCGGAAAGCTCATGGAACCAAAAGTTCATTGTGACATTGTGGGGCCTCGTGGAACCATGGATACCATTACAACACTTCAGGACCACTGGAACCAAGGGGCCATTGTGACACTGCAGGGCCTTGTATAACCAAGGGGTCCTTGTAGCACAGCAGGGCCTCATGGACTCAAGGGGATTAAAGTGACACTGTGGGGCTCCATAAAGGGCTGTGGAGCTCCATAAGGGGCTGTGGGGGCTCCATGAGACCACGGGGCCATTCTGACCATGGAACCAAGGATACCATTGTTACACTGCAGAACAAAGGAGGCCACTGTGAACGAGCAGGGGAACCCACTGGGACTATTGTGACACTTCAAGGGCATTGTGGAACAGCAGGGCCTTGTGGAAGCAATGAGACCATTGTGACATCCCAGGGCCTTGTGGGAGCAGGGGGCCATTGGGACACTGTGGGTCCCCATGGAAACAAGGGGCCAATGTAACACATCCAGGCCTGCTGGAACCAAGGGCCACTGTGATCCCAGGGAACCCAATAGAACCAAGGGGCCATTTGGAGACACTGTGACCTCATGGAAGCAAGGGGCCATTGTGGCCTTGTGCAGTCCCATGGCAAGAAGGAAACCATTTGGACACTGCAAGGCCTCATGGAAAGCAAGGGGCCATTGTGCCACTGCAGAGCCAAGGAGACCATTGTTATATCACTGGGCCTCATGGAAACCAAGATCTGTGGTGATCCTTAAGGGCCTCATGGAACCAAAGGGCAATTTTGATGCTTCAGGGCCCCAAGGATCCAAGAACATAGAACAGGTCTGGATGGCTAGGCCTCCTGGGGGCTGCTTGACTGGTCCAGCTGGCCTTGGCATGTTGAGAGTTGCTTCTTATCATCCCCTGAAACCCTGGAGTTCTGTGCATTCCTTGCTGTGGGAAAGAACTGTCCTTCTCCTCCAGGGGTTCAAGCCTGAAATTGGGATTCCTCCTCCAAATCTGATTATATCCAAGGATTATTCCCAAATGAAACCTGCCAGGACAGACTGCTCTGGCTGGCCTTGGCCTCTTGGGGGCCACCCCTCATGTGCCTTCAAAACACTGGGGGCCCATTCTTTTCTTCCCATTGAAAAAAACACTTTCAAGTCCAGCCATCCATGGCCATAATTGAGAATCCGCCGCGAAAATTCTGTATACAGTTTTCCAATGGTACCTCCCAGACAAAAGCTGCCAGGGCTATCTAGATTCCCTTGGCTGCCCTGGTGGCCCTGGTGTTGCTGCAGGGCCTGAGTGCTCTCAGGGCCGGGCACCGCCCTGGGGTTGGCAGTGCCAAGGCTGCAGCCGGGACAGGCCACGGGCACTGCTGGGGCAGCGCTGACGCCTCAGGCCAGGCCCTGGGGGCTCCAGGCTCCTTGCCCAGGCTCTCTCAAGAACACACCCAGGCCAATGCTCAGCACAGAAAAGCCCTGTGAGCAGCCCCAGGCTGGCCGTGGGCAGGCTGGGGGCAAACAGCATGGCTGGGGCTCTGCAAGGGCCATGGGGGAGACGAGAAGGAGCAGCAGAGCAGGGGCTGATCCATCCCCAGTGCGCTGGACAGCCCAGGGCAGCATCCCAGAGCGTCCTCATGGAGCTGCCAACAACATCCCCCCTCTGCAGCCCTGGCCTCTCCCCCAGCTCACACAGGTGCCCCATCCTTGCAGGCACAGACACGGCAGCATTGGCTCAGCAGCCCCTGTTTGCATTGCACAGAGCAGGGGGAGCACCCCCATGCTGTTGCTGTGGGGACATGAACCTGAGGGAGCACAAATGCCATCAGCCCTGGGGCCAGCAAGGGCTGGGGGACACCAGGGAAACCACTCAGCTTTGTCCTGGCCTCTGCACTCAGCCAGAAAGTTTGCTCCCATCAGCTGGGAGTTTCCTGTCCCACTGCAGACGCTGTTGCTCAGAGCCAGGGCTGCCTGGCAGCCACCCCCAAACTGCCCTGAGCATTTCCTTGGCTTCACCTTTGCTTTCTTTCCTCTTCCTGAAACAAATTCCTTCCCATTGCTCACCCCTCTTCCCTGCCCTGCAAACAGCCCATCCCTGTTTGCCCTTTCCTCTCTGGCCCCACTCCCCATTGCAGTTCCTGACTTGGCCCCATGGGAACGCCCGTTTGGGAGCAGGACCATCCTACAAGTGCTGCAGGAATTGTCTGCAGTCTCATGCAGTGCCTGGGGCTGCTCCCTTGCCAGAGGCACCCCAGGCCAGGGGGGCACATCTGAGCTGCTGTGTCTGGCTCTGGGGCTCCCTGTTCTGGGCAGTGAGGAGGAGCTGCAGAGGCTCAGCAGGACTGACAGGATGGGCTTTGGGGCTGGCAGGAGAAGCTGAGGGACCTGGGCTGCTGGAGCTCCTGAAGAGGAGGCCCAGGGCTCCTCCTGCAACTGCTCCAAGGGTGATTTCAGAGAGTCCCAGAATCAGCAAGGGTGGAACAGGCCATGGAGATCATCAAGTCCAACCTGTGCCCTGACACAGCCTTGTCTCCCCTGGGCCTTATCTCCTCCAGGATAAACAACCCCAGCTCCCTCAGCCACTCCTCAAAGCTCTTGTGCTCCAGACCCCTCCCCAGCCTTGTTGCCCTTCTCTGGACACGCTCCAGCCCCTCCATGTCCTTCCCAAATTGGGGGCCCAGAACTGGACACAGCACTTGAGGTGCTGCCCAACCACTGCTGAGCACAGGGGAACAATCCCTGCCCTGCTCCTGCTGGCCACACCATTCCTGATCCAGGCCAGGAGCCATTGGCCTTCTTGGCCACCTGGGCACACTGCTGGCTCATGTCCAGCCTGCTGTCCATCAGTCTCTGCAGGTCCCTTTCTGCCTGGCTGCTCTCCAGCCCCTCTGGCACCTTGTTGAGGAAGGGAAGGGAAGGGAAGGGAAGGGAAGGGAAGGGAAGGGAAGGGAAGGGAAGGGAAGGGAAGGGAAGGGAAGGGAAGGGAAGGGAAGGGAAGGGAAGGGAAGGGAAGGGAAGGGAAGGGAAGGGAAGGGAAGGGAAGGGAAGGGAAGGGAAGGGTCCAGATCCAATCCTCCCTGAAATGTGGGGTTTGCTGGCACTGCCAGTGCCTTGATACAAAAATTTCCCTATTCTGGCACAGCCCAAGTGCAGCAATTTGCTGGCACAGAAATCTAAAACCACTGGCAGCTTCCTGCTACTGGGTCTGGCACCTCCCACATCTTGTGTTTGCTGCCCCAGTACCCAGATTTGGAAATTTCCTGGTGCCCGCACAGCCCAAGTCCAGTGATTTGCTGGAACAGAAATCTAAAATTTTAGAAATTTCCAGGTTCTGACTCCAGCACCATCCAGCTCTGGTGTTTGCTGGGACTGCCAGTGCCCAGATTTGGAAATTTCTGGGTGTCTTCACAGCCAAGGTCTAGCAATTTGGTTTTACCTAGCTTAGGCAGAGAAGTTTCTTTGGACTGTGACTTTCCTTTTTCTTGGAACTGTTTAAACATGCTCTGGATTGATAACCCAGAAAAACACCAGCAGCAGCTCACACCTGTGCCCCCCCCCCCCCCCCGAGTTCTGGGACGCTGCATTCCAGCGCCAGAGGGACTTAGAAGAGACCGAGTGAGCCAACTACAACCCACAAAAAGGACTTTCTGAATTTGCCATCTCTTCAGCACTGTCCAAGGTTTTATTTAATATTATTCATTTTTCATGCTTGAGAATAATTTACTTGTTAAATAAACTGGGGTTTTTTTCACTTTTCTTGAGTCTTTTACGGAAGTAGTAGGAGGAGGGGCCGCTTGAACTTGCTTTCTAGATGGACCCCTTTTGGAGATTTCCTCCCAAAATTTGCCCTAAACCAGCACAAACAGTCACAATGAAAATTGCACCAGTGGCATAATTTCCTGATGGAAAATCTTGTTACAGAAGCTTGACCTTGTTCTCCATGAGAGGTTCTTGGGAAGAGCAGACAGGAGAAGACTCCTAGAAAACTGAAACATCTTTCCAGAAGTGAAATGAAAATGAAAGAAACGACCCAAGATGTTTCCCTTTATTTATTTCTGTGCTTCCCTTTTCCATGTTGCAACCCAGTAATTCCAGATGCACCTCACCTGAACATCGGTGACTTAGAGATTTTTAGACACTCTAAAATACCATGAGCCACACACAGTTTTCCTTCCCCTGTTTTTACTGGAAAGCAACACTGGAGATGTAAGTGCAGTGCTGGGCTCAGGTAGGAATCCTACCCCAAGGGAAGGTGGCCCGACAGTGTTTGACCCTCAGCAAGGACGATGCACAGCAGCAAGCGAGGGGATCGCTGTGCCAGTGTGCAGGAGTCAGGGCTCTGCATGTGGGCTCAAGGCTGCAAAGTTCCCGTGTTTGGGCAGACGAAGGGGCTGTCCCCGGGGCGCGCGGGGCTCGAACGTGGGGCTCGTGGGGCGAGCGGGGAACGGACACGGGGACGAACGGCCCCGGTGCCTCAGTTGCAGCGGCGGCAGCGGCGGCAGCAGCAGCGGCGAGAGCAGCAAAACAGATAGAAAAATAGGAGAAAGCGTGTTTTAAACTTTCTCTTTCTCTTTGTCCCTTTATTTCTCTTTCTCTCCCTTTCCCGCTGTCGGGCACCCTTCTCTCGGGGTCCCTTGCCCGGCGTCCCTCTCCTCTCCCCGCCTCCCTCTCCCCTGCAGGGCCGGGCCATGCCCCCGGCCCGCCCCCGGCCCCGGGCGGGGCTGCCCCGTGCCCGGCCCCGGCCGTCCCGCCGCGGTCTTGCCTTCGCCCGGCTCTGGCGGTACTGGCGGTGGCGCTGCTGGGCGGGCATCAGTGCCTGGTGCGGGGGCGGCATCGTCGCCCTTCGGCTCCGCCTGGCCCGAGGGCGGCCCTGGACCCAAAGCAGGGTCCACTCCCGACCCCGGCCCCGGCCCCGGCTCCTCCCGGGGCCCGCGGAGGACACACGCGGCGCGGCCGCTCCCGCCGCCTCCGCTGCGGCTTCCCCGGCCCGAGCTCCGCCGCTCGGCAGCGCGGCCTCCGGCCCCGAGCCTCCCGTGCCGCGTTCCTGGGAGCGAACGCCTGGGCATGGCCGGCCCGGGGCGGATGAGGGGCGCTCGGGGGCCGTTGCTGGCCCCGGGCCGAGCGCTGACCGCCGCGTCCCGCCCGCAGGGAAGGCGCAGGAGGCCCTGCAGGAGCGGTACCGGCTTGGGTTCGCTGCTGGGGCGCGGCGGCTTCGGCAGCGTCTTTGCGGCCACGCGGCTGTCGGACGGCGCCCCGGTGAGCTGCGGGGCCGGCGGCGGGCGCAGGAGGAGGGGGCGGAGGAGGAGGGAGGAGGAGGAGAAGGTCGGGGCGCGGCGTGCCGGGTGGCGAGCTCAGCCCGCTGCTCTCCCTCGCTCGCAGGTGGCCATCAAACGCGTGCCGAGGGATCGCATCCGGCACTGGGGCGAGCTGGTGGGTGAGCGGGGCCAGCGGCAACAGCCGGGCCGTGCCGGGCGGGGAAGAGCCGGGGCCCGGCAGGGTGGGAGCCGCCGTGAGCCCTGCGGGGAGAGCGGGCGTGGGGTGAGCGTGGCATGCAGAGCATCCCGGGCTGGCTGAGGGCTCCCAGAGCCCCGGCACGACCTCGGACCCACTGACGCCACCACGCTCCTCACGCAGCCCGACGGCACCAGCGCCACGCTGGACATCATGCTGCTGGCCAAGGTGTCCCGTGGCTGTGGTGGGGAAGATGTCCTCCTCTCCTGGGATTGCACGTCCCTGTGCTTTGTTTCCTGTCAAGAGAACTCTTCAAAAGACTCTACAAATCAGTCTCTGTGCTGGCCACTTGTGCTGCAGAGCTGTCTGCCTGGTTGTGGTCGTTGTTACCCAGTCGACCACAAAGGGCTCAGAGCTCCAGGCGCTGGGGCTGCCTTTTGTATCTCCTGGAAGCTGGGATCTCTGCTTTAAAGTCAGCATCTTGCATTTTGTTTCCCTCAGGGAGAGTGGTGAACCCCACTGAAAATCCCCTGGTGAAATACACGTTCCTGAAATATCTTGGCAGCGGGTGAGTCCAACAGCAGTTACTCCTGCACAACCATGAGCCAGGTGTTTTTGGGGTGGAATGTCTATCCAGCGTGAAGTCAGGCCAGCTGCAAAGATGTTCACACACTGGGGATAGATTGTCCCATCTCTCAATGCTGCTCAGAATTTGTGAGTGGGCTCAGAAGGCATTGTCAGAGAAGCCTTGCTACTGAGGTCTTGCCTGCATCAAGGAACAGGATCTGGAAGGTCTCCTTGTCTCTCAAGCGTGGGACAGCTCTGTGTTCATTTCTTTAGCATTTTTTGTATGTCTCAAAATCATACTGGCACACTAATGAAAAGAGAAGAAACTTGCTTGCCTGAAAGAGCAACCTACGCCCTATCAAAGCTGTGAGATAACAGTTCCCAGGAACACTTCTTTCCCCTGGTTTGAAAAAGAAAACACTCTGTGGTCAGGATAGGAACCACACCGTTTAGACAGTGAAACCCAAGAGGAAAGACTAACTTCCCTTTAGAAGTTGAACCCCAGTGCTTCAGGAACAGGCCCAGTGCCCATGCACTTGAGAGGAAAATGCATCATCTGCCTTCTGGCAGAGCCCTCCTGCATCCCGCAGGTTTTGACACTTCCAGCAGAGATCTCCTGTGTGGGCTGGCTTTCACTGCAAGATCTAAATGGCTTCTCCTTTCTCTGCTTCTGTTTTTTTTCTAGGACGTTTGGAGACGTTTACAGAGCACTCGACACTGCCACAGGAGGAGAGGTAAATGTCAACAGCCCCTGCAGGCTCTGCTGCACTCGAGGGCTTTCCCCTCTGGTGTGAGCTGTGGCTGGAGCTTTGGGCAGAGCTGTGCTGAAAAGGCACAAGAAGCACAGACTGGTGCCAGCCCACAAAACACATTTGAGACTTTGTCCTCCTCAGCTGCCGGAAGGAAGGCACGGAGGGCAGCGGTTCCTTTCAGAGAAGGACGCGCTCGCTCACTCTCCATTGCTAAAACAAAGGTGGTGCCTTCGAGCACCTCACTGCTCTTTGGGGCTACAGCTTCAGAGTCCTGAATTCTAATTTCTGGCTGTCAGCAAATGCATCTGAAAGTTACTGGTAGTTCCTTAGCCACCTGCAGTGCTGCACTTTGGAACTGCACATAGGGAGAGACCTGCAAGGCGTCCCTGAAAGCCCTGAGCCCTGCCCATAGCCCAAGATGTATCCACAGAGTATTAAGGCTTGGATTCCTTCTTCTGAGTCCCAAACACAGCAGCAGAGAGTGTGGCCAGAGGTTTGTGGGTGATAGCTGAGACACCGCTGTTACCAAATGGTCAAGGCAAAATGTCAGTGGCCCCACGTGTCCTGTAACTGGCTCCCAAGGGAGCAGAGAAATGGGCTGTTGGAATGTCAGTTCCTAATTACTGCAGTGCCTAATCACAAGGCAGTTTGGCACAGCTCAGCTATGTCATTGCAAAATCACTCGCTCCATGTGGCTTGTGGTCTCGTGCCACCAACCTCTCAAGTTACTGATTTTCAATGTCATTTTAGGTGGCAATAAAAAAAATAAATCTTCGAGGATTGAGGAGGAAGGAGCTAACCTTTAATGAAATAGTGATCATGAAGAAGTATAGGAGTCCCAATGTTGTGAATTATTTAGACAGGTGAGAGGTCATGGTCTTATCCCATGGATGTGTGTTTACATATTGCAAACATGAGAGGTTAAAAACCTACTTTGATAAGTGGCAGAAGGTAGAGCTGTTAATTTTTATTTCTTCATATTCCTCTACTCATCTCCACTGGATTAGAAGAGAGTGCATCTTGTCTGCATGAGTCTTCCCTGGCACACCTAGTTTGATGATTACTCCAAAATTATTCAATACCTGGATCAGCTGTATCTTCCTAACTCAATAGCCTCAAAGTTCACTGCCTCCACATTTATTTGAGATTAATTTTTTAAAATTTCTTAAGTGCAGATGAACCATTCTAAAGTGGATTTCCCTTGGATTGTTGCCCCTCTTTGCCATTGCTATGCATGCCAGGAAGACTAGGTGCTTATTTCCAGAAATACTATGCCTGAAATGTTTTTTATCTGGGCTGTTTCTAAACTGCACTTTTCATTTGCTACCCATCTAAGACATCTCCTTTTTCACAGCTGTGCCTTTCTCTTTGAGACTGCATGGATTGCAAACCATGCACAGCCAAGAGGGAATATCTATTCTTTTGATTCTGTCCTTGTCACAAAGGCATCTGGAAATAAGAAACCTGGAAGCAAAAAATCAACGTAGCCATGCATGTTCATCTCTACCCCCTTGTTTCCTTCTTTCAGCTACCTTCTGGGCGAGGAACTCTTGCTGGTTATAGAGTACATGGATGGAGGTGTCCTGACCGATATCATCAGCCAGACCTGCCTGTCTGAAGATGAGATGGCAGCCATCAGTCGGGAGGTCAGCAATCCCTGCTGTGTTTCCAAGGGCTTGGGCAGGATTGTTGGGAAACAGGGGCTCAGAACAGGAGAGGTTTCCTGTGCCAAGCTTTGTTTCTGTGTTGCTGCTATTCTATGGGCAAGTAAAAGCATCTCAAGTGAAAGGCCTGACAGTGCCCCTGCACTCCCTGTGCTCAGTGCCAGTACTCTTATCTCCTGCTGTTGTATTCTCGCTCTGTCTCTTGTATTTGTATTTGCTGTTCTCCACCTTGCCTCTCTAAATGTTTGCCTGGAGTCTGTCTTCACTGCATTCCCTGCCTGTAAAAGCAAAGGTGCTGGTGGCAGGATTTGAAATAAACATCAAGGAAAAAAGAGAGATACATGTTTCTCTCAGTCCTCAGCTAAAAAGGATAGGAGTGCAGCCAGAATGCTCTTTGCTTCTGAGCACATGCACTGCAGCAGGAGTCATCCTGGCTGGTTGGCAGGGGACAGCCTACAACAGCAGGTGCTGTTGCTCTTTCAAAAGCTGACGTGCCTTTCCTCAGAAAGGTCCTGCTCTGCAGGTGTTGGAGCAGCAAGCTCTTCCTCTCAGTGGCCATTACTGTTCTGCCATTACTCCCCATTCCCCTGGAGAGGGAATCTTTTGGAGCTGTTTCCTTTCTTGTGTGATGAAATCACATCACTCATTTTTGCCCTCCCCTTTCTGTTTTCTCCCTCAGTGCCTGCAGGGACTGGATTTTCTTCATTCAAATGATGTGATCCACCGAGACGTGAAGAGTGACAACATCCTTCTTAAAACTGACGGTTCTGTCAAGCTGGGTCAGTATATTCTTGGTCAGGTGCAGCGTTCCAGGGATGTGGGTGTGGGGCTGCTTGGAGTGACAGCCAGCTCCCCAAAAATGGTGCTGGTGGCAGTGCAGGACCCCTGCTGCGAGCTGAGGGCACAGTTGCAACGTGCACAGAGGTAGAAGGAGCCACAAGCAGTCAAGAGTGGCCTTGCTCTGTGTGTGTCCCTTCCAGAGGGAGGGAGTTACAAGTCTAAAGTTTCCAAAGAACAAAAGCCACTGCTGGAGGCAGTGTAAAAAATGGGGGGATTTTTAAAGTCACCAATGCCAGGAGATTCAACGGCACATTTTCAAACTTCTACTGGGGAATTCTTTTGCTTGCTTTCCTAATTGCACAGAATTCAGATAAAACCAGTATTTTGTTTTCTCCTCAGCTGATTTTGGCCTCGCTACTCAGCTCACCCCTGAGCAGAGCAGACGGTGCTCGCTAACTGGGACTCCTTGGTGGATGGCGCCTGAAGTGGTGACAGGTCAACCATATGGTCCCAAAGTGGACATATGGTCTTTTGGAATTGTGGGAATTGAAATGATAGAACAAGAACCTCCTTACTTGAGCGAAAGTTCTGGCACGGTAAGGAGCAAATACTCACTGATCCCACTGTCTTTCTCACCTGTCCCATGTCCTGTGTGCCACTGGACAAAATCCCATTGCCATCTGCTGGAACTACTTCCACCAACATCCCCTCCTACAAATGTCCCTGCAACACATCAGCATCTGCTGTAGTTTTGGCTGCATCAGTGGGGGAAATCAAGCCTTACCACATGCAAACAAACTCCAAACAAACAAAGTGTTCTCAGGCAACACTTTCCTTTGGGTTAGTGGTTCCAGTTCTTTTGTCTGTGTAGATGGCCTTAATAACAGGAAAAAAGCATCTTAAAACTGTTGTTATCTTTCCAGAAATGAAGGAAGGAAAACCAAACCCAACAAAGTTTCTAAAACCGTGGTCTTTAGAGAGGAACCCAACCCTGTGTGCAGTTTCTTCTCACTGGGAAACATGGGCATGAGGGTGTAATGCACAGAGTCTCTTCTGCTTCTTGTGCAGTGCTGCTGAAAGACTCAGAGACCCTGCTTCTCTCCTAGCCCAAGCAACATTCTGCACGTCACCAAGCCAGAGCCTGGTGATGCGGAGAGCCTGCCAAAACCTCCCATTTGTTTCCTGGCACTTTCTGGGATGGGCCTACCATTTATGCATTGACTTGAGTAGCCAAATGACTGGACGGTGACCATAGGGATGGAACCTCTCCTTCTTCTGACCTAGACAATTTTTCTTTTGCTGCAAAAATGGGAAGCTGAAATTTTCAGACTGCTGAGGGACAGAGCTGCAGGTGGCTCCTGTGTGCCCAAGCAGGCATTTTCATCCCAATACATTTGTGCAGGCATCTTAATGTGTCTGTGTTGAAGAGGAGATTGTAAATGTTTGTTTCCCTACCTGGGTATTAACTGATGGATTTCCTTTCTTTTCTTCCAATTCCCATTGTTTTCAAGAACAGTACAAAAAGCTTGATGAGTTTTGTTCTAGGGCACGTGCGCTTAAAGGACCACCAAGCACTGCAGAGATGCCTTTCATGTACTAACCCTTGAAATTAGTTAGTATAGCAAAGTCCCTCTTCCAAAAACCATCTCAAGCTGGTATGAATCCTCAGAGATGCAAATGTCCTTTTGCTGATGTAGTTCCCACTAACTAGGTCAGGCAATGAAATCAGCTGCCAAGGCAAGAGCTGCAGGATGGTGGAAAAGCTGTGGCTGCATTGGGGTTTGGGTTTTTTGGTTGCTAAAGGAAAGTCATCTCTGGGTCTCTGCCAGGGCAGAAACTGCCACTGAAGAACAGAGGTTAAACAAAGGGATCTGGGAGAGCCTTAGAGATGTGATAGCAGGAGGTGGAGCCTGGTGTCTCCTTTTTCTCCAGGCTACACACCTGATAGCCACAGTAGGGACTCCACAGCTGCGGCAGCCCAAGCTCCTCTCGGCTTTGCTGCGTGACTTCCTGAGCTGCTGCCTGCAGACAGACGAGGAGCGGCGCTGGTCTGCCAAGGAGCTCCTGCAGGTAAAATGGGAAGGGGCTGCAGGTGAAACAGGCTCTGAGGGATGGGCTCCTCCTCCACTCAAGTCCAAAGCAGCAGATGAGCCCCCTTCCTCCTCACCTCCACTCTTGGTGCTCTTCAAATGAAAATGGTGAGGAATCCTAGACTGGGCTGGGCTGGCAGGGCCCTGTAAATGTCCTCTGGTGCAATGAGCAGGGACATCTTAAAAGAGATCAGGTTGCTCAGAGCCCTTTGCCCCCGGAGCAGGAATGGTTGCAGGGATGGGGCACCTACAAGCTCTTGGGGCAAGCTGTGCCAGGGTAGCACCATGCTCCGAGTAAACAAGTTCTTCCTTAGACCTACTCTCGTTAGATGCCTTTGGTGTTTAAAAATATTTGTCCACATCCTATTGTAACTGGCCCTGTTAAAAAAGATGTCCCCCACTTCCTTCAAAGCCACTCTGAAGTCTTGGACAGTGGCAATAAAGTCTCCTTGGGGCCTGTTCTTCACAAAACTGAATAACTCCAGCTCCCTCTGCATTTCCTGACAGGAGAGGTGCTCTGTCCTCTGACTGTTTCTGTTGCCCTCTTTTGTGATTTGGTGGAGTGTTCAGTTTTATCTAATGGCAAAAGTATTGAAGTAGAGCAATGCGGGGTACAGAGACATGAAATGGTGGTGGAGGAAGCCAAGGAAGCCAGTCCCAGCTGAGCAGTCAGAGATTTGGCTGTGGGCAGGAGGGGCTGGGAGGGGGCTCACTGTGAGCCTCTGAGGGGCCCTGGTTTGTGCCCCCCAGCCCACCCTTAGAGGTTTCTGCCACGCAGACAGGGACAGCTGGGAGGGCCTTGTCCCAGCCCCATCTGCTGCCTGGCACGCTCAAGCAGATGGGAACTGTGCCAGGGTTACTGCCATGTTGTGTGGCAGAGAGGGAACTGCAGGGCCCAGTGCCACTGGGCTGGCCCTGCTGGGAAGGAAGGTGCCCACCAGCACACAAGGGGCAGGGCATGGAAAGGCAGACACTGCTTTCTGTCCCTGTGGGAATAAGCACAGTACCCATCTTACAAAGGCAGGGGCCTGTGGGAGTCATTGGAGTTTCCTGAAAGGAAGAAAACCCAGGGACAGAAAGCACCATTTCTAGAGCACTGGCAGGGAAAAAATCCCAGCATGATGAAGACATCACAATAAACAGATGAGTGGGATTCTGGGCCAGGTTTGCCTGTGATGGCAAGGTCTTGCATATTGGGGATGACTGAGGAACAGATGGTCCCATTGCTCCTCTTTCTGGGTCTTTCCAGGAACTTGATGTATCCTGATTGAGTCCCTGAAGCAATGAGCTTGGAAAGTAATGGTTCACTGTTCTTTGTTGTGTTTTTTTTTCCGGTGGACAGCATCCATTTGTAACTTCAGCCAAGCCACCATTCATCCTGGCACAACTCATCAACTCTGTGAAGAAGACGAATAGCCCTAACCCTAAACCCTAAACCTAAACCCTAACCCTAACCTTAAATGCTAACCCAAACCCAAACCCTAACCCTGTCCCTATCTCTAACCCTTACCCTATCCTTAACCCTTACCCTAACCCCAAACCTAAGGCTAACCCTAAACCTTACCCTAGGAGACGAGAACATAGCAATCATGTCAAGATGTTATCTCTGTTACCAATTTAGAGTAGGATTGTAGAGTAGGGTTGCTGAAGAGATTTGTAGCATAGAATTATAGATTAGAGTTGTAATTAATAAAGTTTCTGAAACATCAACTCATTTGGAAGATTCTCCTTCTTCTGACCCCTTCAGAAAATTCAACATTTCCTTCTGAATTACCAATTGTTTTTTATTGGTGCTAAATCACACATATGGCTCCTTTTGTATGGTTTCGTAAGTGAGGAGGGCTCCTCTTCATTCATCCTCTCCAGACCACATTGCCTTTAGAATATGACCCACTGGCTGGTTATGGCACAGCTGTGGTATTTCTAGTTGAGGCAGTAAGGGCAATGGCATTTGAAGGCAAAACCAAATGAAGAATGAGGCAGCCCAAACATCTTGTGCAGATGCAGGCCTTCAGCTGTGACTGGAGAGCATTGGCGTTCCTGCCACTTAGATTTGTATCCCTAAATGCAATAATCTCTTTGGCTGGAGGAGAGCCTTGCTCAAGTGAGAAAGCAGAAAGATCAGAGAGGGTGCTCGGGAAGGTCTCCTGTGGTGCAGAGCTGTCAGCGCCTGTGAGGTGAGAGCGGGCCCGGCCTTGCCCGGGTTGGAGCCCCAGCAGAGCCCCGGCAGAGGCCGGAGCAGCCTGAGCCCCGGCAGAGGCAGGCTGGGAGGAGGCCCCTGCAGCTGCAAGAGGCAGCAGCCGGGCCCTGGTGCCTCTTCCCGGGAGCGGGCGAATCCTCCGCTCTCAGAGCCCAGGTGGCAGCTGGCTGCTGCCGAGGCGAAGCGCAGCTGTGCTGGGCACAGCCCGGCCTGGAGGCATTGGCCGTCTGCAGTGTGCCCAGGAGCAGAGAAAGGCCAAGGGCAGCCGCGGGCCGCTGGGCTGGCTGAGGATTCCTCCTCTTCTGCCGGCTGCCCTGCAACTCCTGTCAAAGGCCAGCAGTGTGTGCAGCACTCTGGGCACCGGGGCAGGGAGCCGGGCTGCTCGGCAGGCTGGAGCACAGGGCAGCTCCTTCAGGCCTGGCACTTGTGCCAGGGAAGCGAGACCAGCGTGAGGCAAGGACAGCTTGGCAGGGCACATCTGCAGGAGCCAGAGCCTCAGGCAGCTCTGGGAGGAAGCGCCTGCAATCCTGCAGTTCTGCACTGAGCCAGAGCAAAGGTGTGAGATGCAGTGTGTTTGGCAGAAATATTCAGGCCCACCAGGCCAGCCTGCTTCGTGCTCTCTGGTGCACAGCAAGCACTGTACAATGCAACTCTGAGCTGATGGGAGAGAGGCACATCAGGGATGTGCCTGAGGCTTGTGCTTGAGGGGTGAACTGATTTGGAAGGGGGCAGAAGGGTTTCAGTAGGCAATTTGTGTTTTCTTCATTAACTTCTGAAAGGAAGTCATAATGTGTTGCACACAGGTAGGGTTATTAGAAAAGAAAGGCCTTATAAAATCACGCTTTGCTATAGTAAATTCCCAGCTAGCCTGTTACGTCTTCTACGTGCAGCCAGCTAACTTCCAATGGGAATAGTCATGAGTTTAGTTAGCACAACAAGCTATTGTGCTAAGAAAACTGTTTGCATCTCTAATAAAAAAGAAATCAGTCCCATGAGCATCCATGAAAGAAAAATGTAATCACCCGAGTAAGAGTGAGTCTTAAAAAGAGAGAGTCTTAACATGTACACACTAATACACCTTCTAAGCAATAAATTGTGTGGCAAGGAAACTACCAGCCAGTTGAAGTTGAACATGAGTCTGTGAAAACAGTATAAAAATGAGTTATGTGAATAAAGAATTGGCTTTCCCTGCATGAAGAAACTGAGTCCCAGCTGCTTTATTGACACAGCAATGTGGCTTCACTCAGCAAAAGCACTTGCAGGGTGTATTGATGAAACACTTGTGTTTGATTCTCAGAATAGGAAGGAGAGGCATTAAGTCTAACAAACAGGGCATAGTTATTGAAGATGGAGGGAGAAGACCTATCCTTGTTGATCAGCATCGACTCCGTTTATTCACTCAATCAATCACTTTTTATAACCGTGTTAATTAAGTTCCTGCATATTGCAAACCCGAGCTCACAATAGGTCAGAGGTAACACACCAACTCCTCCTTATGTTTCCAATACCAAGATTTGGGTTCTCAAAATTTTTTTTGCTTTCCCAAAACAGCCAAAGATAGAATATCTACTTGTTATGAGAAAGCTGCCTGAGAACTCTGATAGGCAAGGTTCTCAAGGTCTTCATGTTTGTCACTTCTACTTGTAATTAAAAACAACCTGAGAACTTCTGCTGTTTACAGAAACCGGCTGTGAGAATTTTACTCCTCACAGCTGCCTTCTAAGCCATTTCTGAAAAAATCTCCAACACATAGTCTTTTGAATTCCTTTAGCTTTAACAGGAGTGCTGAAGCCTGTATTCCCCCACTGCAGTGCTTACTGTGTGCAAGTGGCTATCTTGGCCTTGAGAATAAGGAGAGTGCTCCTGCTAAGAAGGTAGCTGGAATGCATTCAAAGGGAAGAAAGTGTTTTATGAGGCTCTTGACCACCAAAGGAGAATTTGAGGAATGGGACTATTTCCCAAATGACTGTGTCAGGAACCAGAATCGTGCCCGAAGCCCTGCCGTATTTGATCCATGTTTGAGCAGGTTGACAAGATAGTGAAGAAAAATGTCTTGTTTAACAGGTGGGACCTTGACCCTAGAAAGAGAAACAATGTTTTGGTCAATCGGTGGGCAATCAAGCTCTGAAAGGGGAACAATGCATAATGGAGCCCTTGGTGGCAGAGAGTCATGGAGTCATCCTGAGCCATCATCTCACACGCCAGGCATGTGTGAGCCAATGCTGTAACTGGGAAAATTCCACTCCTGAGCAGGAGATACAAGGCCTGGTTCTGAGCTGGAAGGGTGAGAAGGATGAGATGCACAGTGTTTTGATCCAGGGGAGGTCCTGGAAGTGCACTGCCTACCTGCTACCTGCCCCTGCTGCCGAGCACCACGCTCCATCTCCTTCTCCTGCTCAGCAGTTTTTTGGGAATCCAGGGGTTGGTATGTATTATTTGCTACTGCAACTAATGGCATAAATTTGCAAGCTCAGTTGTGTCTTAGGTTCTTTTGTGCATGGATCTCCTCCTGAACCTGTGTCAACGACCAGCAGGGACCTACAGGACACTCCTATTCTGATGTCAGCAAATTCTGAGAAGTGATTGAAATATGTGAATAAATTTGAGGTAATGTTTAGCCTATGAGTTTCAGCAAAGTATTGAATATGTCTTAGTTCCCTGGATAAAAACTGGTAGGTGGGATTGCTGGGTGTGCAGGGCTTAGGGAAGTTACTCCCTGTGCACCCAGCACTGAAATAAAGTAATGCCTCCTTTCTAACCCAGAGCTGGCAGCAGGGATCAGGCCCTGCTTGGAAACTTTCATTTTGGCAACTTCTGTTAGCAGGTAAGAAAGTCAAAATAAAACCTTTTCCAGCTAGTTTATCCTTTTAGTCAGCAAAGCTCTGTGCCACGGGTGGCCTGGGTGTGTGCAGAGCAATGCAGCCCCCACAAAGCCCTTGGTTTCCCCACAAGTTGCCAGTTTGACTTCTTCCAAAGTGAAAGAAAAGCAGAGATGTACATCCACAGGAGTCCTGGCCATGTCCAATAAATGTGCAAATATGTGGGGAGATTTGTTAGGAAGGATTTCAGCTGTTATGCCAACAGTGCCTTCTCTCTTGGTTCTGTGCATTATAGGTGAGTAATGTAATAGCTGGCTCTCACAATTAAGAGATAGCTATTATGTGGATAGATACTATGTTCAAATGTAAAGTGCTGTTATTGTAATATGTCCTCCCATAGTCCTCTTTCCTGTCCCCCTTGTAATAGCCTTGGCAGTCAGGGCATTTGAGGAGGGCTGGCTTGTGACCAGCAGGCAGGGTGTAACAACACCTGACCTCCAGTCAGGATGCAAGAAAGTAATCTCCACCAATGGAACAGCAAAGAAAGAGCTGACTGACAAAACATTGGGAGGGGCTAAGGGTATAAAAGGCAGAGCATCCCTTTTGTAGATGAGCATGTGGCTGCTAGTCACAGAGACTCCCAGTGTTGCAATCTTTCCTTATTCAGTCCTTTCTAAGGGTTTACTAAATCTTTAAAATGTTAAAGGGTGGGTCATTTCTCAGGTGGGCAATGATTTTAGCCATTTTCTTGGTCTGGTTTCCTTTGCTTTTGTCCCATCTGAGTGCTCAGATGGGGTAGGTGCTTGAGGCACTCTTGGAGTTACTCTTGGATCCCTTGAAGAACAGGGTTTGGCCCATGAGGGGAATTTTTTCTGCTTTGTGACACAGAAGAACTTCCCAGGCTATTTTGTGTTTGCTGTAGGAAAGGCTGGTTATTGCTATGCATAAATTCACAGACCAACACAGAGCTGTCCCTTTGTGATGTCAGGGCATGGTTGCCACCCTGTCGTAGTGACATCAGAAGGCTGCCTTGATGCATGGAAGGCCTGAGTGTCAGAGCAGCCTTAGGCCTTGCTCAGTGCAGGAGCATCCTTGAGCTTGAGGCATTTTTCAGTGGGTACTTGCACACTTACAAAAGCCTTGTTTCTTCTGGTGTTGCAGCACATCCTGCAAACTTGCAGAGCAGCGCTATAATGATTCACCATCTTGCTCCTGCGCTTTTTGCTGTATATGGTGTTTCCTTCTCAATCTACTATTTGACTCTTTTTGCACATAGGAAGAGATTGGAGTGACATAGAATGCCATTGTTAACAATGTAGATGAACGCTCCTTAGAAGATATGGCTGTAGATGCGAGAAGAAATGGGGTTATAAGCACCAGGAAACTGCCTGTCCCCTATGACTCTCTCTTGCCACAGGTGACGAGAGCAAGAGCCGTCTTTCCCCTGGCTCTCTCTACTATTGCAGAAGAAGCCAAAGAGGAGGAAAACGAGAAAGACGACCACCGCCTTTGTCCAGCCATGGTTGCACCACGGCCTGCTCATCATTCCAAGAGAGTAAGTGCCCGTTGTGGGGGGTGCTGACTTTAGTGCAAGGCAGAGGTGCAAGTGTCTGAGCAGCTAGCACTTGCTGTGTCTGGCCAAGGATGCTGAGTGCTGGAGTCCGGCAGGATGTAGCCATTTCCTGCAGGCAGTGACAGCTATAAATTGGCCTTTGACCTGTCCTGTTGGGGCAGTGCAGAGCTGGGGGCTCCAGCTCAGCTTGTGGCTGGTTGGCTCAAGGAAGCTCCATCTCTGGGCTTCTGCAGTGTTACAGCCAAGGGCACACGTAGTAGTGCTGGAGGGTAAAAAAGCTTTGTTGGTTTCTTTTCCCTTTTTGGAAAGGTGTCTTTGGCTTGTGGAAGTGTTCTGCAGTTTTCTTGAGTCGTTCTTCACTTGTAGAGTCACTGTTGATCCAACTGCCTCTTGGCTTTTGGGAAGCTGCAAACAGCATAAAGGGGCAAGTTTCTGCTGATCCGTTTTGTGCTGAAGTCTGCAGCTTTGGCAAGTGCATTGGAGGACAGACTGGGGGTGAAGCTGCAAGTCCTTGACTGCTGTCTTGTGTTGCTTGGAAGAGGAAGGCCATCTTGCAATGCTGCCTGCTGGATCTGAAGTGCAATGGGCACCTTTGTGGCTGGGGAGCTGCGTGGGCCCAAAGGACGCAGGGCTGGCAGCCGTGAGCAGCTGAAGATGAGGCAGCGTGGGGCCAGGGGGCCAAGCAGGCCAAGGGCACGGTGGCTGTGCCAGCAGCAGTGGGGCAGCAGGAGCAGGGCAGTGAGCGTGGCCTGTGCTGGGCAGCGCTGCGGCCACAGCTGGAGTGCTGTGTGCACTTGTGGGCCCTGGGAAGCAGAAAGTCATGGAGGGGCTGCAGCGAGTGCACAGAAGGACAGGGGAGCTGGGCAAGGGGTGCAGCACAAGGCCAGGGAGGAGGTGCTGAGGGAGCTTTAGCCTCGACAAGGGGAGCCTTGTGAGGGACCTTCAGCATCTCCTCAGTGCATCCAAATATTTGAGCCACTTTTGGAAGCGACTTTACCCCCTATTTTCCTTGAGGTTTTTTTGTTTGGTTGGAGGAAGAGGCTTATTCATTTACTTTTTCTCCCAACTAAGGCTCTTTTCATCATTATTTTCTGCCCTTTTATAGCACGGGGACTGGGTCTGCTAGAATTTTAATTTCCAAGGTGTCACTTCTGGAGAATACAGTTTTTGCATGAGAACACATCATTCTGTGCAGGGACCTTGGTGCAGAAGGAGCTGTTGTGATTCCAGGCCAGCCAGTATGGCCTTAGAGATCACTCTGAGCTTAGTAGTGCTTGTGCCTTTTTGCAGCCCAGGGAATCAGTGTGTGTTTTGTTTGGGAATTGAGCAGGAAATCAATGCCCTTGCATTCCAGCTGGTGCTCAGAGATCACAGGAGCTGGAAGGGGCTGGGCTGCATTTCTGACTCCAGCCACTTCAGCACCATCAGTGTGGTCGAGTCCAAGAGAAGAACTTGCCCAAGCACAGATGCACAAAGAGTGCAGCTCCCAGAAATGCTCTGGGTCTGATTGCATTCCATAAGGACCTAAATGCTCCAGATTCCCCAAGAGTGTGTTTTTTTGAGGCAACAGGAGAGCAATCTCAGGATTGTAGTTGAGCAGGGCACTGGCTACCAAGTTCTGATATGTGTAGCAGCAGACAGGACAGTAACGAGAGATTTCAGAAATGAGATCTATCTATCTATCTATCTATCTATCTATCTATCTATGTAACATTTACATAATTGCGTCTTCCTGGTTCTGGTCCAAGGCCATTGGAGGTGCAAAGCTCATCAAAAGCATCCCTTTCAGGAGAGGATTAGAGACATGTTCCCTTGACCAATTCTGAGCAGCTGGAGATGTTTTCCCCTCCAGGTATGGTGGGTTTTTTTCCCTCAGAGTTGTTTTCCTCCTCCGGCCTATTCTGCCCTCAAGTCTCCAGTTAATTCTTTAAATTTCTGCCTGTCCTAGAGAGGTGCAACAATTCCATGTTTTGGTGGTGTTTGGTGACACTGGTCACACATGCATTATGTGACACATGGTTTCCTTCACTGGCATCCCCAGGGCTGTGTAAGTGCATTCGTTCATGGGGCCTTAGGAGAGTCTTCTCTTTCCCTCAGCAGCAGCAGCAGCAGCAGCAGCAGCAGCAGCAGCAGCAGCAGCAGCAGCAGGGAGCGGTGGCAGGGCCAGGAAGAGCAGGAGGTGGCTGCCCTGGCCCTTTGCTCCCGGGCCTCAGGCCAGGAGGGCTCTGGCTGCAGCAGGGCACTCTTCGGGCAGCCCCTGGCAGCCTCTGCACGGAGCACGGCACGCTGCCACGTCCTGCTTGTGCCACTTTTCTTCAGCAATAACCTCGCTCCTCTTCACAAGGAACAACTCCAGAAATCTAAAAAGAGCTAATTCAAGTACAGTTCTACCTGCCTTTGCATTGCAGTTCAGGGCATGTGTTTTATTGTCTATAATTTCATGATTTTTATGAAAACATGCATTCATATCTGCACATTTTTGTGGTTTTAATTATTCATATACCTAAACACGCCGTTTTAAACTCTTGATTTATTGCAGTTGGTAATTTTCAGGTAGTATATTCTAAAATGTCATAAAACAACACCTTTAAGGTAGTTTTTCTCACTCTTAAAAAAACCCCCCATAAGCCATTTTAGTCTCTGTCTCTCCAAGTTGGTTCATATCGGCCTATTTTAAATCAGGGCTACAATACTTTTATAGGATTTAGAGAGGTCCAATGAAATGCACACCAGTGATTCCTCTTGTGGAATGTCATGGCCCCACCATAAAGCCTCTATTTACTTATGTGTTTCTCTCATTAGCTCAACTGTAAACACATGTTTAGTTGCAAACTTACACAAGATGAGCAAAATCAAAAGGATGTGATGGGCCTTTGGGAGCTCCTTGATGATCTTTCTGCTTCTTCAGCTGAGCAAGGCCCTGATCCAGGCAAAGAGACTTCACTTAGTGCTTACACAACCATTTGTCTGGAACTCTGCTGATTTCTAGAACAGCTGGAGGCCTCTATCTCCTCCAGATGTTTTGACTGAGCCAAGCTTTGCTGGGTTTTGGCTGCAAGTACTATTGCCCTTGCTTTCTTATATCCACAAGTACCATGGCTGGGAGAAAACTGCCACGTGGGCCATCTTCCAAAGGCACTTTGGTCTGGAGTTTGTGAATGAACAAGAGCCTCATCCACTGCCAAAGCACATGAAAAAAATCATGAAAGTTAACTTCCCGTTCTTAACAAACAACTGACAATTCACTAGTGGATCTAGAGCTTCTTTACGCAATGAAAAGGAAGACAATCTTCCAATGGAGTTGTGCTTTTGGGAGTTTTTCTTCTGACTCCCACTCCCAGCTGGCACTGGAAAAAGTCACTTCTCTGCAAGAGTCCATGTCTTCTGTCTGCCATCAGTTGTTTTGCTGCAACAATCAGAACAGGCATCAGTCTGGAGAGAGGCTCAGCTGATGCTAGCACCAGGAGCTGCCCCAAGGAGAAAAAAGAAATGAACTTTTACCTCCCAAACCCATCTCCCCAGAGGCTCAAGCAGGATTCCTCTGGTTCCCAGAAATACAAAGAAATAGGGCTGAGAAGACCCTTTTTGCAGCTATGTGTTCATGCCCAAGACTTTGCTGATGCCATTTGGGTTTTGCCTTTTTTTCTTTTCTATCTTTTCTGTATTCCTTGCACATCAATTTAGAGCTCTGTAGGCGACTTGATTTGTGACTACTTTTCCCAGTCTTCTTCCATGGCCTTTGCCTAAGCAGAAAGACAAACTTCCAGAGCTCCAAGCACCAGGGGGTAAAAGGCCCCAGTGTTATCTTGGTTCTTCCTGGGACAGACCTCTCCAGGGAGCCGGTGGACTCACCATCCCTGCAAGCCTTTAAAACATGACTGGATGGGGCACTCGGTGCCGTGCTTTAGTTGAGGTATTAGGCCATAGGTTGGACTCGATCATTTTTAAAGTGTCTGTCTTCTAAGCCAGTGATTCCGTGATTCTGTGACTGAGGCAGCTTTTCCTGCAGCCCTGCAAAGGGCTGCGGGGGCCCTTGGCCAAAGACGGGGATCAGGGCTCATGGAAAAGAAGCAAAGGGCTCAAGGTGAAGGCCGAGAGGGCAGAGCTGCCCCAGCGCGGCCCAGAGCGAGCCTCATGTCCTCCTCCTCACCCTGCACCCTCTGCGCTGCCCTTTGCGGCGCCGGCTGCTCCTCTCGCTGCGGGGCTCCAGGGCGTGCTGGGGGCCGGGCCCCTCGTCTCCGGGAAGCGCCGGAGCCTCGGAGGCGAGCGGCTGCTGTGGCCGGCAGGGGAGAGCTGCGGCTGCGGCTGCGGCCCTGGGCACGGCGAGCTGCCGCTACGGCCGGCTCCTGCCGCGGCTCCTGCCTCTGCTGCGGGCTCTGCTCCTGCCCTGTGCGCACAGACACGGCCGAGGGCTGCCCGGCAGCTCCCTGCCGCTCCGCAGCGGGCCCGGCCGGGCTGCTGCTCCCTGCGGCCTCTGCCCGCCGCTGCCGGCCCCACCGCCCTCCCGCCTGTCTCTGCCGCAGCCGGGCCCACACGGGAGGCAGCACACTGCGGCCGGCTCGGAAAAGCCCTGCCCGCAAATCGCCCGCCACGGCCCCGGCCGCAGGGCACAGGCTGCCGGCGTCCTCGCAGCTGCGAGCCGGCCCGGGCCGCCTGCCGGCCTCGGCCACAGCTCCCGCCTGTGTCTCCATGGCCGCGGCTGCTCGGCACAGCGGGCTGAGCTCCGCCAGCGCCAGCAGCAGCTCCTCACCGGCCCAGGCTCCGGGCGCTCCGAGCCCCCCCAACCCCGAATCCCACCCCTGAGGGGCTTGGCGTCCCAATGCTTCCCCTGGGGACAGCAGGGTCGGCCAGTGAGCTCAGCCCATGCTGACACCACCAAGGGACCAATGGAAAATTCACCAAATCCTTATAAGAGACAAGAGAAAACTCCAATGGTGCCTGACAGCCTGAGGCAACTGCCAATTCCAGATCATTCCATCCATGTAGGAAAAGAGGCTTTTGCATTAACGCAGAAAAGACTTAGCAAAAAGGAGGGCAGGAACAAACATCAAAGTTATTTGGACTCATGCTTCTTGTGTCTGTTAGAAAGGCCAAGAAAATGCACTCCTTGCTCTTCTGACACAGCTCTCTCTGTTCACGATGCGAGACAGCGAGTGCTGATGATGTGCAGGAGCTGATGCAAGGGACAGGGACAAGAATGCAGCAGGCACAGTGCCAAGCTGACAGAGGGATGATCTCTGGCAGTGGCACTGAAGGAGAAGAGTTTGCAGGCAGGCCAGAAAATGGCTCTTTGCTTCACCTCTTCTTTCAGTGCTGCTAAGAATGCACCAGAGCTTGGAGCCCTTTCCAGGCAGGGCTGCATCAGACACAAACCAGCAGGGGACTGAGGAGCCCCTGGGGTGGCAGTGAGCAACCTCGGGCTCTGCTCGCTGCTGGTGGCATTTTCTATTGAACCATCTCAAAGCACTTCTGTTGTGCTCTGTATTTCTAAGGGTTTCCCCCCTTGGTTTTTTTTGGTTGTCTCCTACACCTTTTTTTCTCCAAATTTTCCTACCCTGTCAGCAGCAGCCCCTGTCCAGAACTGGCTCTAAAATATCAGCAAAGCAGCTAGTAACAACAATGGGTGGAATCCTGTGGCTCAGGAATTCGTATGCCAGAGCCCTGCCTGTGCCTTATGCTTTGTCAGGACCTCCTTCTCTGTGCAAAAACTAGGGAATAGTGGAGTTTTTTTGCCAAAGAGCTCCTGAGATGCAAATGTTGCGCTATGTTTCTCAGGAGTGTATCTGTTAAGTTCATTGCTGGCAAAGAAAAAGTAAGGCCAGGGTAGCAGAGCAGCTGGGAACTGGTCACTCCCTGCAAAGGCTATGATACAAGAACACCACGTTCCAGGAGGGGCAAGCAGGGTCAGTGTGCTCAAGGTGCTGCAAAGGAGGTTTGGGTTCACTTAGAGAGTAGTCAGGAGTGCTGAGCACTGCAAGATCCAGCTGCAGTCCCCATCCATGTCCCTTTCAATGCTGGCTTTAGGGTGTCTGCAGCGTGAATCCAGAGCGCTCTGGGGGCTCCTCAGGCTGCTTTTGCACCCAGGGTGAGAATGCCCAGGAGCCCCTGAGGCCGCAGGGGGAAACAGGGCTGGGGCTTGTGGCCTGGCAGGTGTGGCTCTGGGGGCTGTGACATGCCAGGGCATGGATCACTGTCACTGCCCTCTGCAGCCCTGGCTAGCTCTGTGATGCTCCAGGGACAATGGCAAGAGTGGGGAACTGGCTAGGTTGGGATTTTGCCTGAGCCAGGACCTCTAGCCCAAATGCTGAGCAGTAGAGAACCCTGGAGGGCTGAGTGAAGGAAGCAGAGGAGGCTCTTCTGCGGTGTAAAGTGCAGCAAATTCATCAGGAAAGGCAGGGGGAAGGATCACAGCTGAGAATTCCCAAAGAGAACAGATGTTGAAAGAACCTCCAGCACCCCTGTGCACGGGTTTTTAAAATCTTTCAAAAACAGGAGGTGGACACCATATAGTAACCAATAAGTGACTCTTGGGGTGTGGTTTTGAGGGCTACAACAAATCAGCACAAGGGGAGGAGAGAGTGTTGGGATAGGGATTGGATCTTAGGGTGAGGGACAGGGAACTAACTTTCTGGAACAAAGGGTAGGGTTTGGGCTGATGGATGGGCCAAAGGGGCTGGGTTGTCTTGACAGACAGGGAAAAATCTGGTGAGGAGGGAGGGAATTCCTTGAGGGACACTTGGGTAGGAGAGCACAACATAGGGGAGAAGTTAACTGTAATAACTCGGGGAACACTTGAACATACCACTGTGATAAATAGGTATGATTCGTGCTGATAAAAAATTGAAACAGTAATCAATATTGATACAGTAATTAATATTTGAGAATGATAAAATAGTTAATAGTTAAAAGTTGTAATGCCAAAGAAGAGATGGAAAGGAGGGGCTCCACCCACCCCCCCTTCCCAGCAGATGTTCTCAAGGACCACAGGAAAGAAGCTGAAGATACAGTTGCTAAAAATGACCAAGAACCTGGTTGGGTCCAAGAAAATGCTAATTATAAAGGACTTATTGCTTTGATATGTAGATGCAGTGATACGTTAGTCTTGGCTTAGATTGTACTGGCTTGGTGAGCATGTGTAACCCAAAGGTGAATTAAAGGACAACGAAGAAGACTACAGGGCCTTCATCAGTGATGACCCCCAAAGACTTGTGCGACCACCAAACCGAGTGGTGGCGCATGCGTGGTAAAGGTGGTAATGAAGGCGGAGACAGAAAAGTGACAAACCGAAAATAGGAGGAGATGGCATTGACACACGGCATATAAGGGGTGATTTTTACTTGGCAAGCTTGTACGTGAAGTGGCAAGGGTCACTGAACCCTGCCCTCCGTACCCCGCGGTTGTTTTTGCTTATGCGCTATTATTTGAACCAAATTATCCCTGATTTATATATATTTTTCTTAATTATTTCATTAAAATTGTAACTACTTTTAATATTGTTTAGTTCTTTTTAATGATAGGATAATTGGGCAAACATAACAATTTTGGTGCCGATACCCGGGAACTCTTTTAACTCCGGGGAGGTGGACAGCTTCTGGGAAGGAGATCCCCACCAGACTTTTAGGTGGTCCCAAGGCTAGGCCACTCTCCCTTGAGAAAAGAGAGTTCTTTTTACAATAACGCATAAGCAAATTAGTTATTGGAAGCGTGCAGGAGAGGCTCCCATCAGAGTGCTGGCTTGTAGGAGAGAGAGTACCCATAGAAAACTGCTTTGTGCACGAAGACCCTCGTGAGAAAAGGAGGCTGTGAGCATCACGGGGTTTTGGGTCGGGGGCGGCTGTATGTGTGTGTGTGTGTGTGTGTGTGTGTGTGGAGCGTTTGAGACGGGGGCTGGGCAGTCCCGGACCCCCGAAGGGATTGGGACCGCGTTTTCGCGTTCTCCGCGAGGAGACCGGCCGGAAAAGGAGGGAAGCGAAAGAAAAGTGAATGAGTGGGGACCCCGGGAGGGTTTGACCCAGGGGGAAGGAGGGGGTCCCTGGTCCAGGCACCTGTGGGAAGGTCCTTGGGCAGGAGGGATTGACTCAGTAGGGAGACTGAGAGAGTGAATGAATAGGTTCAATTTCCTTGGAGGGGTTGGTAGCAGACAATTTAGTACGTGATTAAATGGTGAGAGGACGTGGCTAATAGATTAAGAGGGAGAGAGAGGAGTGGAACAAGTAGATTGCAGAGGGAGACATAGGAGTGGAACAGGTAGATTGAAAAGGCAGTGCGACAGAGTAATGAGTGAGGAGTTGAGCCACGGGGTGAGTGTGGGAAACTAAGACTCTCCTGCTACTGGTGATTTCTTAGTTTGTTGCCACCAGAAATGGGTCAGGGAAAGAGTAAGTTCCTTGACCCTGGGGCTGCGGATCGTGTGAAAAATTCGCAGTGGTTTGAGGTATCTAGGAACCGTGAGGGGGGTTCTCAGGGGGGGAGTGTTCCTCAGGACAGCCCACTGGGGATGTTAATGCAGTTTTGGGATGAATGGGAATCCTGAAGGGAAGAAAATCTAGAAATTCAGAGGGCAGTGCCTAAAGGACATAATATAGGAAAAGTTTTGAGTGAGCATCAGAAAAAATATGAGTCACCGGCAGAATGGTTAAAAAGATTAAAAAGAGACTTGCAATTATATTCAGGTATAGATATTAATACTGCAGTAGGGCAGGTTCTGTTAAAAATTCAGTTTGTGAAAGGATTTTGCAGTGACATTAGGAAAAAGCTGGAAAAATTAGAAGATTGGAAAGACAGGGGACTGCAAGAGTTACTGAGAGAAGCACAAAGGGTGTTTGTAAAGAGAAATAAGAAAAAGCAGAAAGCAGATGCCAGAATTTTCGTGGCAGCAGTTCAAGAAATGCAGGCAGCTTTGAATACAGAAAAATCTGCAGAGAAAAGCAAGCAGCGGATGTCAGGATCTATTTTTAGGAACACAGGACCTGTGCATTTTTCCCGCCACAAAAAAAGACACTTAAAAAAATTTTTGCCCCACTTTGAAGGGTGCGGGACCCACCTGTTTTTATTGTCATAAAAAGGGTCACCTGCAAAAAAATTGCAGAAAGAAACAGCAAGATGAGAAAACTTCTCAGGAGAATCAGAGAGGGCAAGAGCTTTGTTTAATGAAGAGGACCGAATTACACCTAGAAGAGGCCTTGATAATAAAGCTAAGAGTAGGTCCTCAGAGTGAAAAAGTCGTATTTTTAGTCAATACAGGAGTTTCTCGGTCGACAGTGACAAAATTACCCCAGGGATGTGAGATAAGTCGTGAGCGAGTTTCAGTAATCGGAATTACGGGAGAGGCTTTCCATGTTCCTGTAATAAAAGGAGTGCAAATTGAAACAGATGACAAATTTGGAGCAAATGATTTATTGTTGATACCAGAGGCCGAGAATAACATGTTAGGCAGAGATCTAATAATAGCCTTAAATTTACAGATAAAACCCTGTGAAGGAAAACTTAAAATTTATTCTTTAACTGAAGAAGATAATTTAGAAATTAATGACACGGGTTGGCATTCAGGTGAAGTGGAAAAAGTTTAGGGTAAAGGAGTCTGATCCCTTTAGTCCCTCCTGATCAGCACAAGCCTGTGAATTTTATGCATTATTCCGTACATTATTAATACTAAAAAGGCAAGAAGGGACTATTTATACAGACTCCAACTATGCTTTTATTGTAGTACATGTTTTTAGAAAAATTTGGAAGGAAAGGGAACTTATAAACACTCAAAGGAAAGGGTTAATACATGGGGGATTGATAATTCAGATACTTGAAGCTTTAAAAGGCTCAAAGAAAATAGCAGTAGTTCGTGTAAAGGAACAACAGAGAGTGAGGGATATTAGAGTCAGAGAAATAATTTGGCTGATGAAGAAGCAAAAAGAGCGACCTTAAAAAAGGGAGATACTAAAATCATGACCTTATAAAAAAAAAAAAAAATAGAAATTCAGCAGGAGACACTTTCCCTTTCGCTAGCAGGATTGGCAGCTATAAGAAAATTAAGAGCAACATTTAAGGAGGGAAAGTGAGTTTTTCCTGATGGCAGGATTATGATGCCAAAAACCAGTGGCACATTAGATTTTAGATAACTTGCATAGACAGACACACTGGGAACAAGAGCCTTTTGTGATCACTTTTTAAAATTTTATGGGTGTATAAGGATATTTGAAATTGGAAAATAAATTACCCAAGGGTGTCTTACCTGTTAAAAGGTAAATAAGAAGGTGTTAAGAAGCCCTCCCTTTGGAGGATTCAAAACAGCCTACAGGCTATTTGAAAAAATCCAGGTTGTTTTTATAGAATTGCTTAAAGTGGGTCGGTAAAAATATTTGTTAGTTATAATAGATCAATTAACTTAGGGGGTTAAAGCATTTCCAGCAGCTTGGGCTACAGTTCAAACAGTAGCTAAAATATTGTTGAAACATGATTTATATTAACCCTGATTTATTACGAAGGAACTAAGCATCCCAGAGTGGCTACGGACCACAATTCCCTTGAGCTCGGAGGCTCAAGGGAATGCCGGTGGAAAAAGAATAAAAAGACTTTTTGAATCGGTGGGAACAGCCTAAAAAGATCGAAGATCTCCTCCAGGATCACCCGCCAGCAACATTATTAGAACTGATTATAAAATTGCAATTTTAAAAACTGAGATTGGTAACACCTGTTGTTAAAAGAGCTCAGAGACAAAAATGTTGGGAGTGCGGTAAACATAGTTTAGGGTGTCATCCTCGGATATGTATTGTTTGCACACTCTGCTTTAACTCATGGTGAAAAATAACTAAGAGAGAAGAGAAGGAGAGACAATTGATTGCTTGCTTTGCTATGGTTATGTATTTAGTCAGCTAATTATAGAACACATTGCTAGTGATTTTTTTGGATACCTTTGAGATTGGGCGACGGGACCCTTCCAGCAGCGATTGAATTAATAGGGAACTTAGATCAATTGGTTCTTGCTATATTGTCTATAGCACAAATAAGAGAAGGAGCAACTCATAATATTATAGACCAGTGTCTCAAAATTGATAGTTGTTGTAGAAAAGAAGTTTATATACCACATAATATGCACATTGCAGGGGCACATTGGCACCCCGAGTGTGCCTATTGGAGGCAGCAATTTAGTAAAGTCCCCGCCCTTGAAGCAGAAAATAAACTAGAAAAATCTTTTTGTGGTTGGCACATCCTTAAAATTTTGGAAAATACAGGTTTATGGTATTCCAGCCTAATCCTTTTCCCCTGTTCTTTTCATTTAAATTATTTTTCGTTTTAATTATTTCTTTTTAACCAGCTAGAACTGGGAAATGACATTTAAAAGGAGACAAGCAAACTCTGTGGGACTATGGATAACAAGGAAACTAAAAGCACCAGTGACTAAATCCCAAGATATTACCTTTGGTACCGAGAAGACTCGTATCTCAGCCCTTAGTTGCAACCCAAGAGGCCTTGAAAAAAGTAGAAAAGTAGATTTCCTAAAGATTATTTTCACTGTGATCATTCTAGTACCCTTGGCAGTTAGCCAAAGCCAGAGAGCCACACTGAACAGAGTTTCAGCAATGAAAAAGCAATCAGAGCAAAAAACAATTCCCAGCAATTTCAACATTTGTAATTATTACAATCACTCTGTGTGGATTAAGGACAAGATGGAATCTGTGTTTGTAACACACCTGTATGTTAGTTCTGCCTGCTACAATTTCAGCAGTGTTATAGATGTTTGTATTAAAGAAGAAAAGATGTATTGAGTAGAGAAAATTTTGAGATATAATAGACGAGCGCCTTACCCCCATGGTGATCAAATTTGCCCTCAATATAAAAGATTTGTTTGTTTTAAAAGAGATGATAATGAAAAAGGTCCAAGTATTAGCAAGAGAAATCAAGCACTAAAAAAAAAAAAAAAAAAAAAAAAAGAAAAAATAAAGAAAAGAACAAGAGAAAAGAGTCAACAGAATTGGCTAAATTGTATAAACAGCTAAAACAGTATTACAAAGATTAAGATTTGCCACCCTTGAATAAGAATCTGTTTGTGAAATTGATGCAAAAGATTGCTACAGAATTAGAATTATTCACATGTGAGATTTGTAGAAGTCTAAAAATGGCTGAAAGATGGCCGTGGAGAGGTGAGAGCTTAGCTCCAGAGCAATTTTTAAAGTAGAACCATACCCAAATTTCTAGAACATTGAAGAGACCTAAAAGATAGATTTTAAGCCATCAAGTAATTAGAATAATTTGTATAACTCGAGAAAGATATTAGAGACCAATAAAAAAAATAAATTGTGGATGAGATGAATAAATTAATTTATGCTAGTACAAAAGTCCTGAAGCTAACCCCTACCAATCCATCGACAGCCTGAGGTCTTATTGAGAACAACTAGAGAAAACTGATAAGAAATAGAAAGCCTCAAATGAGATATATTAGATTTGTGAGCAACGAGCATACAGTGAGTTACCTCAAAAATGGAGAAGAACCTGTACTTTGAAGAGAATACAACCCTCCTTCTTTGTTCTACTAAAGTCTAAGAGCAATGTGCTAAGAACTCCACTGTATAAAACCCTGCAGTGAAATAAAAGAAATTTTAATTTAAATTTTCCAACAGCAAGAGAGAATCAAAAATAGAGAGAGGACGAATACCCTGCAGAACAAATTGTAGCATATTGTGACCCAACAACATGAGCTCAAGATGGGTCATGGAGATATAAGACCCCAATTTACCTGTTGAATTGATTAATAAAGCTCCAAGCAATAGTGGAAGTAGTGTCAAATCATACCTCCAGTGTCTTAAAAATGTTAGCCAAGCAATATACACAAATGAGAGTGTTTGTGTATCAAAAATAGCCCTACACTATCTGTTAGCAGAAAAAAGAAGAATTTGTAGAAGATTTAATGAATTTGAGTGCTGTGTAAAAATTGATAATTATAGAGAAACTATCACTGAACTTGCAGAGAAAATTAAAAGAGTAGCTCAGGTGCCAGTACAGAAGCAGAATTCAATCTTAAAAACAAATTAGTGAAGTAACCTCTTTAGAAGTGTTTAGAAGAAAAAGTTAAAGTTTATGTTGTTATGCTCAATTCTGAGACTTTTGTGTTTTATTAAGTTAATTTATTCAGTGATTCAAGAGATGCAGATTTCAACAATGCCTCTAAATTCAGAATCAGCAGAAAAAAGAAAACCAAGATCTAAAATAGTATTAAAAGCTAAATTGACGCCTGTTAAAAAACAAAGACTTAAAAGGATTAAAATAGACCAAGAAAGGCTAACTAAACGTGAAAGAATGTGTAAAAAACTAGAAGCAGTAATAGAAATGCTAGAAAAGTTTAAAGCTGAAAAAAAGACAACAAGAAAACCAAAATTCTGAAAAATATAAAAAATATCAAAGCACAGCCTTTCAAATACAGCACGAATCATAATGATCAAAAAGAGAAAGGGGAGATTTGTGGTAAATAGGTATGATTCGTGCTGATAAAAATTGAAACAGTAATCAATATTGATACAGTAATTATTATTTGAGAATAATAAAATAGTTAATAGTTAAAAGTTGTAATGCCAAAGAAGAAATGGAAAGGAGGGGCTCCACCCACCCCCCTTCCCAGCAGATGTTCTCAAGGACCACAGGGAAGAAGCTGAAGATACAGTTGCTAAAAATGACCAAGAACCTGGTTGGGTCCAAGAAAATGCTAAGTATAAGAGACTTATTGCTTTGATATGTAGATGCAGTGATATGTTAGTCTTGGCTTAGATTGTAATGGCTTGGTGCGCATGTGTAACCCAAAGGTGAATTAAAGGACAACAAAGAAGACTACAGGGCCTTCATCAGTGACGACCCCCAAAGACTTGTGCGACCACCAAACCGAGTGGTGGCGCATGCATGGTAAAGGTGGTAATGAAGGCGGAGACAGAAAAGTGACAAATCGAAAAGAGGAGGAGATGGCATTCACATATGGCATATAAGGGGTGACTTTTACTTGGCAAGCTTGTACGTGAAGTGGAAAGGGTCAAGAACCCTGCCCTCCTGTCCTGGTTTAGGACAAATTAGGGGAAATCTCCAAGAGGGAGCCCCCCAGAACAAAACAAACCTCCAACCACCCCTCCCCCAACACCGGGTTCGGGAAGGAATTTCTCGGAGGAGCAAAGTGGAAAACAAAACCTATTTATTTACAAGTAACAAAAGAACACTCCCCAACACAAGAAAAGAAAAGGGACCAGACTGTGTTGTGGAGGGCGCCGAATCTTCTCTAGCAGGCTTCGGGTGTCCTGGAGCTCGCAGGTCAGAATCCGGAGCCGGTCCAGTATCTTCAGGGGAGGGTAAGAAAGAGAGAGAGAGAACAAAAGAAAAAGGAAAAAAAAAAAAAAAAACAGCGCAAAAGCAAAAAGCAAGCAAGCAAGCAAGCAAGCAAGCAGCTAGCAAAGCCAAGCAGCAAAAGCCAAAAGCCAAAAGCCCAAAAGTGCCTGGTCCCACCCCCCCCCCCTCCTCTCTTCCCCATCCCGCCACAGCCAGACTGCCGGGGGGAGGGTGGGGGAAAAGGCACAGCTGCCAGACATAACACACGATATTGGGATAAAGGCTGTCACCCCACGACACCTCCATACCCTGCAGTTGTTTTTGCTTATGCGCTATTATTTGAACCAAATTATCCCTTATTCATATATTTTCTAAACAATTTAATTAAAATTGTTACTACTTTTAATATTGTTTGGCCTTTTTTTATGATGGGATAATTGAGCAAACATAACACTGTCTTTGCTCTGCTGAGCTATCTGTGCTGTGTGTGTCTGTGTGTGTGTGCATGGACTTGAAATGGCTGCTCTTGTGGCCTTGCTCCAAGCGGCTTCTGAAGGAGATGCTTCAAAGAAGACTGCAGCATTTCTGCCACCCTGCCACGTGGAAACAAAAACCTGCTGCGTGATTGCCCAGAGCTCTGGATATCTGTTCTTGTGTGAATGTAACTGTGAAGTCATGTTCTGTCAGGTCTGAATTCTGGACTCAGTCCAGGTCCAGTGCTGCAGCCAGGGGCACCAGCCTGCGCCTCACACGCCGCTCCCTTCCCTGGGCGGCGCAGGCTCTTCTCCAGGCTCCTGTGGGCCCGAGCCGGGTGCCCATGGAGCCCCGGCCCGGCAGGGCTGCAGGCCGCCCCCATGGCTCCCCGTGCAGCAGCCGGCCCTCTGCCCCCTGCCCTCGGGAGCCCTTGGCCAGCGGCTGCTGGCCGCGCCTCAGGGCTGTGCGGGCAGGGGAGGCCGGCTATGGGTGCAGGCAGCGCCCGGCCCAGGGGCTGAGCCCGCGCCAACCCTTCCCTCCTGCCGCTCTCTGCAGCTGGCAGAGGACAGGCGCCGAGCGGCCAAGCACCTGCACCAGGCCCTGCGCTACCTGCGGAGCCCACAGGAATCACTGCGAGAGGCGGCCGTCAGGTTCATAGGTGAGCCACGAGCCCGGGCTGCCCTTCCCCTCCCCGGCCTGGCCCGCCGCAGCTCAGCCCTGGCCCCGCCTGCTGCCCCGGCAGCGCCAGCCGGGCCCGGCGCCGTGGAGCCCTGATGCCCCAGTGCCCAATACTTGGTGTCTTCACCTTCATGGAGGGCACGAGCCCTCCAGGGGCTGCTGTCTGGATGCTGCCAGGAAGGGGCAGAGGCAGAGCTGGCGGCCAGGCAGGGCTGGCAGCTGTCCGGACCAAGGTGTCGTGACCGAGGCCCCCTTGACCCAGAGCTCTGGGCCGCAGAGCTGCTGCCACCATGGGGACGGCAGCCGTGTCTCCTCCAGCAGGGCTGCGGAGTCGCTGCTGCCCCGGTGGCTCTGGACCCCACAGAAAGAGCACCAGAGCGGGCTCAGGAACGAGCACAAGAACAGCAAGTCTATTTTCAGCACTTGCATTGGCTGCTCCTTTAGGGTGCTTGCACCATACTCAGAGACACAGAAAACCTCTTTCTCCTCTGAGAGTTATCCCTGTCTATGCACTTTCCCAATGCACAGGATGTTACGTGCTAACCTCAGACACACAAACAATGCTGCAATAAACTTTAAACTCAACTGGTTTTTTATTCCAGAAGGCATGAAAAACTTGCAGAAAAGTCCAAAGAGACATATTTGTGTCTCTGTAGAGTCCCTCTGGTCTGTGAAATACAGTAGCTGTAGCTGTGTTTGTGCAGCTGCTGATCCCTGGTATGGAAAAATTCCTTTCAGGAGGGAGCAGAATTATCTGACAGGGACGAAGTGTTGCCAGCAGTTGCTCCAGGTGCTCCAGCCATCAGCCCCTGCAGGAAGAAGCACAGCCCCCAATGCCCGGGGGGCTTTGGCTCCCTGTGGCACAGAAGCCCCCGGGGGCACAGGTCTGTGGGGCAGGAGACAGGCACCAGCGCTGCCAGGGCTTGGGGGGTGGCAGCTCTGCTTGGGCAGGGACTCTGCCCCAGCTGCTGATGTCAGCGCTCCCCGGGCCCCAGGGCTCAGAGCAGCATTGGTGCCCGGGCCCACTCGTTCCTTGTGCGAGTCACACCGGCGGGTTTAGGATGGCCACGGGCCGGGATGTGTACCAAGGAGGCCGTGCCAGCTTCCCTGGAAGGCCCTGTGCCCTTCCCAGAACGGCTGCGTCGGCAGCCCTGAGGGCTCCTTCTGCTGCCCTGAGCCCGCAGAGCAGGACAGCGTTTGCTGATGCTCTGAGCCCTTCCTAAAGATCCTGTGGGGGCTGCCTTAGACACCTGGGGCCAGGGATTCCTTCCAGCCTGGGCCATTTTGGCTGGGCTGGGGGCGGCCCCAGGGCAGGCGGCAGTGTGTGCAAGGGCCCTTGCTGACACGCTGCAGCACGGTCACTGTGACATGGAACCGGGTGTCCAAGGGCCCTTTGTGACACATGGCGACAAAGGAGCTGGCGGTGACAGGAGCAGGCCACAGTGCTCGGAGCACGCGACGGGACAGGACGGGACAGAGCGGTGCCGTGAGGAGCCCCCGCACAGCGCGCTCGTTCGTGTCCTACCCGGAGCTTATCCGAGGCGTTATTCCCAAAGGTGACCTCGTGGAAAGACTGCAGGCCTTGCTGATCCGTGGCCTTGCCGAGGTTCTCTTTTGCAGGAGCCTGCAAGGCCAGACTGTGGGACTTGGTGACTCAGAATTTTTCGGAAGCATCTCCCATCCCTGCCGCAGGCGCTCTTGACTGCAAACCACAATACTTGACAGAAGACTCCTGTCCTTGTGGCAGGAGCCCTTGAGACCGAGTGCAAGACTTGCTATCCTGCAGCCTTCCTGCGGCTTCTCTCTTGAAGGTGGCTGTCAGGCACAACTGCAGGACTTGGTGACTTGGAGCATTTCCAAGGCATCTCTCCTGCAACTGGCCACAAATCCAATCAGAGATATGGAGCAGAGACTGCCGAGAGTGCCAAACTTGGCCTGGGTGGAGGAGCAGGAAGAAGGCCCTGGAGCTGCCCCAGCAGTGAAGGCCGAGGAGGTGGTGCCCTTCCATCCACTGCAGGAGGGTGAGTAGCAGAGCTCGGCCACAGGACTGGTGCCTGCGGCCAGGCTGGCACCAGGGCAAGGCATGGCATGGCATGGCATGGCATGGCATGGCATGGCATGGCATGGCATGGCATGGCATGGCATGTCATGGCATGGCATGGAATGGTATGGCATGCCGTGCCGTGACGTGCCGTGCCGTGCCGTGCCATGCCATGCCATGCAATACCCTGGAGACATGCCCAAGGACAGGACGGAAGAGGGGCCGGGCAGACACCCCGCAGGGGCCGTGCTCCATCCCCTGGGGCATCCCGGGGCTCTCCCTGCCTGGGCAGCGCAGGGCTGGGCTGTGCTCTCTGGCCTCTCCCGCAGCCCCTCAGCTCTGGCTGCGCTCGCTCTTTGCCAGGTGCAGCCCTGGAGCGCACACAAGAGCAGGAGTCCAGCCGTGGCCGCTTCCGCAGCACAGCGCAGGTACCTGCAGCCACCCCCACCTGGGCTGGGCCTGCTGTCCCTGCTCAGCCCAGCACTGTGTGTGCAGCACTCCATGCAACCTCCCCGGCTTCCTGCCCCTTCCTACATCTCGTTTGCAAATTCACCAAGAGCTTTCAGTAGGAAGACACCAGCACTATGGGCACTGGGTTCAGAGCAAACTCTCAGCTCCTCAAACTTAAGACCAATGTCACCCTGCTGCATTTGCTCGTGGAGAAGGGTGTTTTCAGGCCAGAACAAGTAGGCAGCTTGTGGCCAGGCTTCAACTCCCCCATGAATCACATGGCTTCCCGAGCCACGCCTGCTGGTCCCTGGGTGCCTTTGAGGCCACAGCAGTGCACTGGGAAGGGAAGCACTTTTCTGGGGAAGCTGGAAACTTTGCTCCATCTGGCAGCTTTCCAAGTCCCCTCATGCCTTCTCCAGGTGCACTACCTCCCTGAGCGGTCTCCCAGCTCTCTGCGCTCTCATGTCCACAGCTCCTAGGACGGTGTCCGTGCCCTGTGCTGCTGCCTGGGCCCAGCCCGGCACGGCTCTGGGCTCCTGCCGGCCGGCTCCCTGTCACAGCCCTGTGCCTTTCAGGTCCTCGAGTGCCTCGGCTTGAAGGAATGCAGTGACAGTGTTCTGGACATCCTGTCAGAGAACTTGCAGAGCGAGCAGAGGGAGAGGCGTCATTTGGCACTCAGAGGCTTCAGAGTGCTGGGCAAGAATGCCTTGATGGTGAGAAGGGGGCAGTGGCTGAAGCCGTGCAGGAAGCGTGGGGCTGGGCAACACAGTCGCTTGGCCTTGCCTGGCCTTCGGGCGCTGGGGCAGCTGCTCCCAGCTCTCCTGCCTCCCGCTTCAGCTGCCTCAGTGCTTCAGGACAGGCCTTAGGCCTCTGGGCCCTGTGGCAGCAGGGTGGCCTTTCCCAAACTTGTGTTCCACACATGCTGAAAAAATGCGGAGCCTGACTGAAAGGCTTGTGGAGCTCCTGCAGGAAAATGAAAGCAATGTGATCAGGATGACCATTCTTCTACTGAGATATTTGCTGCTGGATAATGGTACTCCAATACCCACCCCCATCGCCCCGCAGCTGGCTGAAGCGCTCCTGCCACTTTTTGACCATGTAAGGCTCTGTGCCCACAGCCACAGCCACTGGCTGCTGCCCGGACACTTGGTGCCCTGTGGAGATGAACGCCTGTGCTCTGGGGGCCTGAAGCAGCTGATGCTGAGGTCTTTTGCCTTTCCTTTCATTCAGGATGATAGCCAGGTGCAGCTGAGCTCCATGTGTGTCTTCCAAGAGATGCTGGAGTTAGTAACAGAAGATGGAAGAAAGGCCTTGAAGTCCCACATAAGCCAGAGCCTGGTCCCACTCTCCTTCCACTGCCACGATGGGAATAAGATTGTTGCTGAGGTAAGCACTTGTGGCCAGCTGCTGCCCCTGGGAGGGGGCTGGGCTGCCTCCTGCCCGAGCACCTTGCAGGCTGCAGCCTCGTCCTGGCTGTGGCACTGGGATGCTCCTGTGCCCTGGCCGGTGGGGCCATCTGTATGTCTCTGTGGTGCTCTCCAGGCCTCTCGAGAAACGCTGCATTCTGCAGCCAGATTCCTTAAAAGGAGGGATATTGAACAAATGCTCCAGGTGGATCAGACATGGAGGTTCGGCGAGGGCCTGGTAAGAGCCGCCGCAAATCCCCAGCCTCAACCCGGAGAAGGCCCCTGAGGGCGGTGCTCAGTGTGTGGGCTGGCAGCTGTGCCCCTGCCCGCTGCTGCAGACAGAGGCCGCGCGGGCTCTTCCCCAGGCTCCCGTGGGCCCGAGTCGGGTGCCCATGGAGCCCCGGCCTCGTGGGGTTGCGGGCCGGCACCGCGGCTCCCGGGCAGCAGCCGGCCCTCTGCCCCCTGCCCTCGGGAGCCCTTGGCCAGCGGCTGCTGGCCGCGCCTCAGGGCTGTGCGGGCAGGGGAGGCCGGGACTGGGTGCAGGCAGCGCCTGGCCCAGGGGCTGAGCCCGCGCCAACCCTTCCCTCCTGCCGCTCTCTGCAGCTGGCAGAGGACAGGAGCCGAGCGGCCGAGCACCTGCACCAGGCCCTGCGCTACCTGCGGAGCCCACAGGAGCCCCTACGAGAGGCGGCCGTCAGGTTCATGGGTGAGCCACGAGCCCGGGCTCCCTCCCCGGCCCGGCCCGCCGCAGCTCGGCCCCGGCCCCGCCTGCTGCCCCGCCCCGCCAGCCGCGCCCGGTGCCGTGGAGCCCCGCCTGTCCTGGGCGTTGCTGCTGCCGCCCTCTGGCAGCCGTGCCCTGGGGCGGCAGCGTGCTGCAAGGGCCGGGCTGAGCCCTGCCGGGCCAGCAGCCCGTGTGGCCACAGCGCCGGCAGCGCCGCTGGCAGGGAGCTGTGCCGCTGGCGCCGTGACAGGCTCTGTGTTCACAGGCATGGCCGGGCGGCACCTGAGGGGGAAGCAGGAAGAGCTGCAGCTGATCTGCACTGGTGAGTGAGTGAGGGCAGCGGGCTGACAGCGGGGGCTGCCGGGGGAGTTGCAAGCCCTGGCCTGGCTGCGGAGGGCTCTGCACCCGTGGGCAGAGCACACTGACATTTCAGGGCCACATGGGGGATTTGTGGCCAGCAACTTTGGGCTGATCCCCTTGCTCCCTGCTCCCTCCTGGCCATGGCAACAGCCGGCTGGGATGGCCCTTGCAGGGGTCTCTCCTCGGCTTCCCGCAGATGCGGGATATGATCGTGGCTCTGTTCCTCTTTCTTGCAGCCCTGGAAGAAATGGCATATGACAGCAGTCCTGCCATCAGAAATCTGTCAGCTGAAGCTGGGTTCGTTCTGCGGGCTGTACAGAGGGCTCCCTACTCCACTTGGCATAAGCTGCGAGATGAGTTCCGCAGCGCATGGAAGAAACGGCCTCGCCCGTGACACAGAGCCTTGCTGTTCTGCTGGAACTCTGTGTAAAGTTGATTTGGAAGAGTCTTGTCTGCTGGGGCCACTTGAGCCAGCAGGGATTTTCTTTTTATTCAAGATTTTTGTGTTCATATTTTAATTTTTCTATTGTATGTAAATAAAAATATGTATAGTAGACAGATGTGGGATCTCAGGATTTGAGCCCTGGGATGCCGGGCCCCCGAGACCACCCTTGGGGGGCCGGGAGTCCTGGAATGTTGCCAGAAGTGTCTGGTGGCAGGACTTTGACCCTACACGGGAGACGACACCTTTATGAAGATAAGAGGGCCTCACCGGGGTGAAGGGCGAAAAGATTAGCTAATTAGAGGGTAAGAAACAGGGTTTAGGATTTATGTACAGGGGGGTTTAGAGGAGCAAGATGGAGGAATTGGGGTGTGTCCTGTCCTCCTCCTTCTTCCTCCTCTCCTCCATCTTCTTTGGCCACGGTGGCACCTTTCTATTGGTTATTACTAAGAGTACACCGAGTTATAAGAATAGATGGTATTGGGGAAAAATGATAAATATTGTATACGTAACTAGGGGTATAAAGATACGTGGCTGCCCAGAGGGCAGACACAGTGTGCCCATGGCTGACTGCTGAGCAGATCTTTGTTAGGCTGAAAGAACATCTTTTAGATAAACAATTAATAAACATAAAACCAGAAAGAAGAACTGAAGCCTCTTCTCGTCCTTAAACACGCGTGGTGCCCCAAGGCCACCCTCAGGCCTTCCCAGGCCCCTCAAACAGCCGAGATAAACAGGACACATGGCGTCCCTGGACGGACAAGAAACCACCACAACCTTTCGGGGAGATAAACCGGACATTTGGCTTTCACTGGGTGAGCTCTGACCACCACAACCTTTCGGGGGGGCACCACCACCACCTTCAAAGCCCTGAAGAAAAAGAGAGAGAAGAAGAAAACAAAAGCTAACAGAGACTGCAAAAAAAAAAAAAAAAAAAAAAACAAAAAAAAAAAAAAAACAAAAAAAACAAAACAGCAGTCACTGAGAATTCCACCTCTCAGTTTCTGCCGAAGACAATCGTAGCAGAACAGCCCGGACTGGAACCAGAAGGCGCCCTGGAACCACTTCTCCTGATCTGCTGGACAGATCGAGACGTCCAGACTGCTCTGACACCAGATTTGGTAAGAAAGCCTGAAAAATAACAACATGGGGGCACACCTTCCCAGGAACAACGGGAAACCTTCCCAGGAACAACGGGAAATTTTGTCCACCTTATAAGGTGTGACACAAACATAAAAAAAAAAAAAAAATTAATTAGCTCTGGCCTTAAAAGGCCAGGAAGGAAGACCCCCGAGACGCAGCAGACGTCCGGGGGGGGAGCCTCAAAAGAGGGGGGAGCAAGACTCCGGAAAAAATTAGCTCTGGCCTTAAAAGGCCAGGAAGAAATAACCCAACAGACGCAGCAGACGTCTCGGGGGGGGCCCTCAAAACAGGGGGGAGCAAGACTCCGGAAAAGATTAGCTCTGGCCTTAAGAAGCCAGGGGGAAATGCTCTTGGAGAAAAAAGAGCAAGAAATATTATTAAAATACCCGGTCCCAAAACCCAGAAACCCTGGGAAACTCCCAAAAAGCGTCCTGAAAGCCCAGAGAGCATGGAGGGCCAGGAGCAGGGGGGGGTGAGAGGGGACTGGGGGAGGCGCTTTCTCGCAGCCAGGCAGCGGCGGAGCAGGCGGGGAGCGCGGGTAAAGAAAAAACAAAAGACGCGTGTTCAGATACGGCTTTGCTAAGCTCAGGGCCGGGGGGTGCAGCGGCCCCGGGGGCCGGCAAGGTAGCAGAAACGCGCGCGGCGGGCAAAACTCGCAAGAACCCGGGAGGGCAGAAGTCACATGCCAGCGCAGCAGGGGCGTCCGACATGGGCAGCGGCATGGGGGAAATCGCGCAATCCCAGAAAGCTGCGGTGAGACGCAGGGGGCGCGCGGTTGTGACGCAAAAAACCCGGAGCGAGTCGCGGCGGGCGCGGGTGCCGGCGGGGACGGCCGCACACACCGACATAGGGCCACACACACACACAGCGTCGGAGGAGGAGGAGACAGTCAGGGGCAGACCAAGGGGGGAAAATTCAGAGGCGGAATAAAAAGGGAGAGGAAAAAATCACCTCGGGAGAGACAGAGGGCGGCTCGGAAAGCACGCATGCGCAGAGTAAAGAGCGCGGGCGGGGGCGGGCTAGACCCACGGTGACGTCTCAGGCGAGGAGGGGCCCTCTCCAGACTTGGTGCCTTTGGTAAAAACCCTCGGGGTCCCAAGCCTCTCCCCTCCCGGGGAAGCTTGTGTGTTCTAACCCTATTGTCAGTTGAATCAAAAAACAGGTAACCCCGGTCTCAAGTAAGCCTGCAAACAGCGACAATCGGCTGAATGAGAGGCAGTTGTGTTCATGCAGTCGTCCCAGCCACGGAGCCCGGTGACAGCGCCGCTCGTGGGGGAATGACCGAAGTGCATGACATGCCAGATCGGTTCAGCAGAGATACAGCATCATTTCGTAACGACTCTGCAACTATACAGCGATTTTCCTCAACAAGATATAAGAAGAAACGAATACTCAGGCAAAAGTCGGGACGCAGACTGCAAAGGACAACTTAGAAGAGAAACAAGAGAAACGGAAAGACTCTGGGGGGGTTTTCCCTTTGGGGTCTTGAATATTTCTGTATAAGGACGAAAGACACTGGGAGGTTTTCTCCTTGGGGTCTTGAATTGCAATAAGCAATGGGGCAAATTTACCTATTACAGGGGAAACTGACAAAGGATCATATATTAATCAGCTGGTAGATTTCTTTGACATTTCTCCTATTTGGAGAAGAATCTTAAGGATAGGGTTTTATGTTTTAATAGTCCTACTAGTCCTCATGATTGTCGTCCCGTACATTTTTGTATGTCTGAAGCGCGCCATGAATCGGGTGATAAAAGAGGTTTTCTTGGTGCAAACAGAAGGGGGAGATGTGGGATCTCAGGATTTGAGCCCTGGGATGCCGGGCCCCCGAGACCACCCTTAGGGGGCCCGGGAGTCCTGGAATGTTGCCAGAAGTGTCTGGTGGCAGGACTTTGACCCTACACGGGAGACGACACCTTTATGAAGATAAGAGGGCCTCACCGGGGTGAAGGGCGAAAAGATTAGCTAATTAGAGGGTAAGAAACAGGGTTTAGGATTTATGTACAGGGGGGTTTAGAGGAGCAAGATGGAGGAATTGGGGTGTGTCCTGTCCTCCTCCTTCTTCCTCCTCTCCTCCATCTTCTTTGGCCACGGTGGCACCTTTCTATTGGTTATTACTAAGAGTACACCGAGTTATAAGAATAGATGGTATTGGGGAAAAATGATAAATATTGTATACGTAACTAGGGGTATAAAGATACGTGGCTGCCCAGAGGGCAGACACAGTGTGCCCATGGCTGACTGCTGAGCAGATCTTTGTTAGGCTGAAAGAACATCTTTTAGATAAACAATTAATAAACATAAAACCAGAAAGAAGAACTGAAGCCTCTTCTCGTCCTTCGATACGCGGGCTGCCCAAGGCCACCCCCGGGCCTTCCAGGCCCCTCAAACAGCCACACACAGGAGGATAAACCGGACAGACAGACTCCCAGGATCTTTTCCTTGCGAGGATCGGCAGGGCTTAGGGGAGGAGGATGAAAAGGGTGCTTGCACTCAGCCAGCTGCCAACGCGTGCAGTGCTGCAGGGGAAATGGCCAGAAGCCCCTTGGCCTTTGGTGGTTCTGCTGAAGCCTTTGTGCTGCCCACAGAGCGGCTGGGCAGGGGCCGGGGCTGCGGGGATCCCTGTGAGAGCAGAGCCCAGAGATGGCCACAAGCCCTGTGCCAGGCAGGAAGCGCCATCCGTGTCCTCCTGCCCGTGTGCTGCCGGCGGCCTTGCTGAGGGCTCCCAGGCGCCTCTGCATGGGGCTGCTCTGGAGCTGCTGTGGGGCTGCGGCGCTGCTGCCGGGCAGCTTGGCCGGGCTGGGGCAGCCCCTGAGGGGCTGGGGCGCTGGCAAAGCCCTGAGCAATGGGCTGTCAGAGGCCACAAGCAGCCCCCAGCGGCCGCCTTGTTCCTGCCAGAGCTGACTTGCAAGAGGGACCCTGGGCACTCTGGAACTAACAGCATCGGTGTTGTTGGAAACCCAAATTCAGAGAAATCTCAGACCTTTGGTCTTGTCAGCAAAGCTTAGAATTAAACACAGGATTTGAGCTGAGACCTTGGAAAGGGCTTCCAAAGCTAGGTGCTAGAAGCAAGAATGTGAATTTCTAGTTTATTATAGCAGAGACACGGGGAGGAATATTGAAGTGGAGGAAAGTTTAGAGCTTTAGTGCTGAAGATCTAGAAAAAATAAAAGTAGTTACAATGGTAAACAAGAAGCTTAGGATGCAGTGCTGTGAGTTTCTGTGTCATAACATGATTGGCTAAGGAAGCGTACACTGTAGCTTGAGTCCCTAAGATGAAATATTGAAGGATTGGCTGCAAAACATAAACATTCTTGTTGGCAGTGTCTTCTTGGCCAAGAAGTCCTTCAAAGCTCTTGTAACTACAAGTCTTGTGGGCCTTGTGAGCCATGCAGGGCAGATGTGAGCCAAACTCAACCTTCCTGTCTGTGTAGAAGAGAAGAAAAAGCAATGGCATCGTCTAAAACACTCAGAGGTCTGCTCTCTAGCTCGTTAGAAACTCCCTCAAATCCCCCAAAGTGGGATTTAGCTACAAAGAGATGAGAAGGACTCTTAGTGCTGGCTCTTTGACTCCACAGCAGCTGCTTTAGAATCTTTCACATGAGCCTGTGTAGTCATGTGCCAGAAATGTATCATTTGAAGAAACCTTCCCAAGTGACTTGCATGGAGGTTTGCCTGAAGGGTATTTGAGGAGATAGGCTCCCAGCAGAGGTCTGGGCTTTGGCCTAGCTGTGTCCCCTGCTGATTGTGAAGTGTGCCATCAGCTGCAGGGCTTCCTGGGCTAAAAATATCATCAAGTCACTTGGACTTGCTCTTTTAGGCCTCTAAGAGCTGGACCAAATGTCGGGGCACATTTGGAGACCTCGTCTGTGGGTGGATGGACCACGGAGGATTTTCCCAATTGCTGGGAATGGTTCTCCAGGTCCCTGGTGTAAAACGGGGCTCCCCAGCAACTGCGCATCTGCAAGATGATAAACAATCGTCTTGGTTTGAAGAGAGACGTGTCTGCTAATGAAGGCAGAAGGCTTCTCTGAAATGGAAAAATAAATCCCCTCCCTTCAAATGATTCTCATTTAGAAATTCAAATGCTCCCAGGGAAAGATACGGGGATAGGACTGTGCTCGCAGAGCCGGGCAGCGTTTGCTGATGCTCTGAGCTCTTCCCAAAGATCCTGTTGGGCTGTCTTAGACACCTGGGGCCAGGGATTCCTTCCAAGCTGGGCCACTTTGGCTGGGCTGGGGGCGGCCCCAGGGCAGAAGGCAGTGTGTGCAAGGGCCCTGGGTGGCACGCTGCAGTAGGGTCTCTGTGCCATGGAACGGAACCCGGTGACCAAGGGCCCTTTGTGACACGTGGGAAATAGAAGCTTGCCCGGCTGCTGGGAACGCACAATGGGGCAGAACGGGACAGAGCAGTGCCGTGAGGAGCCCCCGCACAGCGCACCCGTTCCTGTCTGACCCGGAGCCTTTCCGAGGCTTCTCTCCTGCAGCTGAGCTCGAGGCCAGACCACAGGACTTGGTGACCTGTGGCCTTCCCGAGGCTTCTCTTCTGCAGGTGCCCTCACAAATCCAGTCATTATCATGGAGCAGAGACCCCTGAAAGCGCCCAAGGTGGCCTGGGGGAAAGAGGAGGAAGAAGGCCCTGGAGCTGCCCCAGCACATGCAACCAAAGCGGTGGTGCCGTTTGAGCTGCCACAGGAGGGTGAGTGGCAGAGCTGGGCCACAGGGTCGGTGCCCACAGCCAACTTGGCGCCATCCCATCCCATCCCATCCCATCCCATCCCATCCCATCCCATCCCATCCCATCCCATCCCATCCCACCCAATCCCATCCCATGCCCACGCACAGGACGGAAGAGGGGCCGGGCAGACACCCCGCAGGGGCCGTGCTCCATCCCCTGGGCCATCCCGGGGCTCTCCCTGCCTGGGGATCGCAGGGCTGGGCTGTGCTCTCTGGCCTCTCCCGCAGCCCCTCAGCTCTGGCTGCGCTTGCTCTTTGCCAGGTGCAGCCCTGCAGCGCACACAGGAGCAGGACCCCGCCCATGGCCTCTTCCGCAGCACTGCGCAGGTACCTGCAGCCATCCCCACCTTGCCTGGGCCTTCTGGCACCACGCTTGGAGCATTCCCAGCAACATCCCTGGCTTCTTGCCCTTCTCCTACAGCTGGTTTGCAAATTCATCAAGAAAATTCGGGCGGAAGAGACCAGCACCATGGGCACTGGGCTCCGAGCATATTCGCACATCTTCAAAACCAAGACCAGTGCTGCCCTGCTGGATATGCTCGTAGAGGAGGGCTTTTCCAATCCAAAGCAAGTAAGCATCCTGTGGTCAGGGTTTGATCCTCCCAGGAATTGCTTGGTCTCGTAAGCCACGCCGGCCGGTCACTGTAACTCTTTGAGGCCATGGCAGTGTGGTGGGAAGGGAAGCACTTCTGTGGGGAGGCTGGGGACATTGCTCCCTCCGGCAGCTTTCCAAGTCTCCCCGTGCCTTCTCCAGGTTCCTGCCCTGGTCAGGTACATCCACCAGTGGCTCCTGGCCAATCAGTTTGCTGAGCACAGGCTGAACAGGACCCTGCTGGATCTCACCGAAGCACAGCCCGCTGACGTGGTCATGACGCTCCTGCGTGTGGCCCCGTCCTGTGACAGGTATGGGGCCCACCTGCCCAGAGGGCTCAGGGCTTGCCAGCCCATCAGCCTGTACAGCCTGGCCCAGGTGTGTGACCAACAGAGAGTTCCAGGGCCCTCTGGCTGCTCCCTTGGCCAGCCCCGGCACGTCAGCCCCCGAGCCTGCTGCGGTGCTCCCTCGTTGCCCTTCAGGGGCCTGTCCCCAGCAGCCTGGGCTGCCTGTGTGCTGCTGGCGAGTGGCGATGGGCACAGGCAGAGCTGGCAGCCAGCTCAGGTCCCCACTGCTGCTCAGGCCACGGTGCTGTGTCTGAGACCCTCCTGAGACAGAGCTCTAACCCCACAGAGCTGCTTTGACCATGTGGAAGAGCATCATGTGCTCGCCCAGGACTGCAGAGCAGGCGCTGCTGATCCTCCTGGATGTGCTGGGGAGCTGGCCAGAGCACAGCACGTGCACCTCGGATGGGGACAAAACGGGTGTCTTTGTCCTGGCTGTGAGTTTCTGTAACTGGCCTTTGCTGTCCCAAGGCTGCCTCTCCAGCAGTTCTCCATCCTCCTTCCCCCACTGCATCTCCCTGCCTCAGGCGCTGGGTTGAAACCCGGCCCAGGGACAGCTTCAGGCCCACCAGGCCCCGTGCTCCCCCTGCGTCTCTCTGAGTCTCTCCCTCCCCTGCTCGGGCCCTGCCACACGCACACCTCGGCACTGAGCCCTGTCTCGGGGGGCTTTGTTCTTTGCAGGCAACCATGGTGATGTGGAAGATCCTCCAGATGCCCTGTGTCCCACATATGGTGACGGTGTATTTGCCCCGCCTCTTTCTGCATCTGCTCTCCCAAGTGTTTTTCAGCACTCTGGATACGCCAGAGGAGGTCAATGCATTCTGGAAGGGATGCCAGGAGGAATACGGCCTTGCCACCACCCCCAACAGGTGCTCCATCCCACTCCTCCTTTCCCTGCTACGTCCCTGGGCAGGAGCCAGTGTTCACAGCATGACCCGGGCTTTGCTGTGCACGCAGATTTGCAGTGCAGACCCTGAAGTCCCTGCTCTGCCGAACGCAGCACGAGGATGTGGTGTTTGCAATGGAACGCAGGTGTGGCTGGGACACGCTGCTGTGTTCCGACACCCACCACTGTGCCGTGGGTCTGCTGGCCAGGTGAGACCCCCTTGTCCCCAGTACCTCTGACAGTTGTGCTCTGTGCCTAGGGAGCTCCACACAGTCCCCGAGGTCGTGGCCCAGAAGGCCTTGTCACCGAGGGATGGCCAAGCAGACTGGCAAAGGCTGGGAGAGGAGGGTGCCCACCAGGAGCTGCCTCCCAAATAGCCCAGGGCCGCTTGCAGGATGCTGGGGAAAGACCAGACCTCTGTGTGTCAGTCCTGGCAGAGGTTTGTCCCCCTGGCCCACAGTCTTGCTTCCTTTTCCTCCTGCCAGGGAGATGTGCTGTGTCTCCATCCCCTTGTGTTCCCGGATCGCTCGCTACCTGCTGCGGCTGCTCAGCACACAGGAGCCACGCTGGGAGCTGCCCGCCCTGGCGTTCCTTGTGGAGGTGAGCCTGATGGCCAGCGCTGCCTGGCTGAGCTGCCTCCCAGCTCTCTGCCCTCTCGGAGCCGCAGCTGCCTGGCACGGTGCCCGCGCCCTGTGCTGCTGCCAGGGCCCGGCCCTGTGCGGCCCCGGGCTCCTGCTGGCCGGGTCCCTGTCACTGCCCTGTGCCTTTCAGGTCCTCGAGTGCCTGCACTTGAGTGAACGTGCTGCTAACAGAGTCCTGAAAATCTTGTCAAGGCAGCTGCAGAGCGAGTGCAGGGAGAGGCGTCGCCTGGCGCTCAGGGGCCTTCTAGAGCTCATTGAGGAGCCCTCAATGGTGAGAAGGTGGCAGCGGCTGAGGCTGAGCTGGGCAATGCAGTCACTTGGGCTTGGCTGGGCTTTGGGTGCTGGGGCAACTGCTCTCAGCTCTTCTGCCTCCCAGTTCAGTTCGGGACAGGCCTTTGGCCTCTGGGCCTTGAGGCAGCAGGATGGAATTTCATAAACTTGTGCTCCTCACAGACCAAAAAAATGTGGAGCCTGACTGAAAGCCTTGTGGAATTCCTGTGGGATGCAGATGGAGAGATAGTTTTCATGACAGTCATGCTCCTCAGCTTTATCATTTTGGACAACGACATGCTGATGCCTGGCCCCATCACACTGCAGCTGCTTGAGGCGCTCCTGCCACTCTTTGACCACGTAAGGCTCACTGCTCTCAGCCACGGCCACTGGCTGCTGTCCGGACACTTTGTGCCCTGTGGATTTGCAGGCCTGTGCCAGGCTGAGCCCCGTGCAGCCAATGCTGAGGTCTTTTGTTCTTCCTTCCATACAGAACAATTGGCAGATTCAGCTGATCTCCATACTGCTCTTCCGAACATTGCTGACTCTTCCACAGGAAAAGGAAAAAAAGGCCCTGAAGACACCCCTGCACCAGAGCCTGCTGTCCCTCTTCTTCCACTGCCATGATGAGAAGCGGCTTGTGGCACAGGTGAGGACTCGTGGGCGGCTGCTCTCCCCCTGGCAGGGGGCTGGGCTGTCTCGTGCCCTGGCGCCTGCTGTACTGCAGCCTCCTCCAGGCCTTGGCACAGGGACGCGAGTCCTGCGCCCTGCGCTGTGGGGCCATCTCCACGTCTCTGCTGCTCTCCAGGCTTCTCAGGAAACGCTGCTTGGTGTGGCCGAGTTCCTGAAGAGAAGGGATCTTGAAAGACTGGAGAAGAGGCAGAATCTGTGGATGTTTAGCGAGTGCCTGGTAAGGACAGCCTGCCGGCCCCAGCCTCAGCCCGGAGAAGCCCCCTGAGCGCGGTGCTCAGTGTGCAGGCCTGGCCGCTATGGCCCTGCCCGGTGCTGCACGCAGAGGCCGCGCGGGCTCTTCTCCAGGCTCCCGTGGGCCCGAGCCGGGTGCCCATGGAGCCCCGGCCTGGCAGGGCTGTGGGGCAGCACCACGGCTCCCTAGGCAGCAGCCGGCCCTCTGCCCCCTCCCATCGGGAGCTCCTGGCCAGCGGCTGCTGGCCGCACCTCAGGGCTGTACGGGCAGGGGAGGCCGGGGCTGAGCGCAGGCAGTGCCCGGCCCAGGGGCTGAGCCCGCCCAACCCTTCCCTCCTTCCGCTCTCTGCAGCTGGCAGAGGACAGGAGCCAAGCGGCCGAGCACCTGCACCGGGCCCTGCCCTAGCGGAGGTGGGCTCCTCCTCCCTAGCGGAGCCCACAGGAATCACTGCGAGAGGCGGCCCTCAGGTTCATGGGTGAGCCACGAGCCCGGGCTGACCTTCTCCTCCCCGGCCCGCCGCAGCTCGGTCCCGGCCCCGCCTGCTGCCCCGGCCCCGCCAGCCGGGCCCTGGGGCGCCTTGGAGCCCCGCCTGGCCCGGGCATTGCAGCTGCCGCCCTCTGGCAGCCGTGCCCTGGGGCGGCAGCGGGCGGCAAGGGCCGGGCTGAGCCCTGCCGGGCCAGCAGCCCGTGTGGCCACAGCGCCGGCAGTGCCGCTGGCAGGGAGCTGTGCCGCTGGCGCCGTGACAGGCTCTGTGTTCACAGGCATGGCCGGGCGGCACCTGAGGGGGAAGAAGGAAGAGCTGCAGCTGATCTGCACTGGTGAGTGAGGGCAGCGGGCTGACAGTGGGGGCTGCTGGGGGAGTTGCAAGCCCTGCCCCGGTAGCAGAGGGCTCTGCTCCCTGTGCGGACCAGGGGCGGCGTGGGCAGAGCACACAGAGATTTCAGGGGCACCTTGGAGATTCGTGGCCAGCAGCTTCAGGACGGTGCCATTGGTCCCTGCTCCCTCCTGGCCGTGGCTAGAGCCGGCTGGGATGGCCCTGGCAGGGGGCTCTCCTGGGCTTCCTGGGCAGATCTGGGATCTGACCATGGCTCCGTCCCTCTCTTGCAGCCCTTGAACCCCTGACAGAGGACATCAGCAGTGCAGTGTCGGATGTGGCACTAGAAACACTGTATGTCCTCCAGGCACTGCAGAGTGAGCGATATTCCCTCTTCCAGAGGCTGCAAGATCAGCTCCGCAGGGCATGGAGGACACGACCTCGTCTGTTGGGGCTCGGCTGGCTGCGCTGCTGCAGCTCTGCAGAGACCTGATGTCAGAGGCTCTTTCTGCTGGGGCCACCTGAGCCAGCTGGAACTTTCCATTTCTTTAAGATTGTCCTTTTCTTCTTTTTGTTTTCTTTTTTCCTTTAGTATATGAATATAGTGTGTGTTATAATACACAGACTCCCAAGAGCTTTCTTTTGCTACCTAGGGTCTGCAGGTGATAGGGGAAGAGGATGAGAAGTGTACCCTGGCTCAGCAAGCTGCCCAGGCATGCAGTGGGCAAGGGAAAAGGGCCAGAAGCCCCTTGTCCTGTCGTGGTACTGCTGAAGCCTTTGTGCTGGTGACAGAGCGGGTGGGCAGGGGCCGGAGCTGCAGGGATCCCTGTGAGAGCGGTGCTGGAGATGGCCACAAGCCCTGTGCCAGGAAGGAACCACCCTCTGTATCCTCCTGCCCGTGTGCTGCTGGCTGGATTGCTGAGGTCTCCCAGGTGCCTCTGCATGGGGCTGCTCTGGAGCTGCTGTGGGGCTGCGGCGCTGCTGCCGGGCAGCTTGGCCGGGCTGGGGCAGAGCCTGAGGGTCTGGGGCGCTGGCAAGCCCTGAGCAATGGGCTGTCAGGGGCCACAAGCAGCCCCGCGGCAGCCACCCTGTTCCTGCCAGAGTAGACTTACAAGAGGGATCCTGGGCACTCTGGAACTAACAGCATCAGTGTTGTTGGAAACCCAAATGCAGGGAAATTTCAGACCTTTGGTCTTGTCAGCAAAGCTTAGAATTAAACACAGGATTTGATCGGAGACCTTGGATAGGGCTTCCAAACTTAGGTGCTGGAAGGGAGAATGTGGATTTCTAGTTTATTATAGCAGAGAGACGGGGAGGAAGGTTGAAGCGGAGGAAAGTTTAGAGTTTTAGGGCTGAAGATCTAGAAAAAATAAAAGTAGTTACAATGGTAAACAAGAAGCTTAGGATGCAGTGCTGTAGGTTTGTGTGTCTGATGTAGCAGGCAGGGCCTGGCATTCGGAAGATCTCGTGATGTTACGGGAAGACAGGGCCCCTGTCCCCTTAGATAAGAAAATTAACATAGGAATGTAGACCCCTGAACCAGATGCCAGTAACTTTCCACTTGCCCAGTAACTTTCCATCCCTACTAACCATAGATGGTAAAGACAGACCCTCGCCTGACGTAGAAGCCCCTTAGACTATAAAACCCCACGAGAAGAGAGAATAAAGGCCTTTGACCGTCCACCATGTTGGTGTTAGCGTGTTTCTTAGGCCCGAGCGACCCTGGGAAAGGGGGTCGCCGTGCTGTCTCCTGAAACCAGGTCGCCTGCCTTCTATCAGAAGGCAACATCTGGTGCCGAAAACCCGGGAAGCCGATCAGCGCCTGGGAATGGGGATTCACCTGGACAGGAAGCAGCGACTGTGGTGGCCGGTCCAGTCCGACCACAGCGAGGGGGACGCCCCTGGACCAGCACGGATGATGGGATCCGCAGCGAAGGTCGTAAGTTGGGCTCATGAGCAATGGGGAATTAAATGTGAGCTCAGGAATTCTAATCTTGCTATTGCAAGGCTCCTAGAGCTGGGGACGATCGAACGTCCAGTAAATATTTTATATTGGGAGGTGTGGGAGAAGCGCACTGCCGCCTTAGCAGAGGATACTAAGTCCTCAGGCAGTGGTAAAAGCCTCAAAGTGTGGGGGAAAGTAGAAGAGGCCCTACGCAAGGCATTAGAAGAACAGGAGACATGGAAAGTCGCGCATATACGTTTATTTGTTGCAGTAAAGCGGGGGGCAGGGGCTGCGATGCACACAGTGTCTGAGAGCGATCGGATTGAATGCGGGAATATGCCAGGGCCGGGAGCGTTCCACCCCTTCCCAAGCCCGAGCCCAGACCCCCCGGAGCCCCCAGGAGACCCCCCGGAGCCCCCATGGGACCCCCCGACCCTCTCGCGGAGCCCGCCGGGTCCCAGCCCCCCCGCGGAACCTTCCGAAAAATCCGCGGTTTCTCTATCCGTCCCTTCCCCGCCGGCCGCCAGCCCAGCGCGGGAGGCAGAGCAGCACACGCAATTCTTCTGCCGGGGACAGGCAGAGGGGGCGCGGAGTGCAGCCAAATTGTCGGACCCCGCCGGGACCGGCGGGGACTCACCGCCGCCGTTTGCGTTTGAAAATAGCGCCGAACCGCATGGCAAGGGTGGAAGGGAAGAGGCGGGGGGCGGAGATGCAGTCAGTCTGCTTGACAACGCATGCACGGGCGAGGGGGGAGAAGGAGCGGCCCCTGCAGTGGTGTGTGAGACCAATCAGAGCGCTCTATTCAAATTAGGTCCTTATAGGGCAAGGACCTCCCCCTGCAGCAGGTGGGGGGAGCCCAGGGGGAGGGAACGGCACCACCCCCGAAGGGAGGAGCAGGGTCGGAGCCGCACAAAACGGCACGGAGCGCCGGAAATGTGCCGGCATTCAGCTTCCGCCTCAGAGTCAAGTAACAGCTGCTCAGACAGCTCGGAAGAGCTGACCGAGCCCGGCTGGGACTCGGAAACCGAGAGAGCAGAATTAATACGGTTTCAAGCGAAACCGAATAAAGCTTTAAACAATATCAGGAAACGGTCGCAACACAAACTCACCGATTGGGGAAAAACAAAGACAGCTTGTAGGGACCGAGCACCGGCAGCCTCCATGAACGCTTTCCCGGTGGGGGTTGCCGGAGCACAGGGAAACCAGCGGGGGGCATATACCCCAGTTAACCTAAGGGAAGTCAAAGCGATTTCAGAAAGAGGAGTCAATTCAGCCGTAGTACCCACTCTCGTGGACGACCTTTCTAACAATAATGATCTGTTCACTTTTGATATTACGCAAATAAGCCGCATGCTTTTTGATGAGGCGGGGTGGATTCTATTTAAACAGGGGTGGTGGGACGACCGCGTTAGCCCAGGCTTCTGGGGAAAGGCACCAACTCAGCGAGCTGTCCCCAGCCGGCACAACTTTCCCTGGCAGCATCCTTGCTCCGAGCATGCCCTAGAGGGATCTGTAGGAGCTGCGGGAAGACACCCCGATGCAGCGGCCCGGCCACGGTGACCCCCAGGGGGGCAGGAGACCCTCGTGCCCTGTGCCCTCACAGGGAGCGGTCAATTTTGCATCCCCGCTTACGGTGCAATGGCCGAGCGGTCAGACCAAACAAAGTGATTAAAAGCGTGCCGAAAGGGAAAAACGCAACCTACCCTAAAACCCTACCCACTAGAGTTAGCAAAGTCCCAACCAGCCATGCGGAAGTCTTTCAGACAGACCGCGCAGCCAGGGCGGACTCAGACCCAATCCTTCGTATGTTAGAAGCTACCTTTATATCCCTAAATGAATCCAACCCTAACCTAACCGAATCCTGCTGGCTTTGCTACAATGTCAAACCTCCCTTTTATGAGGGAATCGCTTTAAACACTCCCTTCAGTTACTCCACAGCCGATGCCCCTCACCAGTGCAGATGGGAAACCCCTCGCAAAGGAATCACCCTGAGTCAATTCACAGGCCAGGGCAGATGCTTTGGCAAGGAAACCCTAGCTAGGCGGAGAGGCAACGTCTGCACCAAAGTTGTCAAGCCTACCAGGAAAAACAGTAAGTGGGTAGTCCCATCCGCACCTGGGATGTGGGTTTGCCAGCGATCTGGAGTGAGTCCCTGTGTGTCTCTTGCCAAATTTGATGACTCTAATGACTTTTGTGTCCAAGTTCTGATTGTTCCTAGGGTCCTGTACCACTCAGACGAAGAAGTGTACCACCTTTTTGAGGAACCCAGCCGGCTCCACAAAAGAGAAATAATAACAGGTGTAACTATTGCAATGTTGCTCGGTTTAGGAGCGGCAGGAACGGCAACGGGTGTCTCAGCCCTAGCGACACAGCACCAAGGACTGTCCCAGCTGCAAATGACCATCGACGAGGACCTGCAAAGGATTGAGAAATCCATCTCCTTCCTGGAGAAGTCAGTCTCCTCTCTCTTGGAAGTGGTCTTGCAGAACAGGCGAGGTCTGGACCTCCTGTTCATGCAGCAAGGGGGCCTGTGTGCCGCCTTGAGAGAGGAGTGCTGCTTCTATGCAGACCACACAGGAGTTGTAAGAGACTCCATGGCAGAACTCCAAAACAGACTGGCTCAGAGGCAGAAGGACAGGGAAGCCCAACAGGGCTGATTCGAGTCCTGGTTCAATCAATCACCATGACTAACCACTCTGATTTCTACCCTAATAGGTCCATTGGCATTGCTACTTCTGGCGGTTACCTTCGGACCTTGCCTGCTGAACAAGCTGGTCTCATTCGTTCAGGCCCGCCTGGAACAGGCCAACATCCTGTTCATCGAATCCAACCAGGGAACACTGCCAGCCACAAGTCCTAACCTTGACTGGCGAAAACTTATTCAGATTTACCAAACCCCCTTTTCCTTATCGAACTGCAACCTTATACCTCATTTCAGTATATGACTACCTCATTCATTTGTGAAAAAGGGGGGGGACATGTAGCAGATAGGGCCTGGCGTTCGGAAGATCTCGTGATGTTACGGGAAGACAGGGCCCCTGTCCCCTTAGATAAGAAAATTAACATAGGAATGTAGACCCCTGAACCGGATTCCGGTAATTTTCCACTTGCCCAGGTAACTTTCCATTGCCTACTAACCATAGATGGTAAGGACAGACCCTCACCTGACATAGAAGCCCCCTAAACTATAAAACCCCACGAGGAGAGAGAATAAAGGCCTTTGATCCTCCACCATATTGGTGTCCGCGTGTTTCTTAGGCCCGAGCAACCCTGGGGAAGAGGGTCGCCGTGCTGTTTCCTGAAACCAGGCCGCCTGCCTTGTATCAGAAGGCAACAGCGTAACATGGACACCTTGATTCCATGAGGTTCTGCAGTGTCACAGTGATCTCCTTGGTTCTGCGGCCCTGCTGTGGCTGCTGTGTAACAATGGACCTGTGGTACCATGAGGTTCCATATTGTCACCATGGATTCTTTGTTTCCACAAGGCCTTGCTGGGCCAGAATGGCCCCTTGGTTCCA